>NC_142108.1:10083750-10432500 GCF_056152115.1 Neolamprologus brichardi
GCAAAACACGGTTAATGTGCTACTTTGTTCAAAACTAAGCATCTCTTTGTGATGCAGTGTACAGTCCATGACACCAGTCCTAGTAGACCCAACAAATTGCTGCCATTAAAAGTAGATTGCTACACCCAAGATGAAACCAGCGAGCACTCAAAGACACATCAAGCCTCACGCAATCCAATCAGAACAAAAACAAACATCTGAGGCTGCAAACTCTCATTATGCCATCCTCCCTCCTGACCTCTCCTTCAGTTTGAAACACTTCTTGATGACTGAACAAACAAATCCCATCATTTTGAGTGTTCAGTGTCTGGGGTGTGTGTGTGGGGGGTGGGGGCAGATTAGTAATCATATCTCTGTCCTGTTATTCTATGTCTCAGCAGGGAGCACGAGGTGTGGGATGGGGGCCGGGATGAAAAGGGAAGGGGTTGGTGGGCTTTTGCTGAAAACATAATTGGCATGGCCTCGGTGACACTGTCCGTCAGATTGTGCCGTGCCTCTCTGTGTGCATTCACAGAGGCCCCTGCAATGTTTCATTAAACAAGGAGCCGAGGCCTCTGAGGAGATGTTTGTGCAGCCTCTGTGGCTCCGCCACACAGCAAGTAGCTAACCTCACCATCACAGCCCAGCACAGATATAATTAGCTGTGGAACCTCAGCTCATAATGAGCCTCCATTCATATGTCAAGTTTGTGTTTGTGTAATCCTTAAGATTTTCATTACAGGACTTCTTCTGGAGTATATATTTGGTCTAAATACATTTAGTATTTAGATTTTTATGGATCTGCAGTTAGTGAAGGGTCCACTATGCCCGTGCTGTCCACATTAACTCAACCACATCAGAGCTTTGTTAAAAGTAGGCCAAAATTAATCAAGCATGTTTCCATTCTGGCCTATAGTGCTATTTATCCAAACTGAGTGTTTTTGGTTTTATTTGGTTACTTTTAGAGTTACCAGCTGTATAGATGCCTACTTTTCCTTGTGTCGTTGTGCCAAAAAAACGGTACATTATAATCTGATCTCTCTGTAAATGAAAACAGTCAAATAAATCCATAATCTTTGCTGTGAACAATTTCATTGACCTTTCTTTTTGCCAACCTTCACCAAATTGTTTTACCTGTACCAAAGACTGTATGAATGATGGACATAGTCACCATGATATCACCCACACTTTTTTAGCATAAGTTAAAATTAGCAACTGAGCTCATGTCCCCTTTCGAAAACTGTTTACTGAGAACATAGAGCAAGGGAGCTGAGAGATATATGTTTTCCTGTTGGGGTCTGTAGTTCCAGCCATCGTTTATATACAGTCTATGCCCACAACTGCTTTTGTAGCATGACAGGAAGTGAACATTTATTGCATCCTCCACAGATGAGCTGTAGTGCTAATTAGCTACGAAGTTGGAGATATATAACCAGAACTAGAAACAGATGACACGGTGCATTTTCTGACCCAACACCTATTTGTAAAGTCACTGAATCGCTGATATTTCTGTGCACAAAAACGTTCGGGTGGATTTTTGTTGTTGTGTACGCTTTTGCTTAATTTGTCTGTAGTATTAGATTGTCAGTAACCACTGGTATAACAAATAGAAGGGAAATTAGAGAGAAGAGAGCAGACTTAATCCAATAAATTTTCTGGGTCAGAGCACTTGTGTTTGCTAACACCTATTAAAATGAACTCAAGGCCACATGAGCTGCTTTCTATGATACTGGACTAAAAGCGGTTAAAATATAAATGATTTTCATTGTCATCAACAGTCTTAATCTTGAAAACATGTCTTCCTGTAAAACATCTGCACTTGCTGAAAAAAAAAAAATACAATAAATTGAACTAAATCTGTTTCCAAACAATCACTTCAGAGTCTGTAATGTTTCACAGCAACAGTGGACAACCATCTGTTGGAACCAAAACCAATTACACAACTGTTACAGTATGACACACAAAAAGAACAAACCGTGATCCAGTTGTGCATAAAAGGGCCGAGGCTCCTGCATGGTCGTGGGCCTCAGCTTCACCGGAGATAATCATCAGAGATATTGAATAAGGGGGATGTGAAGATAATACGAAGCACACAAGCCAGAGGAATCCACGCTGCCTTATAAGGTCTCAACTGGTGCAGAGAGGGCAAAAAGGGTTAGTGAGGGCAAAACAATTGTGGACAGCACCAGCTAATCCATGAGGAAAACACTTCATCTACAAACGTGGAACAAAGTGAAAATTAATAAATAATATTACAGTCAAAACAAATTCCTTTGTTAGTAGATCACTACTGTCTTAATGGGTTTAATGACTCACCTTGGAGTTTTCTCCAACTTTTCCACCTTTTCTTTTTCTTTTTTTCTTTCTTCTTTTTTTTGTAAGAAATGGCTCAGTAACCTCTGGTGAATGGTAATTGCTCATTTTCCCACAAGACCATCCAGCCCTGTCCTTCTTCACTGTATTTAACAGTGAAGAAGTGATCCGTCACTAAATACCACACATGTGCTTCTCGCTGTGCTCATCTGCCCAAGTGAAATTTAATAATTATATTTGTACAACTCAACTCATATATATATATATATATATATATATATATATATATATATATATATATATATATATATATATGAGTTGAGTTGTACAAATATAATTATTGTATATATATATATATATATATATATATATATATGTATATGTATATATATATATATATATATATATATATATACACATATATATATATATATATATATATATATATATATATATATATATATATATATATATATATATATATATATATATATATGGCTCCACATGCCTACTTATATCTGCTAGCAATTAGTAGATCGGTTTGTGCAAGTCCATTGTTTGGACTGCTCGCCGTTTAAAAAGATAATGATCCATAATCGCTGAGTGACGCTATAATTGCCAAGGTGTATGGTGACACGACAGCCGACGCAATTACCTTACTTTTGACATCAGTGCTCTCATTAAATGATGTCATTGAAACACGATGCTTTGCATACACACACACACGCACAACCAGCCAGGACAGCTCTTTTTTTTCACACATTTGCACACAGATATCAGAGTCTATGCAAAGGTTTACAGGTATGTTGCACTTGCAACAAAAGATTGTAGGTTATGTATTATTTTTTAATAATTTTGTTGTGCTTTGTGCACACATCATCATTGCAGTAAAGCTATAATCAGTAGTTATTTTTTGTGTCAAGTACAATCATGATTACTGCATATGCACATTTAAAATATTTCTGCAAACCATTAATATTTTTTCCAAAACTGTTAAAGGAGGGCCCGAAACTGTCTGGTTTGTTGTTGTATTTTGGGGTAGTAATAATTTATTATGATGATTACAGATTTTTAAAAATTATTATTTTATTTATTGTATTTACCTAATTTGCAATGATCACAAAGTTTCTTTCGGCACTTCGAACAAAGGTTGACCTTTACTTCTTCACTGAGCTGTGTGAACCTTTACCCTTACAGAGTGACTGCAATATTCATTTCTGTTTTCACTTAAATATGGCTTAGAACTGCATTTACAAGGTGCCCGTGCAAAGCGTGCAAAAGCATTTCTTTATTAAGTGTTAGAAGCTACTGCCGTTTTATTCACCACTTAAATATACGCTGTAAAAATGTGTCAAGCAAATAGCTTGTTACAGTTTTTACTGTCACACCTAACACCATTCATCCAACTCACTTTTCTCCACTGCACTCAAACAATATGAGAGGCACTAATAATCCCAGAGCCCTTCAACACATCCAACAGAAAAGATTATTTAATGATTAAAAGCATTTTCTTACATATGCTCACATATGCTGTGTCACTTTCACGCACACCTAGATCTTTTTGGAAACCTAAACTTACTCTTGTTTTCTTAGACCCCACCCACACCCATCCACACACACACACACACACGTATACACAACCCTGCCTATAAAGTCCAAAAAGAACACAAATAAAAGGCCAAGACCATAAATAAACACAAGAATTTGTAAGGTTGACTTTTGCAATTAGGACTGCAAGGGAAAATATATCTCAGAGAAACATTTTAATGAGCTTCAGCTAAGTAGCTGTGCTTTCTGAAAAAAAAAAAAAAGAGCAACCCAGTAATGCATCATCACTCAAAAGCTGGTGCAGAGAACATTCTTTAGGATGTGAGATATTTCTCCCGTGTCCAGTGATGGCTCAGTAAAAGAGCCTTGGGCGTCATAAAACCTGAAGGCAATTAAAAGCGGTGATTTTTCACCACCGTTTCTAAATTCTGTAGCAATTAATCTGCCCAATTTGATTAGGAAAGGCACAAATTAAACAATAAAGACCTGTCTAATGAGGGATTAATTATGGGTAGCAGGAGGGGAGTGAAACCGAAGCACCAGCCATGTGTCAGTGTCTCCTGCAGACAGCGCAGGGCCATAAGGAAGACAAAGAGGCTCCTCGTCCATGTGGTCCTGCACTGATAGGGCCCCCCTCATCACAGATCAGTAGATCCACAGCCCATGAAGCCCGTAAATGGCTGGGCCATAATTGAAAGTGCCAAAATCAATGTGTTGACAGGCCTTGATTAAATTAAATATGTCTCCCATAGGAGAGGGTTGGGCCTGTGGAAGGAGGTGGGTGCAAGCGCTGCCGCTCGAATGAGCTCACTCACTGAGAAGCTGTGACTCCAGGGGCATCATGGAGTATGTGACAACCTTATTTAGAAAGCTAACATGGTTTGACATCATAAAACAGACAGAAAGGCAGAGGCAATGGTGGAGATGTCTTTTTTTATAAACAGCTTTTTAAAAAATCCTTTCAGAGCTCAATTTCCAAACATTAAAAAAAAGAAAACTCTTAATATCCTTGAACTGTAATTTAAAAAAAATCACACAATGTTTGCAGTTATGCTACAATAATTGAACAGGATGAGCCATCTTTAAGACCTTTAGGAGGGATTTACTGTGTATTGCTGGTCTCAGTTATTCAGTATTTTACTGTAAAAAAAAGCAACTTAGTCTTAAATCTTCAGCGTGATTTTAGTGGCTTTAAAACACTGCTGAAGTTCCACATCTCGACAACAACTTGAACATACTATATTAAACGGTCTTGTATAGTTTATTCAAATATTTCCAACCAATCAGACCGCACTCTTGTACTTTTCTAAGTGTCCGTCATCCTTTTGCTTGCTTGTGACCTTATAGTGTGTTCAGTGTGAACAAATCTGCCTAAAACTTCTGATTTGTCCATTCTTTTTCCTCCCTCGTGTCCATATTAGCTGAATTTGTAAAACATCCTCTGCATTCCTGCAGCTCACATGGTCTTTTTGCTCCCCGCTACAACACACGGATCTGTTGTGTCTTTTGTTCTTTAATTTGAGCCTGCCGGCCACAGGAGAAGTCAGAGAGGCAAAGGACATCACCTGTATATAAAAAAAGCCAAACTCCTCATCATTTCAGGCTTTGCCCAAATTTAAAGGATTAGGCAGCCAGAGTCAGTAAAGGGTCACTGACAGTGTGTTCCTCTGGGTGGAGGCAAGCGGAAGGCTGGGGTGGGTTAGATGTGATGGTGATGGGGAGCTCCGAGAGGCTCAACCCCCTCTGGATAAACTTGAGTTTCAGACTGTTGAGACTTGTGAGATTAGGATGGAGCCAAGTCTGCTACGCTGTGATCTGAAGGACAGAGCACACAGCGGCTCGCCATCTACAGCACAACTTCCCAGACAAACCCCCTGCTTCTGCCCCCTCCTTTATTTGTTTAGGTTTGCTTTTCTTTGGCCAGCTCTATAAAGCGGCAGAGAACAACCCAAAATGATGGGCTTAAGGTTTTTGTGAGCATTGGTTTACGTACGTGGTGTCACTGGAAGGACAAGGCAGAGATTTTTGCAGTGATATTTTTAAAAAGGCCGAACCACACACACCACTGTATAAATCCCATGATTGCATTTCAAAACCGATTTGTATCTCATGTCAGTTCCCACAGAATTAATTTTCAAAACAAATAACTATGACCACTTTTCTTCCTTATCTTGATGAAAACTGAAAATGATTGTGTTGTGATATGTGTTGGAGGAGCAAATTAGTGATGATGTCCACAGAGGAAATAATAATAAGTGCCATTAAAAAAAAAAAACAGGAGTAAGTGAAATGAGTGATTAGATAATGATCACAGTGAGGCAATTTGTTTATTTAAAATAGTGTAAAAAGATTACTAAAGATCAGGTGTGGTTACCAAAAATAAATTACAAAAACAATTACTATATTTATATTCTAGTAATATAAAAAGTGTAGTAGTAGTAGTAGTAATAATAATAATAATAATAATAATAATAATAATAATAATAATAAATCAGTTTGTTTTGAGCGTTGTGAATTAAGGGTGACAGTGTTTAAATACTCTACATCATTTACTTCATTATAAAGGTTTTTTTTTCTTCATTTCCGATTACAGGAACGATTTGTTGCTTAAACTACTGCTTGTTATGCGCTTATTAAGCATTTCATTTAAGACTCTATTCACTTTCTAATCAACAAGAGGCTCAGCGTTTGAAAAGCCCAAATGACGGACTTATCAAAACAAATCCCACGATTTGCCATTAGTTAATCAATCCATATAGATATCATATTACCCAGGCCAGTGATTTGCAAATGATTTTTAGTATGCTTCCTGTTTAATGGCGTGAAAGAAATAAAGGGGCGATAATTCAATTTCACACCAGTACCTCGGGTAATTGAGATGTCTTTGATTGAACGATGAAACGCTGTAAATTTAAAAAGCCGCAGTTTTATCTAAGTTTTACAGAGCGATGAACGCCATGGACGGTCACTGATAGCGCCGTGCTATCAGTGTGATTTTAAAGTCATTCGGAGGTCATGGTGTGAGAAACAGAGAGGCTATCTGCCCCAAGGCGTATGTATCAGTAATTGTCAGGGAGAGAACACACACACACACACATATCTTATTATACTTATTATAAACGAATTATAATTTATAATATTATAAACTAATAATAATAATAATGATACACATTGGCCCATGTTAGAGGAATTTATCCCTTAAACTGATTAAATAGATTTTTTTAAAAAGAAAAATCAAAAGTACTTAAAAATAAAAGTCAAACTCACTAAACAGTTCCAGAAGTACTACATTTTGCCCACCGTGTCACACCGAGGCGGTGAAATTAAGCCGATATTGCTTTCTGATAATCATCAATCAAAAGTTATCGTATTTAAATGTTAGCCCTAAATTCTGATACTCCATCACTGAAAAAAGTGCCCAAAGTCTAGCACCGTTCATTGTTTTACAATCAAACTCATTAGTAAGCGTGTTACTCTAAACGGTGGTCTTCCCTCGGTAGCTGTGGGGCCCGCAGGTCTTAAATAACCTCAGTGACAGCGCCGTCGCGGTGCTGGTTTTTAATTAGCGCGTGAATATTTAAACGGATCGTGACGCGGTCACAGGTGCGTTTACTTAGTGCTGCTGCTGTGGTTTTAACACAAATAGGGCCGTTTGAGCCAAACACCCAAGCTGTTTTACAATCCACTGATATGCCTGTATGAGAAAAACAAGTGCCGACCGAAGCGTGCCGTGTTTTTTTCTACATCATACGATCATATGAGAGGGAGGGGTGCGACTGTCATTTGCAGTAGGCTACTTGCAGTTTGGTTGCGGGGGTATCAGTGCTAAGCAGACAAGCTTGAATCATCATAAATCCTGATATTTCTTTTTAGAGAGTCTCCTTTAACAACATGCTTCCTCCTCCTCCCCGGGGATGGAGGCGAGAACCGGGACTGAAAACCCCACTCGCCCTTTTTTCCTGAACCGCAAGAAGGTTTTCATCAACACCGCGGGGACGCATTCATCCTGCCTGTCAGCCGGGGAAAGGTGAGGGAGATGAATGGGGAATAGAGTTCAGTAAGCTGTGCATCGGATGGACTCGGAGAAACAGGCATGTGACAGAAACAACAATTGTCTTTATTTCTTCTCCGTAACCCGCACGCAGTCGTTGAAATCGCTGCCAAGCTGCAAACGCACCTATCGCCGTCAGCTCGGCACGGCTTCACATTTGGATGTGATCTGATTTCTCTGTGCTCTCTTTTCCACGCTATTCCACGGGGCCAGCATGGCTTTAAAGACGAGCCCTTTGTGATTCTCTGAGACACCAGCGTGTGATTACAGGATATATAATCATCCTGTTTATTGTTTAATTTTTCACCCTGACTGTAAACACACACACACACACACACACACACACACACACACACACACACACACACACACACACACACACACACTAAAATAACTAAAATACAATGACACGAAATGCATGACTATTCAACGTTCATGTTTTCCAAAATGCTGAATTTGCGTAATTTTTCCAAATGCATGTTTTGATGGGGACCACACTCTTCTTCTTACTCAATACTCTTCTTATTCAATTTCACTTTTTTAAAATCATGATCGAGACAGTCTTTGTTATGTTATTTATTTCCTGTTCAAAGTTATATAAGCTTAAATGTTTAAGCCTAAAACATGTAAGCTTTAAGATTTAATCAGACTATTATGTTAGAAGCCTTGGCTTGGATGGGTGAGCGAGGTTTGACAGAATTAAAAACCGTCTTCAGAAAAAGGAGACTTGCGAACTTTGGATGAGTACACCTGCTAAAGCGACTGAACCACCAGTCTGCAGAGTGTCAATTGCATCTTAAGCTTAAATGGCCGTGAGGCATTGTTACTTAGCGGCAGCAAAGTGCCCCGATCCGCCTGATTGCGCTAATTGCTTTGAAATGGGATACATTACGTATCATTACGGAGACCTTGGGCGGGACTGCCGGCTGTTCCTTTCATCTCTCTTAGGTGCATCACGAAGTCGCCATCCAATTAACTCAAAGCCACTTAATGTTGCTCAAAGAGTTTCGGCAAATTCCTCACATGTCAGGCGTTCTGATAATATTTAGCTGATGGAACCTGTTCGTTTCCAAAAATTCAAGATTTTAGCAGTTATACTCACGCGCGCGACGTCACGATCCCCAGATGAAGGTCGAGCAAACTTTTTTTTTTTTGCCTCGAAATGCCTTTTGACGTGGACTCTGTCTTTTATGCTTTTACAGTCTAAACGGACAGACCTTGCATGAAAAGGGTTAAGACAACTTTCAGAGCGGGCAACAATAGGCCTTTGTCGGGAGTCCCTGCCTCCTCACTGGGAATCAGAGGTAGTTTATAAAGTTAAATAAAGGCCCGATGAGCCTTACAGTTTTTTGTAACTCAACGCGGCCCTCATTTGTTGCCTCGGGATTTAAATGAAACGCTATGGTAATCGTCTTCTCCACGGCATATCGGTCTTTCTTTCTTTTTTTCTTTTTTTAAGGTCACTGTTTGGGATGCTAATTGCATCAACATTGTTTGCCAGCACCGCCGGTCCTCTGTTCACAAGGCAAATTAATCGGAAACAATGACACTGCAGCGTTCAGGCACCGCGGAGGTTAATTGTGACTTTATTAAAATCATCGTTTTCTGAGATGTGAGGAAATAGTGTCTGGTGTGCGAAGCGCGCAATTAGGCCCAATAGCTGATGGATATTAGAAGATCGTTATTATCGCGTGATTGTGGTCACTAAATCAAAAAAGCACGCTCCCTCATCACAGACCTGTGTTATTAAAAACAAAACATCCGTTACTTTCATAGTGGACATCACCGGGAAAAAAGCAGGTTGAGCCTCAATGCTGTTCACTTTAACTTTATTGTGTGCCTATTTGTGTTTGCGCACACTCATTTGAGGACTCGCTGTTTAAGAGTGCGGGTTAAGTGTTTGAGCCCCAAGCAGAGGGGACCTCAGTCGGATATAGGAGACCCCGGTGTGACTTCAAACGCTTCTAGAAACGATGCCACTCGCTTCAGGTTTGAGGTTTGAAGTGTTTCCAAACACACAACAGCTCCACGTGGAGACTCCTACCTGCACAGACACGCACACACTGACTGACACACAGGATGTGCAGCTGAGGTGCTGATAAATGGTGACGTGCGCGTTACGCGTTTCCATTTTAAACCCCAAAACAGCAACAAGGCTTTAAAAAATGAAAGTGACAACCGGAAATCACTCGAGACAGACCTGAAGTTTAACTGATCATTTGAATGATTTTATATTGTTTTTCAGGATCCATCATTTCTCTGAAACTATCATTCACACAGCGTGGGCTCCTTGATATGTACTGGCGGCAAGCTTCAGTGAACAGCAAATTATTAACTCATCGGCTTTGCTTTGTCGTTAACAGGTAGCTGGCAAATCTCTGATGAATGTTATTTGCACCGTTCATGCGAAGGAAACATTTGCATTTTTAACCATGACTACAGCACAACATGGATTTTCCGGATTTCCCTCCCTGAGACTGTTTCGAGGTCTCAGCACCCCACACACTCCCGCACCGAGTCATGACAACTCGTCTCCTCAGGGATCCGCGGTCTGACGCGTATCTTGGGAAACACTTGCACCATGGAATCCCTTTCAGCGAGGATACGCGCTCACAAGTAACCTTCCGTGGGCGCTGACCTTTTCTTCTGAGAAGCCTGCTATTACACGACTATAGCGCTCATTTGAATGGATGGAAATAGCGTGCGATCGGCTGAGAGAAAACTAATTTTTCAGGCTGAATGGCTCAGTGTCCCCGGGCTATAGGGCGGATAGAAGGAGGAGGCGGTGCCGCACTCTCGGTGCGGGTTCAACTTTTTCAATAGTCTCCCTAAAACGTGGGGCGCTTTGATCCGCGCCGCTGCTGGCGCCTAAAAACAACATAAGTTGTCTGCCCATTAGGAAGACTGACAAATCGTGACAGATTGTTTAGGCCTGGCAGTTAGCAACGCAGGAGCCATCACGAGAATTGACTGCGCTCAAAATCAATCACTAAATAAATCAATTAAAAAAGATAATCTCTTGCCTGTCTTTACTCCAAAGGTTTGTGAATTTCTGGGATTTCTTTTTGAATATTATATTTACAAATGCGTGCATCCAGTGAGGCAGGGCTGTGCTCCCCCCCCCCCCCCCCCCTTTTTTTTTTTTTTTTTTTTAAATGCAGGGGGAATAGCTAGCTTTAGTGGGTTTATATATATAAAAAAAACCCTCTTCGTGGAGTGGCCAGAAAATGAGAGGGTATGCGAGCTACATCCAGGCAAATCAATGACAGTCCGGGATTAAAATATCTCTCCCTGGCTCCCACTCATCATCAGTTTTCAGGGTTTTTTTTTTTTTTACTTTAAGGGATGGAGTCAAAGAAGGGGAAAAAAATCCCACTGACCCCCCCCAGCCCGATAATTACCCCTAAATGACTGCGAAGGCCTGTGCGTTTCAATCTGATTAGAGCCCCCGCAGCCATCAATAAACAGCGCACTCCAAGAGGGGTGCGTGGCACAGAGGAAGAGGGAGGAAATTGTTGTGCAACAGTCAGGACTTACCTAAAGCACTGCGAGGCCAAAGTGGAAAATGGGTCGACCCAGTCAAAATGTTTGAGACTGTATAGTTGTGTTATCAAACATGGCAAACGAGTAGGGGCGATAATAGAAGGAACCCAGACGCCTTTAAACCACCCTTGGCTTTTCATGGTTGGAGCTTTACTCACTAGAATGGTAGTGGTGGTGGAGGGATTAGGGGCGAGGGGGTGGGGTGTGGGGTTGATGAAACCACACTCCATCAAGAGTTTTGTCGTGTTTATGTTTATCTGACATTGGTTGTTGCAAAAAAAGAAGAAGAAAAAAAGAAACTTTCTTCAGCCCCCTTTCACTCCGGGTCCAGCCCACGTCTTCCCTGATTGGCTGCCTCTCTGTCCACGTCTGCCTTATTATAGGAGCTGCGCTCCAATTTGGCCATACAAACATGAGGATACCGTCACATTAGGGCAGCACCGCACCAACTCAATAGCATCTCTTCTCCACGACACTGCTTTGTAACGAGTCGTTTCAGCCGTGCCGGTCGGCCCTGTATGGCCCCATCGATATCCATGTCCGCTCTGGCTGCTGGTTTGAAGGCTGAAGATATTTCTCCCCGCTCGGTTCTCGTCAGCAGAGGCGAAATGCAGACCAGCTTGAGTCCCACGGGGGAGACCGGGAAGCCTAAAGTCCCTATTCTGCCCTTCAGCGTAGAGGCGCTGATGGCTGACAGGAAACCAAGCAAAGAGGTGCCATCGCCGGATCCTGCTTCTGTAGCCGGGACGTCCCAAGTGCTGGGAAAGGGGGCGCGGATGGGTTCTTTTGGTAGCCTGGATACACCAGTCTCGACTTTACCTATGAGCTCTACATTTTCAGTGGGCGAGATCATGAACATGCCCGAAGACGTGCTGATTAAACCCGAGAGCCCGGACAGTAAAGACAGGACTTCGTGGATTCAGAGTCCACGCTTTTCTCCCACATCTCCAAGTAAGTTTAAGTTTCAGTTAAGTTACTAAATTAGAATTTAAACATGTCTCTTAACGATATATGCATATGTAAGCGAGAATATCTAGATTTTTTCCTCCTGGTATTGTGTTTTACATGTCTGTAATACTTTCTGTTGGTCTTGTGTTGATCTGGCATTGCGCGTCGACACCAGAGTTTTGAATTAAATCGTTCTGTCTTCCCATAGGAAGGCTGAGTCCTCCTGCCTGTCCACTGCGAAAACACAAGACGAACAGAAAGCCCCGGACCCCCTTCACCACATCCCAGCTGCTCGCCCTAGAGAGGAAGTTCCGCCAGAAGCAGTACCTTTCTATCGCCGAGCGCGCAGAGTTCTCCAGTTCTCTCAACCTGACGGAGACCCAGGTTAAAATCTGGTTTCAGAACAGAAGAGCTAAGGCCAAACGTCTGCAAGAGGCAGAACTTGAAAAACTGAAAATGGCAGCCAAGCCTATGCTGCCTCCGGCTTTCGGGATTTCCTTTCCTCTCGGTACGCACGTCCCCGCGTCCTATGCAGGGTCGCATCCGTTCCAGAGGCACTCTCTGCCGGTTTCTCCGGTTGGACTGTACGCCGCTCACGTCGGATACAGTATGTATCACCTCGCTTGACAAGGACGGAGGACGAGGGCAGCGAGCAGCGGGACGCAAAGCGGGGGGGTTAAGGATGTTTTGTGAGGGCCCCTATTGAGAGGGGACCCCTTGGGACCAGTGAGGTGACACTGCACCACATAAAGAAGCATCCTGGTGCCGAGGTCAGTGTCACACCTTGTCAGGTGAGGGCGAGGCTTCTCCACAGACCCCCCCACCCCCCTTCTGAGGCTCTTGAAGTTTAGGCACTTCTCTAGACCTCGCCAGTAAGTTCCCACACTGCAAAAATAATCCAACTTTAATTCGTCATTTAATGTCAACTGTGTTGTGCCGAAATGAATTTGAACGAAGGAGAACATAAACAATGTAAAATCTTATTTGGATAAATAGGATGAGACTTTAAATGACTGGACATTTTTGCGGCGCGGAGGTAGAAAACAGCTTAAACCTGTAGCCCTATGGTATATCACTAATGGACTTTTAAGTATGGACTGTAGTGCTGTGGCCACACAGCTCACTCCTCCGCGAGTGCTTACAGCCAGGTGAAAAGGCGAAAGGGCTGCACATCAGAGACTATGCACCAAAAAAACCTTTAGGCTGGGCTTTTTTTAAAATTGCATCTGTAGGCTGCTGCCACACCACAACAACCATACTTTTCATTTTCTTTCTTTCTTTTTATTGCATTCATATCAATGCGTAACTATAGTGGGTTACTAAATCCAGTATTGGAGAGTGCTCTTTTGTGAATTTTGAAAACCACAGCATTTTTTATTGTTATTTTTATTATTTTCTTATGACAACACTGTCTGTTGTCGGATTGATTCCCTTCGGAAGGGATAATTGTACTGTAAAATAATGTATATTTGAAGAATATCCTCATTTATATTATGAATATATTTGTGACATAACTTAACAATAAATTGTTTATTCTTTTTTCACTGAGAGGTTGCTCGTTTTGACTGACAGGATGCACACTGTTGCGCCGACGGTGAGGCGAATTACTGTAAGGAAAAAAAAATCTAACTGAAAACTTTAGTCAGTATTTAATCTTTTTAACGCCTTAATGAATAGAAAAAAATATTTCTTCTACTTAAAAAGGTCTATCTATCAGGTCTATTAAGGAGTAGAAATTAAAAACAGGCTTCTAATGAGCTCGATGACTTCAACATTTAATTATTATTTTTATTTCAAAACGTCACAGGGACGATTAAAGGCTTCAAGTGACCCATACTGACAGAGTGACAATAGAAAGCCCCACATTTGCTTGAGTTTTCCTTGCAGTTGAGCCTGTCACACTCACTGTGCGCTCCGGCTGGTGTGCGCTGTGAATTTAAACTTGTCACATGTTATTTGGTGGAATGTATTGCTACAGCTGTCGCCTCTCGCTTTGAAACAACTAACCTAGATTTTGTTGGCGCCAGAAGAGTTTAGAGGGGGTGGAGATTGCGGGAGAGGAAGAAAGAGAAAGAGAAGGGGGTGAGACAACCAGTTGTGCTGACTTCAAAACACGCCGATAAATATTGGGAGATTGCTTCTCCGGGGCTAAACTCCTCGTAAACTATCCGCTTGAGTGTCATTATGTGCATTTAGGGTGTAAAACGAGCCAGGTGACACCTCATTTTGAGGGGGAAGACAGAGTGTCAGGAGCCATGTGGCACATAAAGAAAACACCTTAACCTGAATTTGAACACCGGAGTCATTTTCTGCCATCAGGAGGAATTAAATGACAAAAACTGCGGAGCAGATAAAGGAGGAGGAGGTGGAGAAGGGGGATTACAGGCCACTCCACAGCAGTTTTAAAGGCTTTCTCTTGACTTCCCTGCCATTCAAGCAGGGGTTAAACTCGAGTAAAATAATTGCTGTAATGAGCAAAGGCAATCTGCCACAGACAGAGGCCGGCTCCAGCGTGGCTGTAGCTCCAGGCAAGGCGGAACTTTTATCATTCCTAAAATGTCAACGGGGGACTGGGACGGGCAACACTCCTCAGTGCGCCGTGATTTCCTCCTCCTCAGTTCTGAAAGGTTTATGTCCTGGAAAGTGTTCCCAAAGAGTTTCCCATTTATTCAGGCACTCTCAAAGACACGTTTCACCTTCGGCTTCAAAGTTTTTGCAATATTACAGCTTTCAGTCTGAGTTTAGGTAAAGTGTTTTTTTTTTCTTTCGATTTGATTTATACCCGTTTTTTTTAAATTTCATCTATTTTTCTCAGATAATCTCCAGTCCAGTCCATCCATGAGGGATGAATTAATACATAATCCCTGACAATAGGTTCAAATCACACGGATGAACGCTCTATCTGAAAAAGAAGAGAAACTTGACACAAAAGAGCCTAAGGGGATCGGCCGATTCTTTGAAACTCTTTCATTCTTTTGTCTCCAGCACTCTATCTTGCCAGGAGCCAAACAGAAAACAAAAGTCACTTGTTTAGATCATCCAAAAGATCACAGGAGGCTGTTTGACTCCGTAGTAAAACCTCTTGATCCTCACGAAAGAAAAATGGGTTATTAGATTCCGTCAAAACAGCCTGGATAAATGATTAAGGAATGGGCCCTTTACTCTGCATTAATTTTTCATGTGGGATAGGCCTGCGTTATGTGGCTCTTTGGGCTGAATTATTAAATGAAGTATCTCAGAAAAAAAATCATATCACACAATTCGTGTTAGCCCCGATCAATTACGATGATCAGTGTGAATTTGTAGTTTTAGGAAACAGCTAACTGAAAAAACGCCGACTGGCCTTTCGTTGAAGCGTATTAAGCCATAGAATATGGGTTAAACTGATGGTTGTTCTCTTTATTTTCAAAACGATACAATTCATTATTTTACCCGTGTGCTACTTGATCATTAAAGAAGCTTAGAGAATAAAACCAAGTAGAGATTATGAAAGCACTTACATCTGACTTAAAGAAAGTTCGGAAATTTGTTACTGTAATTTGATGTTGTTTTCTAAATAAATACAATTATGGTACAACTGTGTAAATGATTTGAAAATGTCTGCACATTAAGGGTATCGATTTTTATTAAAAGAGACCATATATTTTTAAATACAAAAGGTTCGAGTGTTACCAAGATATGTTGACTTTGCAAATGTTATAAACAACAAGTGTAAAGAACGATGCTCACAATCGGCTATTGTTATTACTTAAAAAAATAAATACGGAGACATTTTGACCTTACACCTTTTTAAAGCCAAAATCCATAAAATCTGAAACCCACCCCAACCTTTTTCAGGTACCACAACACCATCTACTGTTCGCAGAGTAACATAACACAGCCTGGTTTGTTCCAGTAGTAATAATAATAACTGCATAATCGCAAAGTTTGACCTAACCAAAACCATCCATTTAAAACGCATGAATTACTAAGGCTTAACACACAATGCGATTATTCATATTTTGTTTAGTGGTAAGCCTTTGCTTCTTTTCAACTTAAATGTTTATTTTCTTAGTGAGCAAAATAAATTATTATTATTATTATTGTGAATAACAATAATATATTAAAGCTATTTTCCAAATACTTCTGTTAAAAAATAGAAACATTTCGTGGGCGCTTGTTGAGGATTGATTGTAGTAACATTAGATAAACTTTTAAAGCATTTAACTCTCATTTTTTTTCTTAAAAAAAATTAATTGAACTCTGAGTAATGTCAAATACGCATCCATGCTCTGTAACTAAAGGCAGGAGTTAAAGTGGAATGTAACATGAAAGGAGATGGAACCCTAACATCCGCTCTGATGTGAGCGCCAGTAGAGTTTTGTTTTTCTTTGTGCACAGACTGTGTTCAACTGTTTTCATGGATTTAGCCAACTGCGAGTCTGCGATATATTAGCACCTATTATATGAGCTATCATACGATCATGACTGGGTTCCACTCCTTAACCAGTTTCAGTTCAGTATAAAGGCGGAATTTGGCAATAGAAACTAGAGAGCATCATCAGCTTGCTACCTTCAACCTAATCTAATAGTGACCATGGACACCGCAGCCTGTCCTGCACCAGGAAAAATCACTGTAAACGGTACTGTAACTTATCATGCTTTTCCTACTTTTAAGTTAAAGTATTTAATTTCTTTAAAAAACAAACAAAAAAAATCTACAGATCCAGTGTCAAATAGGAAAAACATAGAAAATAAATTTCATCTTTGGCAAATATCACTTGCTGATAAGTTCTTACATTTTGAAAACACTTTCTCTCTCCTGCCCTGTTTTTTTTTTAAACCTATTTCCCCATTAGAGTGAAGCTAACAAACATATAGCTTTTAATCAACCCACGAATAAAGGCCACAGCAACAGTGCGAAACCCTTCAGTGAAAACTAAAAGATTAGGACAATATTAATGTTAGAAAGCTCGTAAAAGATGACTATTCAAACCAAATTTGCGGGAATTTATGGGAATATAGGGAATTTACAAAAGAGAATATTTTCTTAAAAAGTTCAATAATCTCTCAGTAGTAGTTTGGCATATATGACGGTGGGCGTATGCGCTCACAGGATCAGATTTTATATCAGTTTCATTTAAATATATTTATTTTAAACCAATAGTTTATCAATTAGTCTCCACTGTCATCTGTTTGTCAAATATATATATGGTATTACAAATGTTGCATGCAGAATATGTAGATTATTGGATTACTGTCCTTCTCGCGCTTACGTGGACGGTAAGGCCCACCGGAGGGGCAGTACCGTTTTGGCTCCGTTACGTGTCACACAGGCCCTCGATGACCTGTGCCCGTGACCTGACTTTGCATGTGGCTCAGGTCGTTAACCACGGGGACAACAAAGAGGCCATCAGGAGTGGAACTGTTAAATGATTCGTTTACAACCACGTTTGTTGAACTGCATCGGTGCCCTGCTGACCCGAGCGAGCGGGCTCATAATCTGAACTGTGCGTTTAAAAGGTGCCTTTACTGCAGGCGTGGGAGAAACGTGGCTCTGCAGTATGAGAGTTTTGAATCGCCATGCAGCCCGAACACTTACTACACAGCCACATTTGCCAAACAGCGTAATTATTGTAACTATCGCGTTGAGTGCGCCAGTCATCTAGTGGAAAACAAAGGGGAAACATTTTCTTATGGGCTCTAATGAGGCAGCGTTTTCTTTTAAAGTGCAATAAAAGCGCTAAATGTGATGGAAAATTGCCTGAAAACCCCGTAAACCAAACGAAATCACAAAGTGCATCAGAGATCCTTTCATGTAAATAAGTTTATGATCTGTCATTTATAAGGACATTTATTTCAGCAAGGCAGACAATGATTTCTGTCACCCTTCGGCAAAGTTATGCTTTTATTGTGCAGCATTTAACATTTTTTGGTGCAGTGTCACAGGACATAAAATTGTTTAATAACTTGGCCTCATGTGGTTTAAATGATCTGTTCTCGTTTGCCTTAAAAGAAGGTGGATTCTGAGGCCCTAGAATGATGATTAATAAGCTCAGCAATTAATCTTTATTAGCGCACTGCAGGCGGATTTCTCAACGAGCCGTTTGCTGTTAACTTTTTCGTCTCTGCAGGGTAGGTTAATTAACTGTGAAGAGTTCAGACCTGATGATTCAGAATGCAGAAAATTGGTCAAATAAAATGCTTATGCAACATGATCCAAACTATAAAATATATAAATGTACGAGTCATTTATATATTTATTAAAAAGAGACTGAGTATTTTCGTTAAACCTCGGCCCAATATTTATGATGCACAGTATTCTAGCATTTTTCAATATTTTTTTGCTTATATATATATATATATATATATATATGTATATATACATATATATATATATATATATATATATATATATATATATATATATATATATATATATATATATATATATATATATATATATATATATATGCACTGAACTTCAAATGGTCCAGCTGTATTATACTTGTGACAGAGTTTAACCGGAGTTGGGTTAAGTGGATAAAGACAGGACAAAGACACACTGTGGAATAGAGCCAGAGATTAATAATAAAAAATAATTAAATTCAGAGAGGTGTATAAACACATAGTGAGTGACTGAGTGACTGAAGAAGAAACATTTAATGCAACATAGGAATCCCCCAGCAGCCTACACCTATTGCAGTGCAACTAAGGGTGTATTCAGGGTCACCAACCCTATCAATATACCTTATCAAATAGGAAAGTTTTAAGCCTAATCTTAAACGCGGAAACAGAAGAAGAAGAGGGGCCTGAAATCTGAAGGCTCTGTCTCTCATTCTACTTTTAAATACTCTAGGAACCACAAGTAAACCTGCAGTCTGAGAGTGAAGAACTCTAATGGGGTGATGTGGTACTCTGATGTCATTAAGATACAATGAGACTGATTATTAAAGAACTTGTATTTGAGTAGCAGGATTTTAATTTCAATTCTAGATTTAACAGGGAGCCAATGAAGGGAAGCCAATAGCCATAGGAGTAATATGCTCTATTTCCTGTCAGCACTCTTACTGCAGCATTTTAGATTAACTGAAGGGTTTTCAGGGAGTTTTTAGTCCAGCCTATGGAAGTAATAAATGCTGCACTGAACTAGTTTTTCAGCGACACTCTAAAATAATTTTATAGATATTGCGCAAATGGAAGAAAGCAGTCCTAGATATTTGTTCAAAATGTGCATTTAAGGACATGTCCTCATCAAAAAGGACTCTAAGATTCCTAACAGTGTTACTGGAGGCCATAGTAATGCCATCCAGAGTAAGCATTTGGCTAGAAACTGCATTTCTAAGATTTTCAGGGCCTCAGTTTTATCTTAATTTAAAAGCAGAAAATTTGAGGTCATCCAGGTCTTCATGTCTTTAAAACATTACTGTAGTTAACTAATTGGTGTGTGTTATCTGGCTTCATGGACAAATAAAGTTGGGTGTCATCTGCATAGTTACTACTGATACTGCCTAAGGGAAGCATGTATAATGTAAACAGAACTGGTCCTCACACAGAACCCTGTGGAATTCCACAATTAACCTTAGTGTGTGAAGAGGACTCTCCGTTTACATGAACAAACTGGAGTCTACTAAATAGATATGATTCAGACCGCTGCAGCACAGTACCTTTAATATCTACAGCATGTTCTAATCACAGTAATAAAATGTTATTGTCAACAGTAGTGAACGCTGCACTGAAATCTACCAGGACAAGCACAGAGATGAGTCCACTGTCAGAGGCTGAAAGAAGATCACTTGTAACCTTCACTAAAGCTCTGAAACCAGATTGAAACTCTTCAAATAAACAATTCCACCGCATAAGTTCAGTTAGCTGTTTTACAACTACTCTTTCAAGAATTTTTGAAATAAAAGCAAGGATGGAAAATGACTTATAATTACCTAAGACGGATAGGTCAAGTGATGGCTTCTGAACAAAATGAGTCAGAGGGTGATGATTGCTTAAAAAAATACTGTAATTGAAAGATAAACAGCGTAAGACCCTTTAAAAGTGTTTTTTCTAGTATTACTTTCATTCAAAGGGTAGGTTTAAAATACACTTCTGTTGCAGATGTACAACATGTAGAATGATATAAGATGTAGAATTATAGGTCAATCAGCACCACCTTGTGACAGATCAGAGCACTGTCAAAATTCTTCTAACGCTGAGACTTGACTATGAAACAAATGAGAACTACCTATCAAGGATAAATCCAGTATCTGAATATTAAAATCAAAGTCCCTCCAAGTCTTAATGAATAGGTTGACACTGTTAGGGGAATCTTTATAATGAGAGGTTGACTTTCTTGCCAAACTCTAAAGGAGACACCTTTCTAAAGAAGTTGAAGAAATGGGTCGCCTTTATGTAAGCTGAGGAGGAAGCTACCTTTTTGTAAGAATGCAGTGCAATGCAGTATCTCACCTGCTCTGTTTTTCTTGTTATAAATTGCTGAATAAAAAGTAAAGAAAAAAAAGAAAAGAAAAAAAGAGAGAGACAACACAGTCTAGATGTACTTATGACCAGCTGTTTTAGAGCTCAACAATACACTGAACACATTATCTCAGTCTGTAATGTTTAAAAATGAAAATCTAACAACAAGCTGGGGTGGCACATCAGGCATCAGTAAACTTGGGACAAATTTAAAACATAATACTTTACACTTGCAACATCAGATACATCAATTACTCTAAAAAATAAACAAAAAAGCAAAGCTAGATCAGAATTTCAGACTACTTTGGAATAGTATTGATGTATTGATGTCAAATGGAAAATTGAAGAGATAAATAATTGACTAGAGTTTTCAACTGGTTTCTTTCGTGAAGCATGTTGCTATTTTGGCCATTCTTTCTATGACTTGACAGTGAAAGAAAAGAGCAACTTTGTCATGTAAAAATAATTAAGCCTCTTGTCTTTTGTCAAAAAATTTAAATGAGAATGTCTAATAGGTAATGCTGTACCTTACAGGTAATTTCAAGCACTCCGTTTTATTTTTACACTGACATGAATGGAAACCAAGGACAAAATACCATGACCTCATCCAAAATGACTCATAAAGCAGATCTATTTATAATTGTTTGAATGACATCCAAGCAGTAATATAGGGTGCTGAGAAAAGTGCTGTATACATAAAAAGCAAAATTTCAGTGTGTGTGTGAAAACAGTTTCACACTTTGAAAAATGTATGTGAAAAGAGGACAACGTTTTCTTGTATATTTTAGCTTTGGAAGGTGGACAAATCCCAGAATTCTTTACTGTCTGTCTGTATAAATTAACAAAAGTAGAAAATCTTCTGTAGGTTGGTTGTGTGGTTTCGGCAACAGAGGGCAGCAAAGGCCACAACTCACATCTGGGAAGAACAGCTTTGAAAATCCTAGATTTCAGCATAAAGGCAGCTGCACAGTTATTTGTCCAAGCAACCTTGTGTGGCCAAAATGCCAAAATTAAATAAAAAGTCATTGTGTCTGTGGATTTCTTTCAGTCACAGTTAATGGGTCACATTTCAAAACTCATCTGCCGCTTACTGAAGAGACAAATGACACAGTGGTAACTCAATACAGAACAACAACAAAAAACAAAAAGCTTTCTAATTAAGTGAAATTAATCAATAAGAGCTGAATGAAAAATAAGTTACGAGTATGAATAATGTTTTCAGGGAGGGCTCCTCTGCTGACTCACCCTCCAGTTCTTTTCTTTTTGTTTTTATAATCCCTTCTTTCCAAAAACAACTGGCAGACATTTTTTTAATAACTCTGAAGAACAAATCAACAAGGGCATGAACTCTGACACATAAAGAGATGGTTTATTGCATATGTGGGTAATCATGGGTAAGTACTCATAAAAGGCAGTGAGTTTCTCTCTCTGACAGTGATACATCTATTATTTTACATTCAGTCTGCTTAAGGCCATTGATCCATGATATTCATTCAGCATGAGTACAAGCAGCAGAACTGACACAACTCTTTCAAACCCTATCAGAAGGAACATACTGTACAAGCATGGCTTAGATATCTATTTCTTGCATAACACTTTCCCCACCATGTTCAGGTCTTCAGATGTTTACAAAATACGTTACAGTGCTCCCTCAAATACATGTTTGTCAGGCTACAGGTTGCGACAACAACGATATATTTCTCTTAATGACACACGGAGCTTTGATCAGCCCTGGTAAGTAAGCAGCGGTTAAGGCTGGCTCCCTTGGTTTGTTATTTCAAGGTTTTCATCGGCATGGTTGGCATTCAGCAAATTTCCTGTGGAAAGTTCTGCACTCCTTGCTGGAATGTAGCCATGCATGTCCAATAACATGAGTGTGTACCCAACTGGGTACAGTGTGAAACAGCACTGCATGCACTACCAAAGCCGTATGATGTGTTTATGCTGCATCTGATACACTTTAGTATGTGGTGTTTATGGTGCATGTTCTACCATTCTATGTGTTGTTACTGTGGTATTTATATGAATGTAACAGCCCAGCGTATGCCCGGATATCTGTGTTTTTGTTGATCATCTGTCCTCTTGGAGCAGCTGAAGCCTGTCCTCTGCATAGTAAGGACTGGTGTTTCCAGTATCAATAGCCTGGCAGTCGTCTGTGAAAAACACCAAGTCCTGCCAAGAAACAAGAAACAAGAAACATGTGGTGTAGCTGCTCTACTTGAAGACATAAAAGCTCAAAAAGAAACCCACACACACTGCGGAGTGCTTACCCGATAACAGATTCTGGTGATGATGCTGTAAAGGTTCTGGATTTTGCGCTTCAGCAGAACCATTCTGGGTTTCTCTCTGCAGTACTGGTTGGGATGGTTCAACACCACGTAAAGAAAGTCACGGAGCTTGGTAGTGATGCAGGAGTTCTGGAGTCATGAAACAAGTATTTACATTCAATCTCCAAGAGAAATACTACCAGTTTTTTTTTTTTTTTTTTTAATTATTATTATTCTTTTCTTTCTTTCTTTCTTTTGCACAGCACAGCTGTCAAACTGCAAACATCTGCACATCAGGTCAAATCAAAGCTTAAGATTTTGTGCCTCGGGCATTCTCAATGCACATATCCAAACTGTACAAATTTGCCACAGGAAATATTTGTCGTGTGCCAGTTTAACAGAGTGGGCGACAGCTAAATTAGTCAGTTGATTTTGTATTAAATTGATACATTTAGCGCTTCATTTACTGGGAACTTATACAGTAAAAGAAAATGAACATTTAAAAAATTAACAACTTACATGCACGTCCAGGAAGATGGTAGGCAGAATCTCAGCACATGTTTTCTGCAACCCAGCAAACATGAGCGTTGAGTTAAATAACTGGTGGCATCAAGATGCCAAAAACGCTCTCTCTTACCGTGCGATGAGAGGTGTGTATTTTATCCAGCAGCGTCATGATTTCTTTGCTCAGGTCGAGAGCTCTGGAGTAGCAGGTCGGAGGTGTGCACTCCGACAGCCACACGAGGCTGGAGAGGCACAGGAGAGCTGCGAGTCCCAGCTTCATGTCGGATAACGCTCTGCAGACGGCGATACTCAGGACTGGACTGGTAGAGCCTGTCAAGTAGTACAGAGGAGGGCCGGCTGCTGTTTTAAGGATGGAGTAGAAGGAAAAAAACACGTAGGATGACGTGGAGGATCAGCACAGCTCACACAAAAAAAACCCAAAAAGACATTTGGGATCTTCTGCGTTGTGGAGAGCAAATCAGCCATGTCTAAATAGCAGCGGCGACTGATTTCTCCCTGCTGACAGTGGACGGACGGATTTTGCGGTGTTTTCTGTCCTACTGCTCGTCATTACGTAAAAGCAAGATATTAATGAGAGCTAAGACGAAAGTCAGCCACTTTGTACGTCAAATCATCTGACCTGCAGTCACGAAGTTCATTAGTAGAAATCACAGGTGTGAGCGTGTTTGGAAACTTTGTATCCGTTTGTCCAATCTAGGGTTTTTAACACAGATGTTTGAAAGTAGTAACTTTCTCATTAGCACACAGCTACAAGGTTTCACTTTGGCATGTTCCTTTCTCCTATTATTGATTAGTGAAGTTTTGCCTTTTGGGGAGATGTTTAGGACAAGGCCGCGACATAACAGTTTATTACTCAACCAGTCATTTCTGACCAGCTTATTAGCAATCTGAATTATTGAGAAGACAGTGAGAAATGACTGGAAACAACTTAAGCCAGCTGATTTTATTAAAAAATAAAACAAAGTCAGATCATATAAACACTTTGTGAAGTACCAGATATTTTTTTTTGGAGAATGATCATATATAAAATACCATCCTCATTAAAAAACAATAATACAAAAGACAAGACAAATTTCAAGGTAGGTTTGTTGGGGCCACTGAACCTTTCTTCAGATTGAGGAAATTCCTCTTCCTTTTTCTATTTGGGACATCTACACTGTTACATGATTCAGGTGGATCCCGGAAAACAAACAGCTTTTCCCCAGTTGCTGGGCTCCCCGGCGCACAGCAAGCAGAGGCTGAAGTCGTGTGTTCCTCTGCTTCCTTTACTGTGTCCACAAATTCTTCTCTTCCACTGTCGCTCTGCTGCTCTTTAACAGGCAGCCCAGATTTATAAACCGGCTGCTGTGCTTTGCTACAGATGTTCTTTCCCTTCTCCTTAGTCAGCAGCGGTGCAGTATCCCCTTGAAGCACAAGACCGGACCTGGGGAGCAGTTTTTCCATCAGACTTTGCCTCTTTTCCTGGAGTCTGTGAGATTTGGAGGACAAAGGAGCTTTTGTTAGCAGGACTAGAGTGTTAACGCGCTTACCTCATGCGTGTGGTCACCGCAGCCAAACCATGCAATCCGACAGGCACATTTCACTTCAATTTAAGGATCTGACAGTAATATCTGGTGACCACTAAACTACAAATTAGCCTTGGCTGTGGTGTAACATGAAGTCTTTATATGGTGGTTGGTAGAAGAACAAAGAAATGTGTTTAACTCACCCCTCTTTATCCACAGCACAACTTGGAATATTCAGCATATTTTTATGCACCACATCTTCTCTCAGTTTGACAGGAAGAACTCTGTTCAGCTCCTCAGCACACCTAAACAAAAAGTCACCAACAGAATACAAAACTGTCAGCTACTTTACAAAGTCTGCAGACAACTGGTTTAATAAAACAATTCCTAACTATTCACACACTGTAATAATTCATTAGTTTTGTGATCTCACATTTAGAGAAAAATGATTAAATATCTTATCTCCTTCGTAGTAGGGTACAACATGTTAAGCTGGGCAGTTTAATGAATAAATCCAGATAAGTCTAACTGAAAAAACCTTTAGGAGAATTACTATATTTTTAAGATTGCCTTCAAAACACAGAGTCGGTCTTAAGTAGGCAGTCTTTATTTCGACAGTAAACAGTGCAAGTCTTCTGGTTTCTCTGTACTTGTGACACTTCATGGACAATATCTGTCAAAATGCAAATGAGTCATCAACAGGGTTTTGTAATGGGGGGACTATATGTGTTACATTAGCTATGCAGCGAGCAGATGGCATGGACAGAACCTCTGAACACCTACCTATGGATTTAATACAGCATGCTATGTAAAATCCATGTGGGGCTCAAATAATTCTCCTACACTGTAGGTATATTATGATGAATAAGGTGATTTTCAAGTTGCCAAAACTGCTGTTTCAACATGAAAGTTTAAAATCAACATGAACAGTGAAAAGCCAAGAAAACTCAAAACAGCCATTGAACCAAGCTGCCTCAGTATTTTGAGTTTTGTCAACAGTTGCTTTTTTGCAGTGTATTAAAGCAAACTGTGGTATTGGATAGAGGGAAATTTAAAGCCTGACCACTTTGGAGCAACCTGATTGCTTTATATTAGTGTCCAAATTAGCAAAGGACACTGACAAATCAAGGGAGACATTTGTCCTCAGAACAGCAGACATAACTACCAACTCTTCAACACAGGAGTTCACAGACTATATGTGTGTATAAATAATGTTCAAATATGAGTCAAAAGATCAGATTTCAGATCATTTTGGTACTGTGAATGATGTTAGTGTGAGCATATATTTCTAATATGGCTCTCAAGAACACAGCTTTGGCTTGGAGCACACAAGCCCCGCCTATCTGCCGTGTTTATGAGGGGCAGCCAATGGAAAGAGCTCTGGCTTCTTGGATGATGGACTTAAAGGGAGAAGAGCTGAAAGGGCTTCTTCCAGACAGAAAAGCAGCACTAAAGGCCCAGTAAGAATTATTTTGAACTGTAAATCACACAAAGCTACTGTAGCACAGTCCAGCGAATAAAATAGGGAGCTAAAATGAATATAATAGTCACTGTTAAAATTAAACAATACTATATACATGAATCCTCTTTTCAATAAAACTAAAACAGCTGTTAAGAATTGGTGAACTCCATTCTCCAAACAAAAAGCAGAAACAAAAGAACTAATGAAAAGAAAAACACATGTCTTGCATATTGTTCCAAACTTTTCACTCCCTTGTCCTTTGGCCAGAAGCTCAGATCCCAAGCAGGAGGCATCATTCATCAGTAAAATAATCCAGACTCAGCGGGGTGCAGACAAAACTGTTCCAGTGCACCAGGACAAGAGGGGAAATTAAATGATGAGTAAAATCATTTATCTCTCCATCTTGGCTCAGGGAAAACAGCTTTTGTCATTTACATTTAAGACAATACGCAGAGATGGTTGTGTTTCAACTGGCTGCTGGGAAAACACAGTTTTGTTTCTTCTCAAATAAGAGACTTCAAATATATTTTCTTAAAAAACTGAACTTGAACTGTTGAGACTGGCTATGTACTAGCAGAAAGAAAAAAAGAAAAACAAAACATTATCATTTCCTTAGCAAGACTAGACCAACTTGTTGTTGCATGTAGGTTATGTATGCTGGAGACCCAACTTAAAACTGAGGATTTTAAATGATGAGAAGTAATTTCATCTAACTTCATTTAACTTCATTAAATCACTCAGCTAAACAAAGAACAAACAATCTTTAGAGTTTCAGTAAAAGAGCATGACACACATTAAATACTGCACAGCTATAATAGATTAAGCCAAGAGTCAAACTAATAGCATTATGCTCCAATATGTCAAATTTAAATTTCCTCAAAGAACTTCACCATCTAATGTTATTGCCCTGATAAAAAATGTATACATTTTATTGCTCAATCAAGATTAGTGGCTGCACTTGATATACTGTTGCTTTCTTGTGAGTCACCTACTCCATTGGCCCTGGTGTTGGACTGAACCAGTGTCCCAGCCTCATGTGTGAATCAGACTGAATCTGTAATTTACTCACCTGCTTAAGAGAGCCCCCGGGCTCTTAGGATGTACTCATTATAGGTATCCTACAAAGCCTGAGCACGTTTGACCTCCAAAGTCCAGCTGTGTGCAGTGATTGCTGTGTACAGTGCCTGATAACGGTTAAGTGCAGCATGGCCTGATGCAGTATACCCATAGTGTGATCACTAACCATGCCCAGGCACAGAACTGCAACAAGTCAGTGAAGGATGACTTCATGAAAAATCGTATAAAGTAAAGAATAAATCTATAAGGCTGGTGGAAAGACACCATTTCCAAAATCAATGAAAACACAAAAGTTCTTTCATTGTGTTTTCTGCTGCGTTTGGCTATGTTCTTAGCATATGTATTAATTTCAGTCATTAAAGATTGCAATTTTGTTGTCAACCATTTCTACCTGCTCATTTACATTACTTCCCTTTTCCCTAGCAAACTGTAGTGGTTATGTTATTCTGTTCAGATGTTCCTTCAGGAAAAAAAAGTTGATTATCTCTTTGACAGAACTCTATTTACTGTTACAATATAATAAGATTCACTCTCATAAGTCAAAGCACTGAACACTGTTGACAGATGACGTATGAACCTCCAGATTCTTATAAAAGGATAGAAACTCAGAACCTGGTTCTTACCCTGGGTGTTCCTGTTCTGCAGACCCTGAGGGAGGGTGCTGCTTGGGGCACAGGGCATCACTGATTGAAAGGAGTTCACTTTCAGGCAGGGTTGGGAGAAGGAGACGTAGGGCCTCCAGGAGAACCTCGGTAGACACATGACACCGCTTGACCAGCTGAGATGCAAAGTCCAGATCCTGTAACGAAGAGCAGTGCAGAGTATTTGTTAGCCCACATTTTGTCTGAACTAACTGGTACAAAGTTTTGATTGCTTTTATTACACATATTATCCAAACACTTATCATGGAAAAAAAAACTGAGACCTGGTCACAGTTTGCATACAGTCTCTTGAGCTCCATTTGTTCTTTTAAATCTTCCATGCTTTGACTCTTGGCAGTCATTAAGTGAAACCTGAAAACATCACAGTTTCCACATTGTGAAATGGAATGGCTTACATCAACACCCCCAAAATCCTCATTGCTCTCTAAATAATGCTGAATAACAGCTTACCTCTCAGCCATCAGTGAAGTAACCTGCTCACGCTTATAAAGTGCATCCTGAAGGATGGCCCCCATCCTGCAATCTGTCTGCAACTGAAACACGGTTTCTTGCTCACAGTTCTCATCTCCCACACCAGAGTCCTCCTGATGTGTTTTACTTGACTTTATAGTGGGCTGAGACATTTGCAGGCTGTCCAAGTTTGTTCTTTCCTCCTGAAGCTGTTGCTCTGCTTCCTCTAGGCCCTGTGGCAAAAGTCAAAGTGACCTTCAAATAGCCATGTCTCAGAAGAAACCCAATAATTAAAGATAAAAATAAAAAATTTCACAGAATGAAAATTTATAGGCTTCAGGAGAGAAGCAGCTACCGCACACAAGTCAGATACTACCTACCAAGCAGTGGCTTTGTATACTCTGAGCCATGTCTTGTCTCTCCAAATGCTTCCTTTCTTTGAGCTGTTGAACAAGCAGGCTATGGAGAGTCAGCATTGCTCTGCAGGTCTCCAAAACTTTGGTTCGCCTCTCAGCCTTCTGGTAATGGATGATAGCCATTTGCACAGCCAGGCTGTCTGCCTGAGAGTGCAGATCATCTTCTCTCTCATGCGTCATCTCCTCCAACACCTGCCATATTGAGAACGGATGATTTTCAGTCTTCTGGTATAAACTCAAAACCTACTGATGCACAATTTTGATGTTAAACTCAAACTGTCTTCAAGACTTATGGTTTTCTTTGCTCTGTGAATTTCCTGGATCACTTTAACATGCTGTAAAAATACAGGATGATAATAAATAAACTTAAAAATCAATTATCATCAAGGTTTTAGGAAACAGCTATACCTTGCTCATTATACTGCTCTCCATCTCCTTCTCCCTCTCATATAGTTGAATCCTATCCTTAAGCTTTTTCTGGAAAAGTTGCAGGTCGGATGTGTCTGCTTTCTGTCTGGCCTCACTGGTTTTCCCCTTGGATTGTGTATTCATCTGCAAAAAGCCACAGTATCCGGAAGGTGGTTGGGAAAGAACTCCAAGCTCAATGTCATGACGTGATCAGAAATGAAGCCACTCTGTGGATCCCCTTTGTATTTTCTCAATAACAATGTACACTCATCCAGCAGCCACACAATTGAGGATTACAGCAGTGTGGTTTTCCACTGGCCGTTTTCTCTTATTCATATGAGAAAACATTAAAAGCATCATTATCTCTAGTTGTAGCTTAATGGGGGTCAGTTTCTTACTTTGAGTTACCTTAAGAATATTATAAAGAGATTCAAAAACAAGAAGATATTAATGCATACTGAATAAACATGGAAAAAATTTTCCCATGGGAAAAATGCAATGAACTGACTCAAAAGAACTTATCAATACCAGAATGCATAAAGGCCTGGTGATGAAAACGAGACGAGTGCTTGCTTTACCACCACATTAAATGCCTCCATAAAACGATGCATGCTTTGATCAGCGTTTCCCAGGGAAATTTAATTCAGAGCATTGCCTGCAGTTGAAAAACTGCAGTGCAAAGAAGCTAAATTGTTTAGCCATACTACTTTAGCTAATGCCTTTTAAAAGAAGTGGGGGAAAAATCTATGACGGCATTGTTGATTTAGTTTAGTGAATAAGGCAGGAAAAAGCCCCCCACCCAATCCATCCACTTTCCAATTCAGGGTAGCACAAACTTTTTTTCAAACTATGAAATGAATGACAATCAGTACAATATGCAATTCTATACAGCAACATTTTAAAAGCATTTCAAATGAACTGAGTAACATGTGATTATATACGCACCATCTGTTTCTCGCTCTCCTTCCTCCAAGCTGCCAGAGCACACAGAAGTTTAGTTCTGGCGACAGCGTGTGGCATCACCAGACAGCGATCTATCACAGAGAGACATTTCTGAAACTCCAGTTTCATCTTTAGCCTGTCATCTTCAGACAGAGTTAGCTGGGACAAACACAAACACCTATGATAGAAAGGAAAAGAGAAAAGTGACAGGTGAACCAGCTTGACTCTTCTAAACTTACTGGGTACCATTATCCAATGTATATATTATTTATAAAAGATAAAAAGTTCATGGAAGTAAACAGTGTGTGGCATCTGCTACCATTACAGCTGCTTTAAGAATTCCCACCTGCTATCATCCTAAACTTGTGGAACCAGTTTGTTGTTTCTTTCTTTGATTTTCCATCTTCTACTGGGACCGCATACACAATCTTTAGTTTCTGAAATCAGTAAAATTGCCTCACTGACCTGAAGAAATCTTTGCAGCGTGTCCTAAGTGCCTTCTGCTCCTGTAGCTCTTTCTCCATGTCTTCCTTCAGAGCCTCCCTGGTGGAGCTGAGGATACGCAAGGCCGCCTTGCCTTCCTGGTGCAGTCTTTCCTGACCCACCAGGAGAGCACTCGCTCCCTGTCCTGATCCTTGCCCTGGTTCCATCTGCAGTGGAAAGTCTTGCTCTCCTGGAGGCAAGAGGGCTGATACAGCCTGAGCTGCAGAAGGCTGGATGGCTTTGATGTCTGCTATGGCACCCTGGATCACACGCATGGTGACCTAAAGAACAGGTATGAGATCAACCTCACTTCATATTTGTGCAACTTCATGTCTCACATGAGAAAATTGACACGCAAAGTGATGTGAAGTCTGAGTGTGGCACCTTGCGGATGTCTGCAGCAGCTTCCTCATCCAGGTTGTTGATAAGCTCTGCTAGCTCCAAGCTGTGAGCTGTCAGTAAATTCTGCCAACAGTGCAGATGCTGTCCTACCTCTATCCCTCCCTCCAGACCCTTGCACATGTTCGACAGGTCCTTCTGTCTTTGTTTGTGGACCGTCACCTGGACAAGGCAAACAAAAGGATTTCATTTTTCAAATGGAAACACCTTGCAAAACAGATATTTTTGACATCAGTTACAATGAATAAATGCAGAGACCTGTGTATATCCACTTCTGCTCACCATGTCAGATATGAGCTCCCTCCTCTTCTTAATCAGTCCGCAATGCATGGCTCTCCTCTCCTGCTTCAGTGCCTCATCCAGTCTCTGTCTCAGCATCACCAGCTCTTTCTGAGCCTTCTCCTGCAGGTGGTCGACCTGCACTGCAGGCAGTTTGCTCCCTCTGGTGGAGAAGGGAGCAGAGTACCACAGTGAAACAACTCTAGCATAGTGTACTTGTATTTGTAGATATCAACAAGATTTTTAAAAACACTAGAGCATTTATGTCCCTGAACTTTTAGATACTGCATATTTTGTTTTGTATATATCACATGATTACCAGACATGTTTCAGTTATTTTTTTTATTAAGACGCAGGAACATTTGTGTTTTTTTTTTTAAATTGGCACCAACCCCCTGATGTAAGTGAACCAGCTGTCCAAGTTGCTGGAGGTGCTGGAGAAAGTGTCAGAAATCAGGCTGTTAAGGCTGTGGAGGCTGTGCACCAGAAACTTCCTCTGTGCGCTGCGTTCAGCTAGCACATAGCGCAGATTGGCAAGGACTACATCCAGCACCTCCTCTAGCTGATCCTGGATAAAAACAAACAAAAACAAAACAACAACTCTTTGTGTTTCATGTTAATGTTTCACCACAAGTGTAGATGTATGTATATCACATCATTTTTCTTTAAACAGGCATGCCAATTAAATGATAACCCAACTCAAAAGGCTCTGACTGTTCACCTGACAAGTAAAGTATTTGTGCTGAAGATTCTTGGCTGTGCTCTTCTCCAACTCTCCCATCCTGGTGGCCTCCTCCAGTTCCTCTGAGAAAATCTTGTGCAGCTCCACCCGTCGCCACTCAATGATCTGCCTCTGGAGCTTTGCTGAGGCCTCTTCATGACGAACCAATAAGATGCGTTGAAGCTGACTCTGGCTCAACTTGTGCAGCTTCTCCAGGATGACACTACACTGAAGAAGTTCCTGAGATTTCAAGATTTCAAAATTAATCTTAAAAGGTGTAAAAGTGAAATCTTTCTTCTAACACATGTTTATATTTATTTTACTCATAGAAACCTTCATATTCCAAAATAGCTGTTGTACTTGCGGTGCCTCTGCCATAGTGGTTTAACGATTACATTTCAGTCAGCCCTTGATGGCTGGGGTCCCCCATCACAGCAGGTAGCTCTACATGTTTAAGTTGGCAGTTTTATGGCAGATGCCCTACACCCTACTACACTACAGAGCTATACGAGCTGCCAGTGTGACTGAACTGTTAAAAACAAAACTAGTATACACACCTTGATTCAGAACAGATTTCTTCCTTTGTCCAATTTCATAAACACTGACCTAGTAGTTTTTGTGTAATCCCAAAATGCTAACATCCTTGGCAGAGTTAACAATGCAAAAACAGATTGTTACTACCTGTTGATCTGCATGTTGACACAGAAGCTCAGCCTGGGCCTTCTCAGCAGCCTCTCTGCAGTGCTCTGCTTCCATTTCTTCCCGAGTCTCCAGGTTACACTGACCAGCCAAGGCAACCATGCGAGCCCCTCGCTCCTCCTTGAGCCGTCCCTCCATGCCTAGCAGCTGCCCGTGAAGCACACTAAGCAGCCTCTCCTGGGCTTGAGCACTGGCCTGGCCCTGAAATTGAAGTCTGGCAAGCAAGGAGGACATCACGTCCTTGTAAATCTGAATCCGGATGGCTTCCAGGTTATTGGTGGCATGTAGCAGTGAAGACATTTCAAGACTAAAGAGATAAAACACACAATAAACAGAATAAGGTGGTATGTTGCAGGTATTGATTTTGACATAATGTAGAAAAAGGAACAACTTTACAGTAACACAATTAACGCTTCATTTTTGTACTAATTGTTTTTTGGTATTGTTCCATTAGTGGAAATTAAGTCATGCTGGGCTGATCTACTCACTTTTCCAAAGCCCTGTACATGTTCTGTGGATCCTCCAGAACCATGGTGTCCACAATCTTGTCTTCAAATGTTGCCTCATCCTTGACTGTCTCACTCAAGTTGGAGTCTGCAAACTCAGGGTCTGAATCACTTCTGTTTCTCTGAAGCAAAAGAAACACCATACGGCAGAATGAAGATGAAGAACAAAACAAAAGAACATATACAGACATTACTATGCAAATAAAATATATTGCAATAAGCATTAAGCATTGTTATAGCAACTGCATTTAAATTGTTCATGGTCAATATTACACTTTATCATTAGGTTTAAGAGATGAACTTGTGATACCCTTTTTTGAAGAAGATTCAGTCTAGTTCTGAGTCCTATCACATTTATGGCCAGAAACCCCAGCAGCAGCAGCACCATGGTGACAAACAACCCAGCAACAAATCCAGCAAAATGAACACCGTGGTTAGGATAGATCTAAAAGAGAGACATATATGTCACACTTACAATTAAGTCCCTTTTATGAACGCAATAAATATAACACTGAAGAAATGACAACAATAAACAACTTGTGCTGTCATGTAGATCTTGTTACAAATTAAGGCGCTGCCCCAAACTTACTCTGTCTGTGGAATTCATCCTCAGCGTTAGATTAGCCCTTAATGGGCCAAACATGCTGACATCATTCTGTGGAACCAAGAAAGAAATAAACAACCAGGCTAACAGGGCTGGAAATGACCTTATTATCCTGCAAATTAGGATCTAGAAAGCTTTGGTTTGACAGTGTTGCCAATTAGGAAGATTGAAAAAAGTACCTGTGAGGCATTAGAGAAGGTGAGAAAAGCTGGAAGGTCAAGGACTTCGCTCTTTTGACTCCTTACGTGAGCAGTATAATTGAGAACCATTTGAGATCCAGCTAAGTGAGCAAAATAAACATATCAACTGCCGAAGCAGCACGCAGAGATAGTCTGGCTAAAAATAATCTTCTTAAACATCCTCATTCCCAAACATACCCAACAACGACTCAATGGCAAATGTCTGGTAGCCTCTTTCCACAACCCGGCCTTCAGATTTTAGAGGTACTAATCCTGAAATCGAGTCCCGGATAGCCACCTGAGATAGGTTGGTGCCACCCACAGGGCCCACGTTGCGAACCAGCAGAAAGAACGTCAACTGAGGGGGATCAGTGTCAAGCTTCACCTTGGTTACATGATTGAAAAATAAATTTATATCAGGTTAATTGGTTCATTAAATGTGCATTTATCAAAGGGTTTTAAATTCTTTCAATATTGTTGATGTACCTGTGCACACTTGTGAAATTTTACTCCAAATGCAGCTGGAGGCACCACACTCTGAACCTGCAGGATTATAAAAAAGAAAAAAAAAAACCAAAACAATATATATTTAGTTTCTTCCAACACAATAATCTTTTCCTTTGATTTTTTTTTCGGAATAGTTTAGTAATAATCATGTAGAAACATACCTGAGGCAGCGAGTGGCCCAGGTTATATCTGGTGAGGGTGCTTCTGCTGTTCCTGAGGTGCAAGCCATTTGATACATAGAGAAATGAAGAGTAAAAAGAGTGACCCCACGGACCAGCAGGAGCTGAAGAAGCGAGAGGGCCCCTTCCGAAAAATGCTTTAGCCTCACCAATTTCCACTGTACCTGTCAGGTAAATGTGTATACATGGTGCTTGAACAGCTTGAAAAAAGCAGCTACAAAAGCTGAAAGAGAGCCTGTATATCACACATTCCCCAAGCAAAACGATTACAGCGTTCATTATGGAAATTTACACTCAAATGAACAACACAAGTGGGCAAAAAAGCACAATCAAACATTATTTTTCACATCATGGAGTAATGTACAGTTGAATCAGCATATTATTTCATTATTTTGAAAGTTATTTTCTGTGTTATTGGCTTAGAAAAAGCACAAACCATCCTTTCTAAGTAATGGGTCTGCTGATTGTCCGCCTGGGTCATATTGTATTGAATCCATACTGGCAAGGATCTGATGGGATAAGAGCATTAAGAGGTACACATGTATTATATTAAATATGTAATTATGTTATGGCCAGCAGTTATGGTCAGAGGTTTACATGCACTCATCACGATAGTGATTGTCATGGTAATTTTGAATTATTTATTTTCACCGCTCTTTTTAAAGGGTGGAATATTTGCATACATATTTAATGATTTGGTAGAATTCTCCTTTTCAGATCTTCACTGAGTTCCTTGGACTTTCCCATTGTTCTGAGCACTGATCAATCCATGAGTGGTATCAAACAAATCCTTTTTGTGGTGTTAAAAAGAAACTAACAGTTGTAGTCAGTCATGATCACCAAGGAGAAGGATTAGAGAAAATCCAACATAAATTCAAACTTGTGCACATAGTTCTTGTTTTTTAGAGCCATTGAAGATGGAGCGGTACCATCATTCCACCAGTTCAAAGAAATCATTAAAAGCCCCCAAATTACCATGAAAGTCAAGCTCGTGATGAGTGGATGTAAACTTATGACTGCAACTGTAAAAACGAAAACAAAAAAACAACAACAAACAAACAAAAACAAGGGTTTGTTACGAAAGAACGGTTTATTTATTTAGATGATGTGAATCAATCTATTGGTTGCTAAATTTAATTTCTAGCTGACAGCTAAACAAATACCATTGACTTTTTACCACTGAGCAACTCACCCTATGTTTCACAGGGAAAGAAGATGTTGTGTGCCATGATGTACTCAGGGCAGTGCCGTTATAACAAGACTGGTTTCCAGTTGTGTCCTCCAAAACACCGGTGCGCCTTGTTACATCGGGACCGCAACGTGAATATAAAAAGGCTGGAGAAAAACACGATACTTCGATATTTAAGAAATATATACATATTGCGACCCTCTCCACGGTAAAGTGTACCCGAAGCATTCGTGACTTGGTGTGCTACCACCGAGGGAAGCCGCTAGCTAACTGTCTGCATTGTGTCTGCACTTCACTGTGCTGTGGCGACGAAAACATTTCTCTAGCTTTTCTTGAGAAACACCTAATGTAACAGCGTCTCCGATGCTCAAGAACGTCGTCCTTGAATTTTAACATATACGGAGAAACGGCATACGCCGTTTCAACGATTTATAGACCTAAACAAAGTCAAGCTTCATAATAACCGCTACTGCGGAAAAACGTCGGAAAACATCTCCAAAACTTGGGAAGAACTGTTTAACTCCAAGAAAGTCAAGAGGAACAAAGTACACTGGATAGTTTCCGGTCTGTGGTTTCAAAATAAAAGAAAATATCAGCCTAAAATCAAATACTTTTATAGCGCTAGAAAAAAACCTCATATGTTAAGAAACTCTAAGTTTGTTGGAAATCTTTTTTTCTCTTACTTGTGTCAGTGTTCTTATAGACATTGACTCCCTTATTTTTATGCAGAAATAATTCATCGTGCTTTAACATTGAAAGCAAATGTATTTCATTTCCGATCTAGCAGCACGGTCTTGTCTCACTCTGAAAATCTCCTTCCAGCCCTCTTTTTTTTAGTTAGTCGTTTTAGGACAAGGTTTTGGCTCAAATAAGTTGCTGGAAATCGTAGCTTGCTCAAGTTTAGAACCGTATTTTTTAACGAAACACGAAAACCTTTGAAATCATTCTCGAGCAGATAAGTTTAGTGTAGAGATTGTTTTTTTTGTTTGTTTTTTAGCTAGCGTCAGATGTTACCGTTTACTCGATGAGTCCTACAAAATGCTCCGTATTATTTCTACAGTTTGAAGCAAAGCAAAGATGGAAGAGAGGGAAGTGATGGCGGAATGCGCCACCGATGTTTTGGTCAGTTTCCCCGAGTCGCTGCATCTATACACAGGACTGCTGACAGTAACTACAGTGTGCGGAGGGCTGTCGGGAATATTAGCTGCTGCTCTTTTGTATGTCTTCTGTCTGAAGCCTTTGCTGTTGACGAGACAAGTAAGCATAAATGGTCTCTTCCACATCCACTGTATTGATTCCTTACACTTTACATTCCATATTTGAGATGTTTATTTTCTCTTTTGTCCCATCAGGGTTACAATGCAAGTAGACTGCTTGAACCTGATGATGCTGAATTAGACAACAACCAAAGGGACCATGTCAGCAAATGCAAGGAGGAGGCTCCAAGTGGAACCACTCATGACAAAGTATTACTCTAAGACTCAATTACTGAAAGTTAGTGTTGTTTTGCACAGGTACATGAATGAGGTAAATCAAGTCAAAAATTACCACAACATTCATGCCCATGATGACTGCTTGTAAACTTCTGACCAAAACTGTACATACATAAACTTGTATTTTTATTTAGTGTCACAAAGTTTTTGATGGTTAAGACTTCTCTTTAATAGTTTACTCTGTTTACTTATTGAGCAGGAGAAGAAGCAGCCACCCGTGAACAGCGATGTGGCTGCTTTTGCATCCAGAGCAAAAGTGGTTTATCCCATCAACCAAAAATACAGAGTAAGTCCACCATCTCTAGAACATGTGGCAGAATTACACGTACACAACTAAACAGTGTTTTATTCCAGATATGCTAAAGTGTTTCCTTTTTTTGGCTAAAGCTGTTAATTTTGTCTGTTTACCACAAATATCAGTAGAATGTGAATTAATTTACGTATGCAGATGAATCCACGTGATTAACTAACATTGCAGTTGAAAAATATTTTGCCAAATATACCCACAGTATTGTTAAGTGCATGTGATCAAAGTGGATTGAATATTAACCTGATGCAAATTAACTGATGGAAGTTTGGCTTCGATTGACATACACTAATATGTAGTAGTTGCATTCTTCCATTAACTGCATATTTCATTAACTACAATATGCACAATGCTAGTTAGAAATACAATTGATATAAAGAATATGTATAAGTTGTGTTTTACAATGACAAGAAGGAAACATGGCCTACTTGGCTACTGATCACGCTTTATGTTTCACTGTACCTGTCAGCCTTTAGCAGATGGAGCATCCAATCCGTCTCTACATGAGCACTCAAAGTTGCCAGTGATGCCTAATGAAGAGTCGTCCTCCTTCATGGATGGAGAGTCTGTGAGCCAAGAGCAAGACAACGATGGCAGCAGTCAGTTCATTTTCTCTTCGCTGTTCCCCAAGAGCTTACAGAACCAGAGATTTAACAGGGTTTCCCACTATCCTCACACACTGACGCAAACAGGGTAAAAAATAACTGTACACACACATTATAACCACCAATTAATCATGGCACATTGCACAGATCCAAGTAACAACACTCACCCATTTGTTTACACAGTTTTGGAAGTAGGATCAGCCTTTACTGTTTGGCCCTGCAGGACATACAACATCACTGCTCTCAGCTTCAAGACGAAAAATATCTGGTGAGCTTTAATCATCTGTCTTATAATGTACTAGATTTCTTGTAGATATCCTTTAAAGAATGTTGTTATACTAATATATATTTTTTATTTACTTCATATTTTAGATTTTTCTACAGATGGTGAAAATAATATTGAACTATCGGTTTCCAAAAGACAAAAATGATGCTTCCTTTTCCAAGAATATTCTTCAGATGCAAGAAAAGGTAGGAGTCAATTACTAGTACTATATTTAGAATCACTGACTTTTAAAATTTTTAATGTAAGCATCAGTTTTTATCATTTAAGGAGCTGAATGAGTTGAGGAAACAGTTGACTGCAGGCCAAGCTGTGAGTGAGAAGAGTCAAGATGATCCATGCACATTGGAAGAAATTGAGAGAAGTCAGAAAGATCTTCTTGAACGTGGCCTTCAAATGGTAAAAGTCGAGAGGAACAGCTTTTTCACATCTTTTAAACTCCCTCTATTTATGCTTCCTTCCATGAATAAACATGGCTGCACAATGTTTGTTTCTCTTCATAGTCCAAAAGTTTCAGCAAACAGGTGGAGGACTTGTGCAAACAGCTACTTAAGAAGACCAGCTCTTTCTCTCCAGATGAAGCTCAGAATGTGATTCAGTCTCTGATTCAGACACTTCTGTTAGTAGAGAAGCATCTGCTGAAGGCTCAAGAAGTAGATCTAAAGGTAAACTAACACTCGTCATTTGGAGTAGCGTTTATTTTGATTCTCATCACTTTTGTCATCATTTTAAGACCTACTGACTGAAAATATGCTTCTGAGTATTTCTGTTATTTTCCAATTCTTAGAAAATGCAACAGAAGTTGTTGTGGTGGGAGGAGCTGACAGGTCTCATTCAATCCCAGCCTGCCTTGCTAAGACAGGAGGTGACTCTAAGGCAAGGCTTGATAGCTACAACTCTGGAACAGCTGACAAGCGATAACATGTTGAAATTTAGCCAAATGGAAAAGATACTTTCAAAAATTCAGGCTACACTGATTGAAGGCCTTCAGCAGTGCACTGACGGTAAGATGAATAAACTGAAATAGTTTTAGTTGAATCTCGTGAAATGTATTGTGTGGTTCTACCAAATAAGATAATTATATTTGACAGTAAGATGTATGTTTCTTAAGGCATATATTTACTAAACAGGAAAAAAAAAATTATATAATGACAGTTTTACAATGATTGACCAAATGTGTGTGGAGTTATCTTCTAATATACTCAAATGGTTCCCAGAGACAAATGACAATCTGTAATATCTAGCCTAGTTCTTAAATTTAAGTGGTGGACTCTGAAAATAGGCCATTTTCTGGGAATCCTCTTTAGCTCCTTAAATAAGGTCAAGTTCTTTCAGGACAGCAGAGAGTATCATACTGTGTGTGTTAGTGCATCCCAGACTCTCAGCCTCTTTCTACATATCCCTCACTGTTGTCATAGACAACAAAAACAGGACAATGCTGTTTAGACGTTAACTGTGCCTACAATTTTCAGCCAAAGGATCTTTTCTTTTTGGACTTATTGGCACTTTTATTTGCTTTTGTGCTCGACATTTTATTAATTGTGAGAAACCTAAGTAGACTATGGAGCTATGCAGCTAGGAGACATTGTTCTGTCATGACTACTTGCTAAATACAACAAGTAAAGCATATTACTTAACTTTTATTCTATATTCAGCAAACTATCTTTGTACTGCAATAAAACAAATGCAGTTATCTTGATAATCCTGAGCTTGACAGATTCCTCTATGCTTCAGATTGCATGAAAAAGACAAATGAGCTGGTGAATGAAAAGTGCAGTAAAAAGGTGTCCAAGAGGAAGAAGCTTCAGAGGAGTCACACCAAGGAGAAGAGCCGTGCCTTAGAATTGAAACAGAGTCCCAGTGACCTACAGGAGCTTACCAAGGTCAGGTCCAATACCTTAAGGATTACTGTTGAAATGGGATTGTGTGAGAGAGCTTTAAAGAATATGATTATCTGTTGGTACTTGAGGAATTTTCCTCTTGTCAGTTTTAGTCACTGCTGTTACAATAACTAAGCAAAAGAGACCATGGAAAGTGTGCAAGTAAGTCTGAGCTTATGTGCCCTCCAGGTCTATCATGAGTTGCTGATGAAGCACAGGCAACAGATTTGGGACTTGGAGCAGCAGCAGGACAGAAGGGTGGTTGACGGCCTCTGTGACCTCTGGAAGGTAAATGATCAATCGCTAAATTCTGTCTGCTTACAGAGCTCGTCTGTTTTTCTTATGTAGTTTCTGTGTCTTCAGAAACTTCGTACCTCTTGGTCCAAGAGGCTCGGGGAGCTGGCCAAGGATGTTTTTCTCTCCTCTGTTCCTGCTCAGACAAAGCTCCCTGCTGAACACTGTGAGAAACTGTGGCTGGATCTGGAGCAGGAGCTGTCAGCTCAGCTGCAGCAGGTGGAGTGCACTACCAGGCAGCAACTGGATGACATTAGGGCTGAGCTGGATACATATGAACAGGTAAAAAACTTGTGTTGAATCTGTGTCATTGTTTCATTTCACATTTCAAATTTAATGAATTTTTTTTTCCCTGTACCATTTTTTTCCACACTATAAGGCGCACTGTTGAAGACTGGGTCTGTTTTCATACATAAGGCGCACCATATTATAAGGCGCATTAAGACAAACAAAACAGTCAGATAACTCGACCTTTATTAAGCTCATTCACAGTAACTCTTAACATTGTTAACCTGTAACACATTAAATATTGAAAAATACACTTGCTTTTTCAGTCCATTCAACTTCCACAATTCAATCAAACTCTTCACCTTCCGTGTCTGAGTTAAACATCTGGGCAATTTCGGCATCAAGCATGCCCGGATCCCTCTCATCATTATCCGAATCAGTCTCGTTGCTGTTACTTAGCTGTTCATTGATTATTCCAGCCTTTGTGAAAGCTTGGACGACACTTGACTGATACCTTATCCCAAGCATCCACGATCCATTGACAGATAGTGGCGTAACTCGCTCGGCGTTGCCTCCCTGTCTTGGTGAATGTGTGTTTGTCTTCTGTCATCCAATGCTCCCACGCAGCTCATAATTTAACTTTGAACGACCTGTTGACACCAGTATCTAGTGGTTGGAGTTCTTTGGTTAATCCACCTGGAATGACAGCAAGCTCCGAATTCGTATGATTCACTTGGGTTTTGACAGCCTCGGTGAGATGGGCGCGCATGGAGTTGTAGATCAAAAGAGACAGAGATTTGTGGAAAAAGCCATCCGGTCTCTTGACATAAACTTCCCTCGCTCATCTTCCCCTCGTCCATCCAGCCCTTTGCGTTAGCCTTGACGATGACGCCGGCCGGAAACTTTTCTTTTGGCAAAGTCTTCCTCTTGAAAATGACCCTGGGTGGTAGTTTCTGGCCATTAGCTTGGCAGCTCAGAACTACAGTGAAGGATGACTTCTCGTTCTCTGTGGTGCATATAAATACCGTACTGGTCCCTGTTTTCTCGACAGTGCGGTTCACGGGGATGTCAAAGGTGAGGTGGACCTCGTCCATGTTAGTGATGAGTTCTGGCCGGGTCTTCTTTTCAGTGATCTTATTCTGGCAGTAGGTGCGGAAAATGGCCAGCTTTTCTTTGTAATCGTTTGGTAGTTGCTGTGAGATGGTAGTTCTTGTGCGGATTGAGAGATTATGCCTTTTCATAAAACGGAAGCACCAAGAAGGTCCCCCTCGAAAGTCGTTGATCTGCATGTCACGAGCTACCGCTGTTGCCTTGAGTCGAATAGAGACTGTAGAGACACTTCTACCTGCTGTTCTCTGTTCAATAACCCACTGTTCAATTTCAATTTTGTCCTGTAACTGCGGCAATCGCGCCTTGTTCCCTTCGGAAACTCCTTTTGGTCTTCTTTACTTGTTTTAGGTCATCTTCTTGCTTCCTCCACTTGCGCACCATGGACTTATTAATGCCGAATTGTCTCGTAGCTGCTCTATTTCCATTTTCTACTGTATAACTGATTGCTCAGAGTTTAAAATCCGCTTCGTAAGCATGTCTCTTCGAGGGGTGCCATTTTGGAGTCGTTATACACACACACCACGGTAATGTTATGTTGAAGCACAGTACGTATTACTCCGCGAGGCTCCTGGCAACGGTAACCGTAATGCTCCGAAAAGTGGTACTAAAAAATGTTTTTGACAGATTTTTGAGCATCGTGTACCACATAAAATCAGTTTGAGGTCAGTAAGCACAAACCAAAATTCATACATAAGGCGCACTAGATTATAAGGCGCACTGTCGATTTTTGTGAAGATTTCAGGATTTTACATGCGCCTTATAGTGCGGAAAATACAGTAATTTCTTCCGATTTTTAAACCCTGCCCAGTGATCTAATTACATGAGAATCTTACAAAATTGCTTTTCCTTGTTTTAAACTGAGCTTCTCTTTGTGTAGGTATGGACTGAAGGGATTGCTTTAGGGCAGTCCTGTCTGCAGCACCTGAGGGAACAACAGATGAAGATCATCCAAGACATGGTAGCCAAACAGAGCTACACACTCAACAGGTAAAATCGTAAAAAATATTTATGACATATTGAGTGTATAAAAAAACTAGGTCTGCACTGTGGCCAAATCCACTTATGAGTTAATATGAAGTAATGGAATGTAATATTTCTCTTAGTGAAATGGGGAAGCTGATAGAGAAGAAACATGAGCACTTTCTGCTGGTGGTGCAGAGGCACTTTGTGGTCAGGCACTTTTGTCTACATATGCTGAAAGAGATGAGGCTGTCCAAGGTGAAGGCACTATCTCAGACTGATTTCAGAGCTCTACTAATAGAAGATCCCAGTAAAAGCCCGCTGTGTGTCAATTTAACTCTCAAGGTGGGAAAATTCACACATATAAACACAGTTGTTTTTAATTTATTCAGTGTTTTAATAATTCTTCTGTTGAACACTGTTATCTTCTAACAGTCACAGAATGGCAGGCCCAGCCTAGCAGAGAGACATCTGGGCCCAGAGAGTCAGCTTTTGGGGAATAGCTTCCAGCAGGAGTTCCTGTCTGAACTGGAAACGGGAACAGAGCTCCTTCAGAGCCATGCACAGCTGGTACTAGGCAACACCCTAAGCTATGCCATTCAACAAATGAGGGAAGACCTGCCTACAGAGTTACAGACCGCTTCTAGCCTGAATGTAAGACCTGGGTGAAAGTTATTTAATTTCACTTCTTTTTATGAATGTCTAATAAACTGAGAATTAGCTTCCAGTGGTTGGTTTTCATTAGGTTGCAGGCTATAACCTTTTTATTCCACTAGCACCACCTGATGGAAGCTGCTGCAGAGAGCGTTTACTTGACCAAAGATTCTCTTACTTCGCTGGTCCGAAGCTACTATTCCCACCTACAGGATATCACCAGAAAACTGCGCCAGGATGATTCAAAAATAAACCAGGGTGAGACAGACCCAGCACGAGTTTAGTTTTTAAACTAAAGTAACCAGAGTAACCCTGTATTCATTACTGAGTACTCAGAAATCTTGAAGGAGCTGCCTTCTTATTTGTAAAATAATTTTCTCATTTGTTACAAATGTCCCCTTCCAAATAATCCCAAAGGAGTTCTTTTGGTTTGAAATCTGGTGACTGGAGGACAATTAAGTACAATGAACTCATTGTTAACAAACCACTTTGAGCTATTTGATGCAAAATGGTTGAAGAGGGAGGATGGATTGGTGCTTGCATATTGGTTACACTCGATTTGTATTTCCAATGTTTTGGTGAGCCTAGCCTCAGTTTCCTGTTCTTAGCTGACAGGTGTGCCACTCATTGTGGTCTTCTGCTGCTGTAGCCAATCTACTTCAAGGTTGATGTGTTGTGTGCTCAGAGATGCTCTTTGGTATACCTTGGTTGTAACAAGGTATGAAGAATAGCACTTGTTACCTATAAACTACTTCAAGGTGATAGGGAACTCATATATAAAGTGGTTATTTGATTTCCCTCAAAAGGAGGCAATACTCTAGGCATTTTCTCCCAGTACACAGCACTGACTGTGAACACTTAGCATGTGTTACTGTAAGAGCTGTGATAGTACAGGGTTGAAATAAACTGTTAACAGAAGAGAGCAGATAATGCTAGTCAGATGTGTTGTTATTGCTTAAGCTATGAATGATTTCCTGTAAGGAGGAAGGAGAAGCTGAAATGACTTGCTTCAGAAGTGCACGATCGAATAGAGTTCACCGCTTTCCAATGTGAGATAACTGAAGCTTCTTTTGATCTGTGAATCAAGCAGAGGTGTTCTATTAGAGTCAGAAAATAACATAATAGAGCTGAAATGAGCATAATAAATGGCAAATTTTACATTTAAAATTGTACGTCAGCTAGTAGTCAGTAGACAGAAAATCCACCTTACTCTTTTTACTGTTGTAAACATTTCCTTCAATCCTTCAGAGGTGAATGAGGGGCAAGAGAGCAGCAGGGCCTTGCTGAGAGAGCTAATGAACTGGAGCAAGAAACCCGGATCTGCTGAATTCCAACAGAGGTACATAAAACTGGTAGAGCTGGGGGGGGGGGTTTCAGTGGTACTTTATTGTAAATTAATTCTTACAAAATATGTACAGTGGTCCCTTGGTATAATACGGTTCACCTTTCGTACCCTCACTGTTTCGCCGATTTTTTTTGGTGTGCAATCTTGCATGCTTTTTTTTTACAGCACATTGTGTTCTGTGTCCTGATCGGCTGGAGACCATTGTCAATCAATCTCCTCCGTGCTGTGTCTCCTGTACAGTACAGAATGCGTTCAGCTTGTCAAATTTCGATCGCTAGCATTGTGACTCGAAGTGCTGTACTGTATGTTTGTAAGTTTTCTCCCCAACAAACACAACAATGTCGACGAAACGTTTTGCACCATAAAAGGCACCTGCCCTAGGACCCAAAAGGCAGAGGAAGATGCTAACCATCGCACAAAAAGTTGGACTTCTGGACATGCTAAAGGAAGGCAGAAGTTACCAGGGGGTTTTTTCAGACCATATGGCACAAGGGATTATAAGGCGCACCGGATTATACAGGGTGGGCCATTTATATGGATACACCGTAATAAAATGGGAATGGTTGGTAAAGTCCTGTTTGTGGCACATTAGTATATGTGAGGGGGCAAACTCCTCAAGATGGGTGGTGACCATGGTGGCCATTTAGAAGTCGGCCATCTTGGATACAACTTTTGTTTTTTCAATAGGAAGAGGGCCATGTGACACATCAAACTTATTGGTAATATCACAAGAAGAACAATGGTGTGCTTGGTTTCAACGTAACTTTATTTTTTCATGAGTTATTTACAAGTTTCTGACCACTTATAAAATGTGTTCAATGTGCTGCCCATTGTGTTGGATTGTCAATGCAACCCTCTTCTATCACACTCTTCACACACTGATAGCAACACCGCAGGAGAAATGCCAGCACAGCCATCCAGTGTCCGTAGTTTCAGGTGCTGCACATCTCGTATCTTCACACCATAGACAATTGCCTTCAGATGACCCCAAAGATGAAAGTCTTAGGGGGTCAGATTGGGAGACCTTGGGGGCCATTCAACTGGCCCACGACGACCAATCCACTTTCCAGGAAACTGTTCATCTAGGAATGCTCGGACCTGGTACCCATAATGTGGTGGTGCACCATCTTGCTGGAAAAACTCAGGGAACGTGCCAGCTTCAGTGCATAAAGAGAGAAACACATCATCATGTAGCAATTTCAAATATCCAGTGGCCTTGAGGTTTCCATTGATGAAGAATGGACCCACTATCGTTGTACCCCATATACCACACCAAACCATCACTTTTGTTGTTCCAACAGTCTTGGAGGGATCCATCCAATGTGGGTTAGTGTCAGACCAATAGCGGTGGTTTTGTTTGTTAACTTCACCATTCACATAAAAGTTTGCCTCATCACTGAACGAAATTTTCTGCGTGAACTGAGGGTCCTGTTCCAATTTTTGTTTTGCCCATTCTGCAAACTCGAACCCGAACTTGACCCGAACTGGGTCATCCTCGTTGAGATGCTGCAGTAGCTGGAGTTTGTAAGGGTGCCATTTGTAAGTAGCTAATATCCGCCGAAGGGATGTTCGACTAATGCCACTCTCCAGTGACATGCGGCGAGTGCTACGCTGTGGGCTCTTGCTGAATGAAGCTAGGACAGCCACTGATGTTGCTTCATTAGTGACAGTTTTCTTGCGTCCACATTTTGGCAAATCCAACACTGAACCAGTTTCACGAAACTTAGCAAGCAGTTTGTACTACTGTTTGAACTGTAGCATGGGAGATGGGTGGTCTCGTAGGGTGTCTTGCATTGATATCTGCTGCAATGACCCGGTTACTGCGTTCACCAGATATCAACACAATTTCGATCCACTCCTCACGTGTTAACCTCTTCGACATGTCAATGGCCGTGAACAAAGAGAAACTTGTAAATAACTCATGAAAGAATAAAGTTACGCTGAAACCAAGCACACCATTTTTTTTCTTGTGATATTACCAATAAGTTTGATGTGTCACATGGCCCTCTTCCTATTGGAAAAAGTTGTATCCAAGATGGCCGACTTCTAAATGGCCACCATGGTCACCACCCATCTTGAGGAGTTTGCCCCCTCACATATACTAATGTGCCACAAACAGGACTTTAATATCACCAACCATTCCCATGTTATTACGGTGTATCCATATAAATGGCCCACCCTGTAGATTATAAGGCGCATTAAGTGAAACAAAACAGATAAGTCAAACTCTACTCAGCTCATTCTTCTTGCTTCCTCTACTTCCGTACCATTGATTCATTAATGTTGAATTCTCTGGCAGCTGCTCTATTCCCATGTTCTGCACCTGAAAACAGGGTTTGATCTTTGGTTTCATTCTATAATACTGGACTTATTTTTCTACAAAAGTTTGAACTTTGAGTGTTTAAACAAGAGAGAAAAGTGTGAAAATGTTCATGCCTGTCTGAAAAGTGTATAAGGTGTGTAGTGAGGGGTTTTACAGCCTTAAAACATGTATAATAATTGTAAAAAATAAAGCGCGCTACTTCGCGGGTTATTTTTAGAACGTAACTCGCGCAATAAATGAGGGACCACTGTATATAATTTTCCATTTATCTTTGTTTTTAAATGTATTAGGGTTGAACTTCACAAAAGAAAGGTGCTGGAGCAATATGATCTGGATCAGGAGATGACTTACAAGCAGCTTAGGCAAAAGAAAATAGCCCAGGATCAAGCCATGCAAAGGGTCAAAGAAGAGTTACTGGTTAGTATGCTTCGTCTGCACTGTACTTTTTGATAGTAGGTGCATTTACATCCTTTAGATGTGTTGTGTTAACATTGTGATGCTTTGTCCATTAGGAGGCAGAAGAAAGCTTCATAACTGAGCTTGCAGCTTTGGCCCGGATTTCTGTCCAGAGCCATGATCCAGAACACAGCAGTGAAGAGGACGACATTGGTAACCACCCTTACCCTAGACAATTAAATTGTGAATATTCCCATTTCACTCTTTCATGTCTTTTTTAATTTGTTTGCATTTGAACAGGTGATCAGAGTGCCCCGATACTGGACCTGCTGGCCCTTAATCCAGCATTAGATCCAGCTTTGAACCCTTCACTCACCCCGACTGTAGTAACACCAGTGAAGAATTCAAAACAGAAGAAGGAAAGAAAACGAGAATCTCATCAGAGTTGACATCATTCCACAGTGTTTACATTTTCCTGCAGTAATATTCTGTAAAAGGTTGACTCTTTTTTGTTGTTGTTATAGTTTTCCTCTTACAAAGCCAAATTGTCTCTGTTGATACTAGTATTGTCATAAAAAGGTTTTAAATCAGAGTTTAAATACTGTTATTCTGAAATGTTTCCCTCAGTTTTTCTGTATTTTTAAGTGTATCATGACATAACAACTCACTGAAAGTGATGAATTGTGTCTTTCTTTCATACCCGACTATGAGAGCTGCTACTCAACTGGCCCTGTCAGTAAAGCATTTGCTGCCTACACCCACACTGCTTTTCATACCACTGCTCATTCTCTGTATTGATTCCTGAGTACACAGGATGATGGATGCTTTTCTAGTGAGTTGTTGGATGAATTAGAGATGTCCATCCTCATTGTAGCAGAGTGCTACTACTCAGCGATGAAAGCCTCGCATCTCTCTTGGTCTAATGGGGTTTTAAGTACAACCCTTTATGGATGATAATGCAGAGTAATGGTGAAAACTCTGGGAGGGCTGGAGTCTGGCAGACACTTTTGTGTGTGCACAGCAATCCAGCAGGCAATTTAGCCTGCACCTTATGGTTCACTGTCGGTTTGAAGTTGAAGGAGTGTCAATTAGCAAACATCAATTTTTAATCTGCCCTTTATTTTCATGCTCATCTTGCACACATAGCCAATTATTGCCATGGCAGCCTGAGAAAATATGCTCCAGGTCCTGACCCACTCTTGCACATCACAGTGCCCTGCCAAGAGTGTCTCTCCTGCACTGTGTCAGTTGGAAATGTCGGTGTACTGTTGACTTTACAAGTGTCGTCGCTGATCTGTGGTGAGGGGAAACCGTTTGGATGTATTTTGAGGTCCCTTAGGGGACTGCAGGGACTTGTGGGAAGATGACCTGATTTCTAATTTTCTCCTCTCCTGCCTGGGCTGTGGGCTCGACACTGATTCAAACGCAGAGAAGCCCGTGAGAAGAGTGACTAAAACGATGCTACACCAGACCTATTTGGCATACGGTTTCTCTGTCAGTGTAAATCTGGATGTTTGGTTGATGGATACAGGCGTGGCTGTAATTCTGCACTGGTAGATTCAGGTAAGTGGAAATACACTTAGGTTTGCCTTGGGATATGCTTCACCTTTACCGACGTGTTTACAACCTAAATTGCATATTTGCAGAATTTTTCTGTAATTGGTTTTATCCCATCTGACACACTAATCCAAAAGAGGTCATTGTCTTTTTTTTTTCTTTAAAAACAAAAGAAAGACAGCGGTCCATACTGTTTGTATATTAAGATCATTTACAAATGCAACAATTGGAGTTTCCAAATGCACGTCAGTATGTTCATCCATATGGTCTTCATTTGTTCAGTAAATGCCCTGAAGCTGTTAATAGAAAAAGTGGATAAAAAATGTCCAGTGAGGTAAATGTGCGCAGTGTGACGCCGTCATCAGATCAGATGATCGTTTATTTTAGGACCCCAGAATAAGGTCGCTTTCCAAAACTGAAAGAAGTATCCTCTGTACAGGAAGGTGTCTGAATCGCTTCTGTAACTAACAGAAACTTGTAAGCTAATATAAGAACCTCAGCATAATAAATGTGACTGTAAAATGAGTATGATATCATTTAGAACCGGTAAACTATATTTTTTATAATAATAATATAAAAGAAATGTGTAGTAGTAGTAATGCCTAGGCTACAATAACTTCACTTACATCACTATTGTTTTTTGTTATTTATACACAGCATGTGTATTATTCTGATTTAAGTAATTTGACAAACATGCTTTCCTGGGGAAACTATTTTATCTTCACTCACTTTTTGACTGGTCAGATATAGGACTTCAGTTCCCTTTGCAATCATGTTTAAGTGGCTTTAATACTTAGTAGGTTTGTGGCATTGTCTTGCATTTGAGAAGTGCTATATTTAAATTGTAGCAATCTTTGCCTATCCTAACTGCTTTCTTCTGCTTGTCAGGTGAGCAACCATGGCTAACCTGCAGCAGGAATACCCTGGAGTTCTTCTGGGGATCCTGGAGGAACTGGCCAATATGCGCCAGTGGCTTACGTTCCAGGATCTTTGTCGTATGGTCAGCAGCCGCTTTGACCTCGAGCACCTTATTGAGCTCAGGAGTTTGCTCTTTGCTGCAGCTAGCAGGGATCCCTGTTTCCCAGCCACTCTGTTCAGGGACAGAGTTTCTACCAGAGGCCAGGGGCTATCACCCATAGGTGTCGCTGCTGACATAGTAACTATCTTCAATCTCATTCAGATGACGGGTGGGGTCTCTGAAGGGAGCCAACCAATGAGAGCTCCCACTGTCCTGCCTGTTGACCAGTCCCCAGGCCCCAGTCTGCCTGGGATCCACCAGCTGAATATTCCTGGTCGAGAACGAGTACGCACCCACTCTGACTCCAGTGGCCAGCCTATTGACCAGCACTTGCTTTTTCCAAAATCAAATTACTCAGCGCGGAAACGAGCAAGTCTTCCCCCGGATCCTATCTCACTTGTGTCCTCCCCCCCAATAAGAGCGAGGGCTGTGTCTTTCGACTTGCCTCACACCACCCTTCTGTATCCTAGCAGTCAAATCTCTGACAACGCAATGAAGAATATCTACCTACCTTTGGAAACAGACAGTGAGTCTAGTGGAGATTCTGCCACCGTGGAGGTGTTTGAAGCTGAACAGGGAACATCGGTTGACCAGAAGAGAAACATCTTCAGGAAAGACTTCCACAACCAACCACCTTTAATACCCCAGGTCACTGTTAGCAGTGAGTCTCCCAGTCCCAACAAAGGGCAGAAAGGATTCGACAATCTCAGCTTTGATATGATCCCTAATCCTTACCCATCACCAACAGCAGTTTACCAGACTCCAGAGCAGCGAGTTAAACATGAAAGCTTGGATGACCTACAGGACTCAACGTATTTCGGACCCGGCTCTATCCCGGAGCCATCCCCACGGCACCTTCAACCTCCTAGGACAAAAAAGCATGCATGGAGCAGTAAAAGTCACAGTCTAGAGGATCGGCTAGGCCTAGACAGCATTGGGATGGGCATAGAATCACAAGGGGGGCAACTTCCAAGACGTTCAACCCCTGCTATCAGTAGGGGATTTGGGGGGTCTTCGGGAGGAGAGAGTGGAGATAGTGGATTGCCAGGTGGAGCTGATGGATTCAAAGCTCAGGCAACACAGACAGACCCACCGGACCCTCGGCGACTCCGTAGCCTTGTTCATGCTGATCGCCTCTCTTTTATGACCTCATTAGATGACCCTGAGTTTGGGGAAGATGACATCAGTGCTATCTTTCGTTTCTTAGATGACATAAGTATGTGTGGTTCCACAGGAGTCCTGCACCCCAGTGATAGCACCGCTAACCAGGACACCCCTGAGGCTAGACGTGGCCGGCTAGGTCAACTCCAGAGGCTCTTTCACTCTCTAGAAAGCAGTGACGATGGGCTGAAAGCCAGTGTCTGTAAGTTACTGCTTCGTATGAGCCAGATAGAAAGACAACTAGAATCGCTGAATGATGTAAAGTCTGAGATTTCCCAGGTGCTTTCTGCTTTGCAGCGATTAGATGAAAAGATCCAGCAGCCACCCGGAGGTGGCGGACAAGTTACAGGTGGGAGATGGCTTGAACCTCTTAGTGGTGTCTCCTCTTTCATGAGCCACCCTTTAACTCCTTCAGAATCATCAGAACCTCAACCTTTGTCTGCATCTGGACATCTGTTTCCCGCTACCAGCTCCAGTAGTCTGGACTGGAGCCGTTGGAATACTCCAGGAGATCAAACAGAAAGCAGCAAAGGTCAGGCAGATTCAAAGGGCGTGAAAGAAGGGAAGAAGGATGCATCATCTAGTCGTGCCTCTAAAACCCAGCCTGACGAGAAAAGTGTCTCTGACTCCAAACAACTGAATGTGTCTAACTCTGCAAGAGACTGGACTGTGTCATTCTCGAAAAGTAAAGATGGCAAAGCTTCACAAAGAAAAACCGGGCAGGTAGAGTAATTCCACATAGTATTTGATCCTATATTTTCTATGATACAAAAAATAAATGTTAGATTAGAGATTAGTTCAGAAGCATATAATTAATAGCCCTTAAATGTACATAACAGTTTCAGCCATGAGTATAAACATGATGTTCAGCCTCAAAAAGGCATGTTTTTAACTCTGTATTTTGCCGACTAGACATCTGTGATTATGTGGTTGTTTGACAAGTGAGCTATTGGTTTAAACTTTTAGGACGACTAAGATTTGGTCAAGACTGAAAAGAAATATATTGAAATGTATACACATTGTGGTATTTAGCATAACTAACATTGTCGACTTGCGGAATTTTAAATACTTTAAAGATGTGTTGTCATCTAAACAGCATACATAAAATCTGTGTTTGGTGCATATTTATTCTAGGCAGATCAGTCCGGCAGCACCACTAACCTACTCTCCCAAAAGCCTGCCAGCCTGGTGGAACAAGTGTTTAACTCATCCCTGTTCCACCACAAAGACAGCAGTCTCACAGGGGGGCTAAGCTCTGGAAAGATCCTGGACCCCAGATTGGCCGAGGGAAGGGGAAGACCAGTATGGACTGTAGATGACAGAGAAGCACGAATCTCACCATTGGACTTACAGGCAAGAATTTCTGACTTTTAAAGCAACACAAGCAGTGTGGAAATGACACAAGCAAATATGTTGTATGATTTTTTTTTTTTGATTGCCTAATATCAGTGCCTAATGCAGAGTCAGCTGACATCCATATCAGTCAAACTTTATTTATATTTATGTGTTGCACATTTAACATCTTAGTGCAAAAGGAAATGACTGGTCAGCCAATAAAAACATGGAACAAGTCTGAAATAATAAATATATTTCTACTTGGTATAGAAACTAAATGGAATTATGTCCCTCAGGCTCCCGAGTCTCTGAACCCGAACAACATGGAGTTCTGGATGGACGACATCTACAATCCAGGCTACGATGCTCTACTGAGGCGTAAAGAAGCTGATCTCCGCCGGGCCAAGATCTGCAAGCTGATTGCACTCATAGCCACTGCAGTGACTATCATTCTCATCATCGTCATTCCCATTTGCACCATGGGCCAGTGAAGCCTCTTCCAGAAAACTCACTTTCTTGCCTGATTTCATTTAATTTGTTAATATATTTATTTTCAGCAGCTATGAGCTGTGCCTAGGACCATATATGGGATTCTTATTGAGATTAGTGGAGGAGAGACTGTGACTCTTGAGCGGGTTTGATGATCTGCGAATGATCAATACCTCCTTTATTTCTCTGCATGCACCATCATTATTTATTACTTCAGAAATACAGGAGGATTTTAACTGTTACTGGAAATTACATATAGTCATTCCCTCGTACAGTTACATACACACTGTAAATCATCTCCCGTGCCATTTTTTTTCTCCCATTTGCTATGATTTATTTCATGACTTATGTTCCTACTAAACTGAAGCGGATGCAACTAACTTTAAAGGTTTTAAACAGTTCGACAGTAACTGATAGCATATGTTGAAACTAGTAATACTGAGCCAATGCAAAAGGGACTTTTTATTTTTATTCCCTCCTTTTGTCTGCACTTTTCTGGGAAACAGCACTGTTAAAAAATGCATTGTGAATATGCTTGAGCATTGAACACTGCCTGACTTGTTCTTGCTGTTCCCCTGAGAACAAACTAGGGCTTATTTCACCTCTATGTAAGATAATTGTTTCATTAGTAAATCGGAGTTTAACATCTGTAATTTATAAATAGAGTTGATTTCTTTTTATAATTAAGTTTAGTTTCAACATTTCTTCTTGTACTTTAAAAGATATACTGCTCATAAAATGTTAAGTTATTAAAAAAAATAATATTTTTATAGAGTTTTCGCCCATTTTCAAACTGTCTAATCCATTTTTGAATGTGTCTGACTTGTGGAGCAGAGTGTTTACCAAGCGTCAGGTTTCACGAAATGAAAGTTGTTGTTGTTTTTGTTGTCGTTCGTGATGCTTTGGCTCTGGAGCAGTGAAAAAAGGAGGGAGCCCTTTCCAGTAACCACTCTCTGAGTGGATGATTCCACTTGTAATTTAATTGATGGGATGTTTGTAGTCCACCTATGCACATTATCTTTTCACAGTACTCACTTGCCAATAGCTTTTCCACATTTTTGCAGACTCACTTACCAGATTCCTCTGCTGTCCTTTGAAAACGTCCTGTGAACTAAGTATGCTAACTTTTTGTCCCTGACTAAAGAATACATTGCGGCTGATGGCAAATCTGTTCATCTATAGTGGGATACAACAATATATCTCTACAACAAAACTACCTGTGTAAAGCTTCTATCTTTCAGCTTTTGCTGTCAGAGTGCTGTTGCTTGAACTCCAAAGTAAGGCTGTGATGTGATGTGCAGAGTTCCCTTTATTGTGGTTAAAATATAAAGCACACTTACAGTAGACTGTAATCTAATACATCCCCATCGGAAACCACAGCCTTCCAATGACCAGATAATTGAATTAAATACACCACCTCAACAAAAATGTAACATTGTAAGCTACTCAACTTTAGTATTTTTCAGGACTAATTGGATTGCATTGCATCTTTTAGGTGCACGTCTTCCTCTGATGTGGATTGGACAGTTGTCATGCCATAAAAACTTCACTTTGCACAGGATGTATAGAGAGAGTGGGCTGTGCTTCAGTGTATGGGCCTAAGTAGATGCACTATATACCTGCCAAGTGCTCCCCATGAGGCTGTTTGTGGATCCATTACCTTTCCAATGGTGCCAGTGAGAAGACTTAACTCAGCACAATCTGTAGGGTGCTTCCTTTCAAACTTCTGTGCATTAGACCATCCTTATACTTTTTTAGTCTTGAAATGCACATAACATTTTTGTTTGTAATGTCAATATTGTTTTTGTAGTATCCACGCAACTTTTAGACAAACAGAGGAAATCTGTAAACTTGTTATTCGAGTAAACAATGCCTAAAAAAGAAAACTTGATTGCGAATGTAAGAAAAACATGTCACCATGCAGTTTTCTGGTGTGCAATGCTTCAATGATGCAAGGATGTTTGTTGACTTGCCTGTCTGCATAAACTCATTAAAAGGGGTGTGTGCCTTTTACAGCAGTTTGTCTGATTTAATAAACTCTAAATGCAAACCTAAATGTAATATATCATAATCATGCACTTATAGCAACACAGAGAATGGGGGAAATCCTGCAGAAAAGAACTGCACTGCAAATTTAATTATGTCTCATTTTTCCTCAAGTGTGTGGTTACGCTTGCAGACAGGAGAACAAGTCCATCCAATTTAAGAAAGAGCTGCTGATTAGAGGGGAAAAAGAGATATTCTGGCAGTCAAATGATCCATGACTAGAGGAAATGTACAAATAAAGATGAATAATTGATAAAGACATAAAGGACGCATCGACTGACAAATCTGATTATCTCAAATCAGCTATAGTGGACTTGAAGTACTCAGACAGTTCTGAAGTAATGCTCATTTAAAAATAAAATAGAATAAACCAGCTAAAACCTGTTTTTGAATTGTAAACTGTTCTAATATGGACACTTACATGTAAGTTCTGCAGTTGAAAGCATGTGTGTGTTGTTGTCATTAAATCTTGCACAAAGAGCTCCTGCTACACCCAGATATGCCATCCGCTGCTGATTAATGATGCTGTTGGGTGCATCCCAGTTGGCACGATGATGGCAACGAGACACAAGGCACAATTACTCACTGTTTCACAACTTTATAATTTCACACATAATTTCCCATTGCTGTATTGCATTCAATGATATACACAGAAAGAGCAGGAAGTATATATATTGTGGTGGCTTACTCTGAATAAAACTGCATTTTTAACTTATAGTGAAAACTGCATAGTCTATATATATAAAAGTTACTGATATCACTGACTATATGTAATATTTACTCACATTTAGTAAGGTAGGCATGTCAAACTAAGTGGCCTCATGTGAAAATCTTAAAAAAATAAAAACCTTTAATACTTTTGTTCTATACATTTCAGGAATATTAAAAATGCCCATGATGATTATTTGTTTAAATAGATAGATAGATAGATAGATAGATAGATAGATGGATAGATACTTTATTGATACCACAAGTGAAATTGTTGTGTTGCAACAGCATGATAAAGAATAAAAAATAGTACAGTCTACAATAAATAACAAAGAAACAGCACTTTGTAGTGCCACAGCCGCCTTATACTCAGGGGCAGATCTACAAGGGTGTTATGTGCCACTCTAAAATAATCTCTTGCCACCCGTAGTGCCACCCTAGGTTTTTGCATATGCCAATGTTGTTTTTTAAAATAAGCTAGCATTAACACTTTTAGCCTAGCTACAGTTAACACTGAATACCTAAAATATTGCATACTGTTACCCTCCCTCCCCACTACTAAAAATGGTTATTTCTTGTTGTCAGTAGTAACCAGTGTCTTTGATTGTGCCGAGCAATGATATTTTTTAAAACTGATGAAAATCCTAGGCAAGACTCCACTCCTCTGCGAGGAAACATCTGAACAGTTATCTGTGTAAGTATGTTTTTCTAACATAATATGTAAAGTTGGTAACAGTATGTTTTTAGAGGCTTGGTGGAGGACAAGAGGGGGTTGATGTGGCGATGGGTGAAGTGGCGTGTCCACAGAAGGAGATGCTCAGAAAGCTGCAGAAGAAGACGTGTGCTGAAGTGCTGAATCTCAGCCAAATACAGACAACTGTGTGTATGCTCAATCATCTAGTAAGTAGTGGGCTGGTTTCAGTCATTGTGCGAATGTACTGTTTATAAGTTTGGGGAAACCTGCAGTCAGCTGAGACTAAAGAAGTCACTTGATTGAGTGATGAAACGTTTCTCCCACTGAAAACGCTACGTCCAGATGGACAGAATCAACCTTTTGGGAAGGACAACTGTGGCTTTCCTCCAACTTTTGACCAATCACCTTAGTGTCCTGTTTATCACACATAATAAAAAGCATTTACTCTCTGTGTGTGATGTTAATGTGCTAATGTCATTTGTAAGTATAGAGAATATGCACAGGACTGCTGATATAGGGCTGTGTTTTTGTGGCACTTAAGTTTAAATTGGTCATGGACAGACATTCTTCCATAGCATGAAGAACAGCAAAGGTCTAAGGCAGTTTTGAACTAGTAATATTAGTTTTCGAAATTATTCTTAGTTTTAGAAATTTTAGATATTTTTTAACCGCTTTCATATGCAATCATGCAGGGCATTTATTTTGACTGAAGTGATCATTGGTGCTTTAGAATTGAATTTCATCTTAAGGCTTTAAAAGCATTACACAGTGAAAAGAAATGGGACTTGTGTATCATTCTTACATTTAACAACTTGTGACCAGGGCTATCCTAAATAAACCAGACATGAGTGAACAAAGGTGAATAAACTCATTTACTCTTTCATCAGTCTGTAAATAAATACTGTGATGGTCGTCAGACCCACACCAAGTCCTGAGTTTGACATGTCATGAATCAGTTATTATTGTCATGTTTTAGAATAGTTAGTACTGTAAAACTAAGATTGGGCTTGTTTTACATTTTACATTTTATAGCCACAGGTTTGCTTTATGTGTTATTACAGGACATGTTTTTTGTAAAGCATCTCCAAGCTTGAAAGCTGGGCAGGCACAAGTCCATTTATTGGTGACGCTTCCAGTGGCTGTTATGAGTTTGAGTAAATGAATGAATAAATTTGTTCGCAGCTGGAAGAGGGTGCCGTTAAAACAACCTTATTATTTTTTTCTGTTGACTGCTTCTCTTAGCTTCCACCAACATTATTACCAAACGTACTCATGGGCAAATAAATAAATCGCTCTTGTAAAAATGATCGGTGAAAGCCTCAGACTATCGTCGGTGGTCGATATATTCGTCCATTCGCCCAACCTTATCCTATATCATATTGTTGGGGTGCACAGAACACTGTTTTTCACATTTTACTTTGTAATTATTAAATGTTTGCAGGTGTAAGCAGAGTTTGCCTGCACCACCACTGTCCCACTGACATCCAAATTCATGCAGTAGGTAATGAAAGTCTTCCAAAGGAAAGGAGGAGCTCTGCGATAAAAAAAAAAAAAAAATTACGAACATAATTTTGAGTTGTTTTGGCAGCACATTTTGAGTCCTTATGGAGTTCCACTGTTAAAAGCAGTCCAATCAACCGACGTCAGCCAAATTTGAGGAGAGCTTATTGTACTGCACTGCGCACTTATGAATTCATCCTGCTGCTTCTATCAGCAGTGGCATTATCTGAGGGGAACCGGTGTCCTGATTCCACTGCCCTGAGAATGGAGGCTTGACCCAGCAGGCAGCACCATCATACCAGCTGGTGAGTGAGGAGGTGGAATGGTGTTCTCCCTCAGACTCTGCAGCACGTGGTTGAAAGGTGTCGTCAGCTGCAGTGGGTCTGGGGTCAATGAATCCCCTGAATGCAATATAAGGAAGCTCCTTGGACCCTGTAACCAGGTCATGGTATAGCAAGAGGATTCTGGTACATCTCGGTGTTTTTGGTTAATGTCACAGCTGTATCGATTTTATGGGGCTATACTGTGTAAAAAAAGGCTGGTGCGGTGTAGAGATTTACTTTAATTTGCCAGTTTTATTTGACTTTACAACATTTACGGAGAGATATTTTCAATAAAAAATGATAAATGCAGCAGATTATTTAGTTTAAATTCTAACCTTCATAGGCTAATTTAAAAGCGTAACGGATAGCTATTTATTCAAATTTGAAATTTGCGTTTGTAAAATAGTTTAAAGTTAAAAGTTGGGCATAAATCACTATAAACAGGCGTTTGTAATACATTTCAGGTAAATTTCATTCTGTACTACAACGGAAAAAGGGCGAAACGTTTTTATCAAAGGCGCAGTTAAACGCTCGGACAATATTTCACAGTACACCAACTTTATTGTACACGGATTTTTTTTGTTTGTTTATATATTCATGTTTATTTTATTTATTTTTTCCGCATGAAGATGATTTATTTTCTTTAAATATTTTGTGATGAATCGATGATTACAATACATTACATATTACAATATTACAATTATTAAAATACTTATCGAAACTGTGAAACTAAATGAGATTTTTTTTTTTTTTTAAATATGATAACTATGGGAAACTTATTCTGAATAAATAAAGCCGACATGTTTATCCCTTCACCTCGCTTGGGTGACAGTCAAGGTGCTAAGGGTTACGTGTTGAGGGGGCAGGTATAAGAGCAGAAGCCAACAATCAAGTTGGTTTTCACGTGTGAGCGCTACCAGGAGCTTTTTCTACAAGTGCTGTGAAAACTGTACATCTAATGAACAAATTATTTTTAACTAATGTTGAGGGAGATTAGGGAGATGTGGCCAAATTTGATCTTGTACGCATAGTGTGCAAAATAAGTTATGGCTACTGCGAGATACTGATCTAAATAAATATATCATATTTATGCGAGTGCATTATGTGAGATTTACTTTAGTATTGCCGTCTATACAGGTGTCCAGATGTATGTTATGGGTGAGAAATCTAAATTTTGTGCATACAATAAGCAGGCTTGAGGTTTCTCACCTGACTTTAGCTGTTTTATTTTCAATAGAGTGATATTTAACTGAAATACAAATATGAAAACCTAAGTGCTGAACACGAATTCATTATTAAACATCACTGAAACTCTATGCAAGCTTAATGGCAATGTGTTCATGATTCACAAATATTATAGATTGCATTCATTTATCACAAAACTTTGTTCACAGCCGAGAACATGCAAAGTTGTTCTTTACTATGATCTGTACATGTGTTGAGATTTAAACCCTTAATTTCTCTGATTATGTCATGATTAACATAGATGACCTTTTTGTTTTCTTGTAGCTGAGTTGGTCAGTCCAGTCAGTTTATGTCAAATGATCATCACAAACCCGAGGAACCATCCTTTGAGCCCCAGCCATTTGGACTCCAAGACCTCTAGACCCCTCCCATTACCATGAACTGCTTTTGGGGGTCCAAGGAGAATCCAACAACAACAACAACAACAACAACAACAACAACAACAACAACAACAACAATAATAATAATAATAATAATAATAATAATAATAATAATAATAATGTACAAAGAGTTATATGATTACTATTAGTACTTTTTCTAAGACAGCTGGAGCTTCATCATGTTTTCTAAATCTGTTTGTAGAACACAAACAGATTCATGTATTAAAAATATAGATAATCTCTGACTTGTGACACTATTGATTCATTTTCTTTCATCACATCTCCTCCTGTTTTCATGCAGGCGTCTTTCGTATACCATCATCACTTTCTCCACTTCAGCTTGAGGTAAACTTGTTTATTTGCAAAGAGAAGCAGAGGCATGGCAGTATATGGATTGTTGTTGACTAAAAGTCAAGGTTTGAAGGAAATCAGACATAGAAGGAATGTGCCACTCCATCTTGAAAGATGAGGGCCAGTTCAAACTATTTTCTGTTTATTGGTTCTTGGAACATTCAGAGAACACCCAGACCATATTATTAAGGTTTACAGATAGAACAGCATGCATTTTATTTTCACTATACACATTTACAATGAGATACAGAGGAGATTGAGGTTTAGCTGTGACTGCATGGCTTGATTTTTGTCCATATGCAATGTGACATCTGTATGTGTGGGTGTGGTCCAGTGCAGTTATGTGGAGCTTCAGCAAAGATGAATACTGTCAGAAACCCCAGTTTTATTGTTTCACTGTATTTTTTATTTATGTATTTAACACAACTGAAAATGAACGGGAAACCTATAACAGATGATGCAACACATTAACACATAGAGTACATAATAACATAATAAACAATCGTACTGGCAACGATTGCCTGCACTAAGTCAGTTATAATCCATCGAGAATGCAGTGTTTATTTAAGGTTTTGTTTATTTCATTACACTCTGAGTTGACATGTGCTTTTCAAACATTACCTTTAAACTGTTTAATATAGCGACCATTCCATCCACTCACCTTTAATCTTTAATAGTTTTTGAGATGTTGGTGAAAAATGTGTTCATGACTGCAGATTTCTGGCATTTTGTATAAATTTAAGCATGTATGCCTTGATTGTTTCTAAGAAAAAAAGGGTGTGAAACTAAGTTAGACTTGTGTTTGAAAATGAACCCCCCCCCCCCCCCCCCGCCCCCAATGTTGTGTAGCTTTCTGGATTTTATAGTTATTGGACTACATACTTATTATATAGGCTATACAGTACATAAAATCAAAATCTGCATGTTTTATGTAACTGAAATGTTTAATTATGTGTGCTAAAGAAAATAAGAAATTTATAGAGTATATTTATATGAAACATGTGTCTATGTACTGCATTTGATGTATTTTAACGATATATATAATGGATATTACAGATTGTAACACCTGCATATGTGTAAAAAATGGCTTTGAACTGCCAACCCATTTGATTTCCATGCCACCCTCATACCACCCTAAGAAAATTTCTCTACATCCGCCCCTGCTTATACTACTGAGATAGTGCAGTCTTCTCTATGGCAGCGAGGATGAATCAGTCAGAGAGTGAGAAGGAGCCCTGCTGCCTCAGAAGTGTGGAGCAGGGCTTGCTGGGCTGTCCATAATGGAGAGCAGTTTGTTCAGTGACCTCCTGTCTGTCACTGACTCAAACACTTCCAAAATCTGACCAATGATTCTACCACCCTTGCGGATTAGTGTCTTAATTAAATAGTAATAATCATAATAATTAAAACTAATAAAGAGATTGATAAATTAACTGGAGCAGTTCTTTTCACATCTTTCAATGTCCTCATGTATATTAGATGAAGCAATACAATGGATCTGTAAGGGAAAATAATATGTATCAGTTAATTAATAGTTACAATATAACTAGAGCATGTTAAAAACTAGATCAGTGGATAAAGTAAAAAGAAAAAAGCATCCTATATGATGATCAAAAGTTGTATATTTTTATGGAACTAATCATTAGGTATTTAACAATAAAATGTTAGAATAATTTCTTTATTTTTTCATGCAGCAACATTTTACATAATGAAAGCTGCTTGCTATTTGCTAATCATATGAGAGATTAAATCTGATGATTGCACATGCAGTAGAACACACAGGGTTGCCTTCTCGTTTATTTTTTCGTTATCTTTAACGTAAGGCCCTCAATGATTCGAACTCAATCGGACATAAAGAGCTGCACATTTATGGTGCAGTTACAACTCCGGTTCTATGGGGGTGCCAGAGCGCACACACTTCCGGTTTCAATAGACGAGGAAGAAAAGCGGCGCTGATTTTGAACTTTGGAGAAGAATGTGTAAACTTAATCGGGCAGGTGTGGCTTTGTTGTTACTGTGGGGATAAGCGTCGCTCTTAGCATCGGATTGTGTTACATTACATTGCCCGTCACACTGTTACAACATCTTTATTGCATAGGTACGTTGTTTTTGTTGTTTCTGTGTTCTTTCGGTTATTTTAACGATAGGCTGCACAGTCAGCTGACCTCAAGCCTGCTAAAGTTAGCGCTAGCATGCCAGTGACTTCATCGTAATGATAAACCTAGCATTGAGTTAGCTTAGCCGCTTGCGAGTGTTTGAATAAACTGACGATAATGCCAATATTAGTGCTTAAACAACAAGGAAACAAACCTAGTATTTATTTGTCATACGATAAACCTTTTGCCTAACGTGACTGCCTATTTTGACTTGATTCAGAGTGAGAAGTGTAATTAAAGTGAAAGGAACATTATTGTCTCACTAATCTTCAGCTAACACATCTACAGAAAGACACCATGGAGCTGTCAGCAGTGAACCTGTACAACCAGTTTGAGAGTCTCAGAGCCCAGGTCGACGGCCTGAATGAGAGCATTGAACCACGTAAGTTAATTTCTTACGTAGCTTTGGTATTAGTCACCTTTGTAGAAGCCTTTCAGTGAAACTGCAGTGTTTGTAAGCATTAAGTAACAGCATTAAGCGCATCTGCTCTGGAATTATACTTGGTAGCTGTACTAAGGTGGATGTATTTCAGCCAACCTATTAATACCAACCTGCTCCTCCCATCCGAGTACTTGTTAGAGGGTGTGATGAATTGTATGGACACAGAAGCAGCACTGATTATAGAGCCTCTGCATTAGTAACTTAAAGGTTCACTCAGTCAGGGTTATAGAAGGCTAGTGAATATTGATAACGCATCTGATGATACAAATAGAAATTGAAATAACTATTAGGAGTGTAGTAAAATAAATAGAAAGTCACAATCATCTCCATTTATTTTTTATTTATTCACTTACTACAAACAATCTTATGTTTTTGTCCTCTTTCTAAATAGTACAGATTATAAATAACAGATCTAAATCTCAATTAGGAGGCATCATTAGAAGCAATTGAACATGATTTATTGTTACAGAGAATTCAGTTATGCTATTTGGCGATTAGAATCCAATGATCCATCACAACAGAACAAAATCCCAGCGGTGATGGGAATTAAGACATGATTGAGTGTAGATGCTGATTGTGGCGTTGAAGATAAGATGGAGGCTTGGATGGGGAGGAGGTGGGTTGCACGAAGGAGTCTGGAAGGGAGAATGAAAGATGAGCAGTACTATTTAAAGAAGAGTTGATGGTAATTGGTTTGAAGAAAGATGATTGGACTACAGCAATGGTGTTAGCATTGAGCTTTGCAGCGTGGGAAAGTAGAACTGATGTAATAAATAGACTAACAGCCAAACCTTGTCTTGTTTTTCAGAGTTCCTCCAGATGGCAGTGAACTTTGAGGATTGCCGCAAGAAATGGCTGCAGGCAGGTGAGGAGCTAGTTTCCTGTAAGGAGATGCTGGCTAAAGTGGAGACGGACAGGGGAGCCTTGGAGGTCAAACTAAAACACGCTCGAAACCAGGTGGACGTGGAGATCCGCCGGCGGCAGAAAGCTGAGGCCGTATATGAGAAACTAGTCAGTGCTACTCTGTTTTTTTTTTCTTTCTACTCTTTCTTTATGTAACCAGCACGATTGCTGATGTGAAATTAGATGGAGAAAGAATAGATGAAGATTCATATTCAGATAATGACGATGCCCATTTCACTGTGTAGATTACAAAATTAATTTGTTGCTGACTGACAGTTATACATTTTTCTAAATGAACATGTTTCTTTCAACCTTGCGTATAAAAGGAGCGACAGCTACAGCTGATCCGAGAGCTGCTGGTTTCAGAGAACAATGGTGGCAGCGTCCTCCTCAGTGAGGAACAGCGTTCAGCCCTGGCCTTCCTCAATGCCCACTCCCAGGCAGCACAAGCTGCAAAGAGCAACCTCAACTCCAGCCGAAGGTCAGAAAGAGACACTTCTGTTTCTTTCTTCTTCTTCTTCTTCTTCTTCTTCTTCTTCTTCTCCTTTTTTTTTCTTTTGCATGGGAGAGGGACAAAAACAAGCTGAGAAGAAATGGCTATACTCTGAGCAAAGACAAGCTAAACTTTTATTGCATGTAGCAGGTTAGCACATATGCATGAACACTGTAAGGGAGAGAATTTTATAGGCGTGATTAAAACAGTGTTATTCTTAAACTTGGCATATACACAGACAACTAACTTTATCTGTCTTACAGACTGACTACTATTGATGAATCAGCTTCTTTGCTGTCAGACATCAGCTACGACCATACGGATGACTCTTTGGTAAAATGATCCTTAAAGGTTTATCTTATGAGAACTGCTGATCAAATGGTGTGACAGCATAGTTGTTTTTTTGTTTGTTAGTTTTTGAGAAAAATCAGTAGTAAATTGGCCAAGTGAATGTAAAATGCTGTGGTTTTCTGCAGGACTGGGATTCATCTGTGATGAAGAATGTTAGACTGCGCAGGCGACAGAAACGAGTGAGTCATGCCTTAAATTACATTTTGCACACATGAATCTTTTCTTGCATTGATTTTTTTTTTATTTTCTGTGTCATCTTGACATGTTTCAGTGTCAGAAGGGACATCAGATGTCTCTTGATATTTACTTTGGTTTTGAAAATTTAATTTCAATCCACAGCGTTCCTCCAGAAAACCTTCAGAAGGTCACTTGCAGGCAGTGAAGAAGCCTCGCTCTACTGGATGCCCATCAGATAGGGTAATACTGACCTCTGCAGCTGGATGTGCTAAATAACATTAAAAAAAATCTGGATCTGTAATTGTATCTATGAATTAGTATGAAATATCTCCTTCCTTACACTTCAGATGAATGAATCCATTGTGGCCAAAACAACCATCACTGTACCTGTAAATGGTGGTGCTGTTGAGGCTGTCTCCACCATTGAGACCGTGCCCTACTGGACGCGCAGCAGAAAGAAGAGCGGTAAGAATTTTCCTCATGTTTTATTTATAGCCTCTTACAAACACACTTGTCTAACAAAGCAACATGATCATACCAAACAACCAATGTACGCTTGAAATAAGTGATTTGGACTGGTGAGTTTCCTCAGTGTTTTGGGGTTTGATTTACATGTGACATTACATGTGCCTGCAGTTGCTCCATCTTGGATTGATACGCCGACTACTGACAACTCTGAAACTGTCAGCGAGGCTCCCAGAACACCTGTTTCAGAATTCCCAGCCCAACTCCAGACTCCCAAAACTAATGAAGGAGGAAAGAAACATCACTTCATCTCCAAAACAGTACGGCTAAATTCTTGACTAAAATTAATTCACTGTAAATAACTGAGATTATATCTCTATCTTCTTAATCCCCACCAGCCTGTTTAAGTGAGTTGTGTTCCCTCTATCACTAAGGTGATCCGGTCAGAGTTTTGTGTGTCATGTGGAAGAAGAACAAAGTTTGGCAAGCTGTATCTTCGCTGCCAGGACTGCAGGGCTGTGGCCCATCCTGAATGTCGTGACCTGTGTCCCATGCCCTGTAATCCTACTGCTCTTAATACTCCTGTCAAGAACACAGAGGTACATTGTTCTTATTGGTCTCATCGCTTCTATTCCATATATTTTGCATGATTTTTTTTTCACACCTACATAGAAATTAATTGATATAATTCTTGTGTAGTCTACTCTGGCTGACTTTGCTCCACTCACTGCTCCAATGATCCCTGCTTTGGTTATCTACTGCATTAAGGAGATTGAAAAAAGAGGCCTACATGAGGTGGGAAAGGCATTATTGAAGCCCTGTTTACTTGTTGTTTGCATGTTAACAGTTCAATCCTTTCCATTAAGTGATTACAGTAGATCGTTTCCATCTAATTAGGTATTTTACTTCAAAGTAAAGCAGAGTCACAGTAAGGCTGGACAGTGAGAGCTGAGTTCTAGTTTCTTTCTTTCCTCCTTACCCCAGGTTGGCCTGTACAGAGTCTCTGGCCATGAGCGTGTGGTGAAAGAGCTGAAGGAAAAGCTCATTAGAGGAAAGACTCTACCTCCTCTTAACAAAGTCGAAGACATCAATGTCATTGCAGGCGTCCTCAAAGACTTCCTCAGAAACCTTCCAGAGCCACTGCTCACCTTCCACCTCAACAACGCCTTCATGGAAGCAGCGGGTGAGTTTGTGAGACTGCAGGACCTGCAGGAATTCTTATGTGTTTGAATCTTTTATTTTAAGAGAGCTCAATTTGCACTGAGTGGTTGAATTTCCTGCCTGGGATACAGGGAAGAGTATCCATGAATATAAAATATCTTATGTACTTATTATTTATTAATTTATTTTTTTGGATGTTGTAGAAATCCAGGATGATGACAACAGTCTTGCTATGTTGTATCAGACGATGAGTGAGCTGCCTCAACCAAACCGAGACACACTGGCCTGTGTGATGATCCATCTGCAGAAGTAATTTTCATTCCTTTCTTTAGTCGTGTTAAGAATCCTTTTATCTTATTTTTAGTTTACTCTGCTTAATACACAAGATTTACAGTTTGTAATTTTGAAATCTCTTGAATCTGCATTATAAGGTCAGCTCAAGAAGACTGAATTTCTTTCTATTATCAGGGTGTCTCGAAGTGTGGACACCAGGATGGATGTAAATAACCTGGCCAGGGTGTTTGGCCCAACCCTTGTAGGTCATGCTGTTCCTAATCCAGACCCTATGACCATCCTGCACGACACCAACAGGCAACCAAGGGTAAAGTGAAGAATAAGGACTGGCTTCTCAGCATAGGCATTATGTTTAGAACTCTAATGCATGTCTTATAAAGTAGCACATAGTGTGTGTGTGGGTGTATATGGTTGTACCTCAGTGATCAGTGTTTGTCCTTCAGTGTGTTCGACTATAAATAATGGATTTATTTCCTGTCTTCTTAGGTTATAGAGCGCTTGCTCAGTATTCCAGACAGCTATTGGAGCCAGTTTGCTTATCCAGATAATGCAAGCATTGACAATGCTCACAACACTGACACTCCAAACCACAAAGGTAAATCAATGAAAGGTACATTAAGGCTCCTCTAAAATGAATACCCCGATAAAAGTGGGTTTGATTAGATTTTCGAACTGGTGGAGCAAATGGGCATACGATAAAAATCGAATCAAATCAACCAACCTTAATCCTTTTTTTTCAGCATTTATACTCAACAGATTTGATAATATTGTCTTGTTAAATTGAGGTTCTGTTGATTTATGGGTTTATCTGTAGTGAGCATACTGGGGCCAGTAACTACTCCAGAGCACCAGATGATGGCCAAAACACCTTCCTCCAGTTCACTGTCTCAGCGCATGAAGCACACCCTCTCCAGTACCACCTTGTGAGTTCACTCTCTTTTTCCAATTCTTTTCACAGTAAACAAGATCGAAGCAGAGTTGTTAGATTGGTACATCTTATCCAGACTGAAATGTTATCAATTTAAATCAGTCAAATTTACATCTGATGGTTTAGTTTTTTCACATCTCTGCCCTCAACATAACAAGCTTCAGGAAGTTCCAAAACACGCACTTTCTGAGCTAAAGACAGACAAATTTTAAATTTCCAGTTTATTTTTCTGTATACTATTACAAAGACCCTGAGGTGGATAAGTAATCAAGAAAATACATGCAAGGATTCTGGCTATAATTTATTTGGTACTGTATATGATGCATCAACTGGCAAAATGACAGAATATTGGACATATTTGACCTCACATCTCATCCTGTGAGCAACATCATGTAGAGACTTCAGGATTTCGGAACTTCAGCATTCAAAATCCACATACTTGACTAAAAAAAAGTGAAGCTGTTTCTTCCCTCATAGGTTCCAAGAGACATGACACATTTCAATTTGTCACATTGTAAAAAGTACAAGTATAAACATGCTGTGCCACTAGCAGTACTTACTGAGACTCTGGACTAGAGCAGATCAATTGCTGTTCTTGTCATTTAATCAGCGGGGCATAAAACATCTTGTGGATATTCCACTGCATTTATGATATTAACTAAAGGCTTCAGATTGGATATGCAGAAATTTGTCTCTCAATATTTTATGGTAGAGAGAATTGGAAAATGTTGGATTGTGAAATTTTTTCAGGGTGCCAAAAGCCACGTGTAAGTAACATGACTGCCTGCATAGAGAGCAGTCAATAATCAAATTAAGTTAGCTCAGTTGTCCACATATAAGGAATTGTTTCCTGGTTTTCCCTGAAAACGATAATCTTAATAGTGATTCAGTTGTTTGTCTGAAATGACTTTTACTAACCTTCTAATTCTGTGTGCTCCCTTCAACCCCGACCTCTTCATCCTTAGATTTGGGAGCAAGAGCAAAGCGACATCGGCCTGTAATCGCCAGGGAAGCTTCTTTGCTTCCCCCCAGCTGAAGTAATGGTAACGAAAGAAAAACCCCTCACTACATTAAGCTTCTAGGTTACTTACTGCAGTAAATGAATATATATGTGTATTTATATAATCATGTTGGAATATGACTATGCAAATTTAGCACAATAACTTTACCAATTTAATTACTGAAGATATTTTTTTTAAGAAAGCTTTCTAACAAGATTTTTGTTCTTTTCAAAAGATGAGAGAATGTAGAATTTTTTTGTTGTTTTTGTATCTTTAATCACTAATGTTTTATTATTGGCTCCGTCTCTGATTATAAGAGTTTTTAATGACCGAGCAACCATACTCACACTAATTTAGGGATTGAGATTTCCTACTTCATGTGATGTTTAATGCTGTTTTCAGTGCTGCCCCCCCCACTTCCTGAACATGTGGTTGTAACCACAGTTACATGGATGCATCATAGACCATAAGAAAGTCATTGGTATGCATCAGCACACATGAAAAGCACACAGAGCTAGAATGAACAAAGAGGTGAGAATCGCTAATATTGGCTAGTATGTTTTTGTTTTTTTGTTGAGAGCATTGGTTGCCGTATCATTAAAACATTTGTTTTAATGATTTTATGGTTTGTTTTATATATTCATGTTGACACACTCTGATCTTTACCAATCATGGCATTTTTTTGAGAAAAACTTTCAAATACTTAAAAAATATATTCTGTGTAAACACTGATACCCGTTGGGAAATTAGAATGCTTTTTGCACACTGTAAAAACCAAAGTGTATTTTCTACATGGTAACATTTACCACTAGAGGCTGCTGTTGCACTACTTTCCATATGCAATTGTAACCTATAAAGACACCATACTGTATACTGTGTACGTAATCAGTCAGAAATCATGGCACTCCTTTCATTTAATATATCAGCAGATATTTAGAAGTTACTCTACTAACGTGGGATGGTTAAGTCAAGAGATCTGTGACTCTCATTTATGCGGTCATAACAAAATAAAGCTTCAGCTGTTTTAATGTATTACTGTGAAAACTCATTTGCATGCATGCACAGTGAAGTATTTGTAGCTTTCTTGCACCATTAGACTAACGATAAGAAAAGTCAGTCTTGTGCTCTCATCATCACCTGTAGCAAATCTCTGTGTGATAGTACCGGTTCAAATAAAGGCATTTGGGGTGAGATATTCATTTGGATAAAAACGGAAACATTTTGACTTATGAAAACTACATCCTGCTGTTTGTGGTTGTAAGAATCCTGTAATACTGCATTATTTTATGCATATTTGATACATCCTTGTACATGTATTCCTTCATGTGGTTCTTTTTCTCTAATGAAATAACGTGTAAATGATTGTCATTCATCAGAGAGCCTGTGAATCTTAACATTTATCTCTTTGTCTTTGCTCATATAACGTGGAAGTCAATGCCTGAACTAAAAATAAAACGCAAAGAGTGTTTCTTTTGTGTTGGTAGGTGGTATTTGTGCAAGAGGTTAGACATGTGGGTTGAGGAACCCGGCTGAAAGAAGACCGTAGAGCATGTAAGACCAGACGTGTAGGATATCATTTTGTTACTGGTAATTCAGTCTAAACAAAACCCTCTTATACTTGAACATGGATTAGTATTACCCTATTAAATCAGCAGGTTATTAATGCACAGCCTAAAACTTAATGCTTAATTTTTCCTGGTGTAAATTGAATGCTGGCCATTGCTATTGAAGATCTTCAGTGAAAGGGCAAAAGCACCGTACCAGCTATTCCAAAGCTGACGTGGCACTGAATGATAATGCAATTTGGCTCATTGTTCCAATAGTCATTACAGCTATTTCCATAATCTGTTGGGCTGAATGGGCAGGCGATGAGGTCCAACATTATTATGAATTAAAGCAGTGATCATTTATACATCTTATAGTTATTCCATTAACAGTTACTGTGGAGAGTGCTAAGCCAGGCTGAACCCATTGACATAGATTTTCTATGGCCTCATTTAATACAGAGCTTCAGCAACACATCAGCCCCTCAGAGATCTAAGCCCAGCTGTGTCGAGTGTGTGCGTGCGTGTGTGAAAATAGTGTGCGCATAGTTCATCCAAATTGGTTTGTTCTCTCTTCCTTTCATTCTGTCTCACACACAGCGAGCCTCGAATGACTGCAAAAAAAAAGACCCTCCAAAAATGTTTGAATTTCAAATCAGCATTAATAGTTCATTAGCCTGAAATAAGGTCTCCTGTGTGTCGATCTGTCCTCTCATCGGGGGATTGTGTGTTTATTTATGCTGTACGGTGCAGCATACGCTCAACGGTTGCAGACATCAAACAGCTGGCTGTGTGCAGTGTGTCTCTGTAGCTCCATATTCCAGCATGCCCCAGTGTGCAGTGATAGAGCTCCGTTCTGCTATGGGACCAGCGAGGGCCAAATGAGTAAGTAGTCCAATTAAGAGCTCTTAAATAAATTACAGTGTAAGCTGGTAAACACATAACAACAACACTGTTTAATTCCTCTATTTATACAGTGAATTGCAGGCAGTGATGGCAAAGGGAACAACAATACTACGACCACCGTCTCTGGAAACTGAATGTAATCAATAAATTACCCAATTCACAAGGTTTACTTATTGCCGTTATTGAGTGAAAATAAAGTGTACGTGTCAACCTTGCGGTCGTGCAGACACCATTGTCTGCTTAAGGTCAGGCTGATGTCAAAGAAATGGATGACTGTCAAATCCGAACATCTAATAACGCATCTAATCAATACATCTCTGAAGGAAAAAAAGTCAAGTAAAGCACCAGAGAAATGCTCTGTACACATTAATTCTGTGTTTTGAGAACTTGATCTTCAGAGTGGAAAACTTGTTTGTGAATTAGGCAAGGCATCATTGAGATATACTTTTAAAATCATATCAAGAAAAGGAGCTGGGCTGAACCAGCTGTTAAAGGTACGGTCGTGCATATTCGTAAACGGGGCCAATAAACTGCTTCTTTAGCAGGCTAAGCATGTGCTTGAAAAGTGGTCCTCCAGATTTGTTTCTGACACTCTTTTCAATGAATTATGTGACAGATTGTGTGATCAATATGCTTTCCATTTGGCGGATTAAATGCACAGCTCTGCGAACAGCTGAAATACCAAACTATGTTCTGCCTTTAAAAAGCTTGAAAACAGGACAAGAATCATTGTCCAATTTACACCCACCTGTGTTTGCTTAACTGCAAATAATTGTGTGGCTTTTTGACTTTCAGAACTCTTGCGCTCTCGTCTTCAGCTCCATCCCTTGTTCTTTTTTTTTTTTTAAACTCCACTCCCTCTCCACCCCTCCTTTGAATCGAACTGCTGTCTTAGCTGGCTACCATTTGTGGTCGATACCTTGTTACCACAGAGAAATCAATTATCTCAACCAAGCAGCAGGGGAAAGAGGCAATAATGAAAGAATGCACCTCCTTCCCAGACGATGGCAATGGTCATTAAATATGAATTTATCATTGGTTGAGGAGATTTATGTTGCGTGATGTGGGCACAGAGTTCGTGCTCGCTTTGCCGCAGAAGTTCCGGTTACAAGTGTTAATGGAAACGTTCGCAGACTGATGTTCAACCAAATATTTGATTATTATAAGCTGGCCTGCGCGTTTTGATGACATTTTTCAACGAAATAAGTGGGAGACGTGCTGGAAAAATGAAACACAAGTATTATATAGCATTTGCATGCTGCAATGTTATCATGGCATTCATGAAAACTCCAGGTTCTTTCCAGTGATGTCTCAGTGCTACTCACTCAGGTGACAGTGGAGATGGTGGTGATGGCTGACTTATGGGTGGGCATGCCTACAATACCTGCCTGTTTGGGTCTGTAATGAGCCGTTCTGACTTGTCTGACAGGTGGTGCAAGAATTGGAGGCACTGCCATCACCACAGCCGGAGAAAAAAAGTGCAAATGAGAGAGAAAGAAGAACGGAGCAAAGAGGGAAAAATGTGTAATTCGGGCTTGCTCTTAAGGCAGCAATAAATTCCATTTTAATGGGGCACCACAAGCAGTAGCAAGCACTCAGCAGTCTGTTGTGTTTGATGCCAAATTGTGCAGAATAAACAGATTTGCTGTGCAGCTGGTCCAAACACACACTTTCTCTCTGTCTCTGTCTCTCTGACTCGCTCTGTGCCCATCTTTTCCACCGTACACTCTCACAAATCTCCATGCCACACACACACACACACACACCACCTCTTCTTCCTCATTCCCTTGCTACCTCTCCATCTCTTCTCCTCCCCTCCCCTGCGTGGACGCACAAGAATTAGACAAATCATCACGAAAAGATGGCAACTGTGCTTTGATTTATTTTCTTCCACTTAACTGAGTACTCATCTCCAGCTGTCACGCACATGTTCAAGGCAGAATATTTGTTTTAAGAGGGAAAGGAGTGAGCGGCACGCCACTAATGAGAAACAACATGTCACATCAGGCTCATTTCTTTCGCAGAAGATGAATTGTCGGTCATCCTGACCGATTTTATGGTAGACAAAGTCGCACAGGATATACGCAGACTCTGTATTTGAAGTCGGCATTGCACACTAACCAAATTGTAGGCGATGGTTTGCAAAAAATAGAGCTGGTTGCCAAGAGTGCTTTGAAAACCCCGAGAAACATTTTACGCTAAATAATATTAAATATACTGAGGCATCTGTTTAGTATGCTGGCTAAAAGCAGTCCCTCAAATACCTGCTACATTGATATATGTGGTTCCTGCCAGCTGAATGACAGCGTAAGCACTAGTGGATACATCCAGACGCACACACCTGCACACCTATGACTTCTGTTTCTATTGTTTCCACGATAAATGTATTGTTTTTCAAAAACCAGCTCTGTGTGCAAACACACACTAAAATAACTGTACGTGTGCTGCTGGATCCTTCTGCGTGCCCTCCTGCACCAGTGCATCTGAATACATTTAACTGAATGGGAAAGTGTGTGTGCACAGGTGCATGATATGGAATATTGGGAGACGGCGGTATGCATGAAAGGTTCAGTGTTTGCTAGTGAATGTGCGCAGTGACCATGTGTGCAGTGTGTGTGCCTCTGCCTCTGATTTTGGGATTGTTTTTTTCTGCATGGATGGACACAGCTATAAATACCGTATGATATACTTGTATCTTTCAAAGCCACACAGCCCAAAATCATCTTTTATTTATTTTTTTGGTATTGGTAGTGCTCTCACTCTAGTCATGAGTGAGAGCACTACCAATCACCAATTGGTTTTGCCAGGTTAGTTAAAGTTGAGCCTTAGCTGCATGACGGCATGATCTTTTGATTAAAAAGGAAAGTAAACATGTAATATCAAAAATACAAAGACATTGGATCACTGTATTAGTCATTTGAAAAGCGTCTTTTCCCCAAAATTCTGGCACTAACTACAACCCAATGCAACTTATGATGTTCCTCTTGGCCACTAGAATGCACTGTTGCTTCCTGTAATCCACTTGCATGTCACGAAGCAGTGCTGCTCTGTCTGAACACACCCATTAATTTCACCCATCTCCACATCTCTATCATGTAGGACTCCCATGTGGTTGTTAGGAGGATATGGGAGTGGTACAGCATTGTCAGTATTTGTGTCATTTGCAGCACTCAAGCTTTAATTTGAAATGATAAAGTATTGCTTTGACAGTGGCAGTCTACTCAGGTGACATATATTAGCATTTTCCTCCCAAGCATTTCACCTCTGGGGAAAATTAAATTGGCTGGATCAGAGTTCATACATAAATGTAAGCTTAACAGGCGTCAGTGTATGTAGGAGCCCCATCACATGTGTAATTCACATGTACCTTGTTACAGCTTCGCCCCGAGGTTGACAGGCGGTGGCTGATCCTGCATATGATGACACAAGTTTTTGCATACCACTACATTTTGGGTAGAAGGTTATGTCAGTCAAATGTACAATCTTTGTTATGTAAGCTTAAAAACACTGAGATAGCATTTCCACATTTTGAAAGACAAAATATAAGAGTGCTATAATTAGTCATGGTTAGATGACAACATGGATAATGCTATACTCAGCCACATCTTTTCCACTGGTATACCTGGAGGTTTGATATGAACTAAGTTTGTACAACAGGACACCAGATATGCTTTTACTTACAAAAGTGTTACCTGTCTAATGCCTACTTAGTTTTTTTACGGTTAAAACATTAACTGTCAGCAATTAAAATCGGAGACATCACAGACTTTAACAGTGCACTGTATTTACCTTGACTTAAAGAGAACAGGTTGTGACTAACGTAATCGTGTTTTCCTCTTTGGCTCCCTGTATTTGCTTGCTGCTGAGGCGTTTCAGTAGTACAAACCCGTACAAAACTGTACACTCAACTTATCTCCATTGGTGCTGATACTAGCTTGTTCATCCCAAACTGCAGCATGTATGACAAAGAATACCAAACAGACTGCTTTGGAGCCTCAGGGCTTATAGAGAGACAGACAGTAAAGTCAGTGCTTGTTAGCTTGTTAACTGGTTAGTCTGTGGATATTACTGTGGATGTTGCATGGGTGAGTCACACAGTCTTTAGGGCCTGTTAGTGCCAATAATGGTTTCGGATTTTCAGCATCTTAATGATGTAAAACATACTGTATACAAGTCAGTGCGTAGTTTGTTTTATACAGTTATTTAAACAGTATAGAATAGATCATACGACCTATAGACTCACTACGATAGCCAGGTGCCCTGACTCTGGTAGCTCTGAAGATGCTGATTGGTCAGAAGCTGCCTTCTCCTTTAAAAAAAATAAACTTTGGGTGGAAAAATGATTGAAAATTCTTTAAAGCTGCATATTCAACAGACAGTTGTCTCTATTGTCAGTTTTTTGTGGGATTTCCTGTGTGTGTGTGTTTTACACAGACTATTCTATGTTGTAACACTCAACAAATGTATAATTCATTTTAATGAAAACATATCTATGAAATGCATCTTCGATTTAGTTTCAGCTTGTAGTAATATGTTAGCACGTATTTAATTTCATTTCGCAGTCCCTAATTTCCAAGAGCTGTTACTGTTGCCACAGCTTTATTTCATTTTATTATTACATTATAACAGGCTTCTTCTTGTCTGTGTAAAGGACTTAGGTAAAATATGTCTCATGGGAAATTGATCTTTCTATTCATTATTTAGTGCTGTTTTTTTTTTAAGTTTTCCATATTCACCTGGTGTTGTTAGGAAACTGTATACTGTACGTTCAAAGAGAATGACCGTGAAACACCAGCTACACTGTCTGTCAGCTGTGCAGCCTAACACTGGGCTTTGAAACACAATGAACAAAACACTTCTGTGCTCCATCTCTTCTCTCAAAGAGTTTCATGTGTTTACATGTAAATCACTGCCATTGAGAATGCAACCCATCAGTTGGTTTCTCACATGGGCAAACATCTGGTGCTTTTCAATTGACAATCAAGTCTTTGGGAATAAAAGAACCAGTTTAATTTTTTTCCTTTTCCATACCCTCTTCATTTTTTCTTTTTTTTTAACTGTACATGCGATGGATGGAGGTGTATATGGTGACAAAGCTGCTGAAGGATATCAAGGCTGGGTTCTTAATGCCAGGTGATACTGCATGCTGCTCTGCAAAAACTTTTGCCTGAATCTTGCCATCGCATTGCAGACAGATTATAACAATAGGATGGGCAAAGTCTATATTCCCTCTTTCTACTACCCACTATGAAGCACGTGGACCCTCTTCAAATTGTTGACTTATGTAGCTAGTGTGTTTACCTGTCACTGAACATCTGTTACATTCAGTTGTTTATAATATTTAAGATTGTTTTCATTGAAGACATTTTTTTGTTGCAAAAAGTGCTGGTTTCGGTTTGATATCGTATATTTGTATAGAGCAGTAATACTACTGCATTACTCTGCTACAGTCACACATTATTTATTCAGAGGTAAGTCAGTTGTCTCCAGTTTAAAGCCATGAAGGAGTCTTTTGAACACAACTAGCTTTGAATGTAGTAATGAAGATATGTCTGGATTTGCATGCATGCATACTTTTAAGAATTGCATGCAAGTGATTGCAGAAGGAAAACAAAAATCCCTTAAGACTGCAGCATTATAGCAGGCAAAACAGTATAAAAACTAATTTTGTATTTTTAGAGCTTTTCAAAACTGTGAAATATTAAATCTGTTCCATCAGTGGTATAAATGGCAACATTTCAATAATAAAATGAAAATGACATCTTGGCTTGAGGCTGGAACTTGGAGAAAGTATATTAAGTACCCAAATTAAAAGGATTTGTGCTGTAGGGAAGTATAAGTAAATGTGCTCAATAAATCTGTTGAATTCTTTTGATCAAGATCTTTCTTGCATGATGTGTTTCTTTTCTTTCTTCTTTTCGCTGATGGTTCCAGTAGATGAGAAGTAGGTGATCAGTCAAATCATTATGACTCTTCCCCATGGCCCTTGGCTTTCCATTCCCAATTTCATTGCTGTGGGTATTTGTTGATAAAGTCTTGGTTTGCATCACAGTCCAGAAGGAGAAGCTGACCAAATGACTGAACAGCAAAAGTCTCTGCAACCAGAACAGTGTGAGATCATAACATCACAAGTATGTGTAAGTGATATTACCTGAATATCAAAATTCTTGCAATAAACATTTTTACCTTTGTCCTTTACAAAATCACAACTGTAGACTGAAATCTGCTGACAACATTGATTGACAAACAAAATTAACTGCTTGCTGTTGCAGATCAATTTATAGCAAATTTGACCAGCCTGGTTCAAGACCTTAACAAATTGGTTCTCTGTTGAGTTTGTGACCATTTTAAACTGTATAAAGAATGAAGGTTTAAAAGGCGGGTGGGTATTTATGCAAATGGATTATAAATTAAGTAGAAAGATAAATGTGATTAATCAACTATGTACAGAAACATATTTCAAAACTAAAATTACATCTGACTTTAATCTTTCAAGAGGCTGACTCATCAACATAAAACCACAATGAAAACACTTCCTCAAATCAAGAGCAGCGTTTTCTTTAGAAAATAACGTAAAGGCAACTCATCACATTTGAGGAACAACAGATCCCACAGCACAGAAACTGAGGCACGACTAACCCATCTCACTGTAAGTTAACCTCATGGCAGAAGAATTAGAGCTTTCTGAGTATTCCACCATACATGACCTTGGGGGAAAAAAGGTCCAAACTGGAACAAGCAGCATCAACTCTGCTCAATCAGGTAAGAATCTGAGAAAAATGCAAACTAAAAAAGAAACAGTCACAATTTTGAAGTAATCAGAAAGCTGTCTCACTATTGTGAATGTAGTATGTATTTATCTGTTTTTGTGTTTACAGAAAGAAGACTCCTGAGGATGGGGACTGTAACTTTAGGAGTATTGTGTATCTTACAAGCCATCCTCAATATCTCCCTGCACCTTGCCGGTAAGTTGTGAACACAAATATATATTTATAATGGAAAATAAATGTATCATAAGTACTGTAACATGTTTTCTGATGGAAAGTATAAAAAATATGACCCCAAAATTATGTTTATTTCCAGTTTATTCAAAAGAGGATATCAATCAGTTTCCTTGCAACACCTCTGTGATAGAAGACATGTGCCAGACCGAGCAATTTCAGTCGAATTCAACCCACTTATGTTCCTGCTACAACAACCTGCTGCAAAGGCTACTGAGAGAAAGAGACCTCTTGCAAGACAAAATCAGTCAGTTTAGCAGAGGTAAACCTGGAGATGTTGACGATATGCAGATCTTTGGATCTGGTTCCAATTCTTTAGATTTCTTGTCAGTTTGAAGATGAACGCAGACAACATTCAGGAATTTGAAACAAGTCATTTAAGTCAGACGACTGCATCCATTTACACACTTTGAAATCTCTGGTACAAAAACAACAGCCAACCACATTTTAATTCGATATATATTTTGAAAGAGTCAAGCAGTGATTAACAGTTGCACTCAGGTAAATACTTTTATTATATTGTTGCATATTTAATGCACAATTTATTATGTACATATATTAATACTTTGCTAATGGATAAAAAAAAATGACATGCCACTTTAGTAATATGATAAAATGTATTGAATGATTGTGTATGTGAAAGATGACGTTTTTAGTGACAACATGTGCTCAGTTTAGTTTTTGGCTGGTGGTGTATTCAGAAACCAAAAGAACAGATGCTTCTACCAGTAGGTGGTAGAGACCTGACCCAAGCTGTGTTAAAGAATATTGGATTTGCATGTATGTGTGGCCAACAAACACACTAAATAACAGCAAAAAACAATGTTGGCTATTTGGTACTAGCAGAAACACTTAGAAAGTGTTTTTAAAGGAATTTGCTATATCAACTTTAAATGTTATTGTTACTCTGAATGATGGTAATTAATTTTTTTTTTGTTTTCACATAACTGAAATTTTGTATAATAATGAGTTTTCAATGCATGCTCAATTGACAACAGTCTTATATTTGATATAATTTAGCTTATATTTAGCTTGATTTGATGTTTATCTCTGAGACATGGCAGCATGAAGTCTCACATCTTTTAGAGCTATGCACTGCAGACTGTTCATTTTTCTGTGAACCTCAGATCTCTGGACAAGAAGGTGGAACAGCTGGGATTTTTAAAAATACATTTTTATGCCAGATGATCTCTTCGAGCTGTTACAGCTCTTTTGAGATGATAATGATCAAAACTGGAAGAGATCAACCCATGTATGGTATTTCAATTTATCATCCACCTGGTTCTGCAGCATCTTTTCTGTCAGACTTCTGGTATTAAGTTGGGCAAGGTCATCATTGTTGGGGACTTCAACATTCATGCAGAGGACCCATCAAATAGTACCACTAGGAATTTCCTGAGCATTATGGACTCTTAAACTTTTAAACTTTTTCCCAAGTTTGTATTAGGTACAGGCGCTTTATTGATAGCTATCATTTCTAAGTTTTCTTTTCAATTTTATAACTTTTTGTGACCATGTTGAGCTCCTTGTTAAGTCTTTTATTGAACACTGATAGCCACTTTTAATCAGATCGCTCCTCACAAAACCACAGTATCCATTGCTCTGTCAGTTCCTGCACACCCTGGTTAAATAATCAAACTTGTAATCTTTGACATTTCCGTCAAAGAGCAGAACATCTGTGGAAGTCCCCGGGTCTAAGTTTCCATCACAAATACTTTGTAGAGCTTCTTCACATATATAATGGGTCAGTGAAAGAGGCTAGATCCTCTTATTTCAATAATCTCATACATTTCCATAAGAATAATCCAAGGGTATTATTTGAGACTATCCACAGGATTGTTTCCCCTCTAACTCAGCATGCTATGTTCTTTTCTGACGATGATTGCAATACATGTCTCAATCACTTTGTAAATAAGGTGATGGGCTTAAGATCCAAAATCTCCTCAAGTAGCTTCCCTTATGATGGTCCTCAGTGCCCTGGGTCATTTACTTTTCTTTCCCTCCAATTACACTTAATGACTTAACTACAGTAATAGGTAAAATGAAATTCTTGTCATGCTCCTTTACATTACCTGCTTTTCTCCTGTCTGGGACTCACCAGCATTGGTCCCACATTGCTGTCTATCATGTGGGACTGAGGCAAAGTTATGTTCCATCGTGTTTTAAATAGTCGAGGAAACTCCTCCATTAAAGAAACAGAATGTTCATCCCAACTTTACTGGTAATTATTGGCCTATTTTCAAAATTGCCACTTAATTATTAGAAAAACTTGTAGAAAATCAGTTCAGATCTTTACTATGCAAATTAAAGACTTGTTACCTTTTTCAATCTGGCTTTCAAAAGCAGCGCTCCACTGAGATCGCCATCTTGAAGGTTTATAATAATCTTTTAATGGCTTCTGATGCAGGGAATTGTTCTGTAATCATATTGCTTGATCTCAGTGCAGCCTTTGATAGAATTGATCATAAAATCCTACTTAATATGCTGAATGTTTTGGCTGGTGTATCTGGCTCTGCCTTAGACTGGTTTTCTTCTTACTTATCTGACAGGACCTTCTCTGTTAGAACAAACAAGTTCACCTCTATCATTGCCTCCCTAACCTGAAGGGTTCCTCAGGGTTCAGGTTTGCGTACATTATTTTCTTTCTAGGTGCTTCTTCTTTGTAGCTGGTATTTTTCAATCTTTTAGTGACATTTCTTATCATTTCTATGCCGATGACAGTCTTTTAAGCCTCATTAGCTGGATAGGTTGTCCAGCTTAGTCCACTGGGTAACTCAGGTTACTGATTGGCTCTCTAGCAATTACCTGTTTCAAACACTAACAAACCTTAGACCATGATTATAGCTCCTCCTGAACATTCTTAAATCAGTCGGGTTCTTGCTTCTTTTTGTCCAACTACTAACACCAACATTCAAAATCTTGCAGGAATATTTGAGTCTTCTTTGAGCCTTGACTTGCATATAAAATCTTTGTCTTGTTCCTGTTTCTTTCATTTAAGGAACATTTCAAAATTGCGACATATTGTCGCCTCAGCTGAACTGGAAAAAATAGTTCTTGCATTTGTGTCATCGCATTTAGATTATTTTAATGCTCTGTTTACCAGCTTGGACAGATCTTCTCTTTCACACCTCAAAGCTATTCAAAATACTGCAGCCAGACTACTAACAAGTTCTAGCAAACAAGTTCAAATTACTCCTATTTTATATTCTTCTATTGGCTCCCAGTAGATTTTAGGATTTGTTTTAAAATTCTTGTTTTAACACATAGAGCACCAAATGGCCAGGTCACAGATTATTTATCTCAGATTTTTACAAAATACACTGCTCCTCGTCATCTCCATTCACAGACTCTGAATTAGTTGTTCCCCATATCTGACTAAAAACTAAGGGCGACAGACCCTTTGAGTTTGTGGCACCAAAGCTGTGGCGCACTTTACCATCATAACTACAATTAGTTGACACTGTGTTTTATTTTAAAAAGCAGTTAAAACTTTTTTCAAACAGGCCTTTTCCTGAGAATTTTTTATTGAATTATGTTTTACTTGTTTTGAAACTACCAGTTTATTTTACTATATCTTATTTCATTTTTTTCACACTTAACCTCCAAAGACCCAAACTCTTTCATGGCATGCATTTTTAATTTTCTTTGCTATTTGGGCTGATTAGGACCTGATGAATGTAAAAACAGAAAATTACATGTTTTTCTTTTTTTTTTTTTTTTACCTGATTTTTGTTTCCACATATGAGGACATTCACTTTAAATTTTGATAGAACAGTGGAAGTACAACGCCCCTGTAAGTGGATATCAGGCCCTTGTAGAGCAAAATTAGTATTTTGGTCTAGACAACCCAAAATGTGATGTCCACATAGGTGGACGCCAGGTCCTGGGAGTTTAATGTTCATGTTTATTTTAGCCTTTTGTGTACAGCGCTTTGTGATTGCTTGTCTGATTGCTTGCGCTTACTAAATAAACTTTACATACTTGTGAAGTATGTAAAGTGTGTTTTTGATGGGGTTTTTTGTGAATAAAATTTGGGGTTGTGAGATTTGCAAATCTTTAAATTCAGCTTTTATTTACATTTTACTCGGCATCCCAATTTTTTCAGAATAGGGTTGATAATCTTCTTTTGCCAACAAACCTTCTTGAAATCATCAAGTCTTTCTTTGATGATAATTTGGTCACAGTTAAACTGACAATAATGAGAACTACAGAGCATTCACTAATCACTTTTCATTAACACTGTTGGCTTTGTTTTAATTAGCTGTTCTGAATGACACCAGTGTTTCGGTCACACTGTGTTCCTGGCTTACACTATCCAACTGTTGTGTTTTACCTTATACTGTACATCTGTTTTACATTTAGTTGTTAAGAATATTTAAGAATTTTTAAATGAGGACTTTTTTTGTTGCAAAAAGTCATACAAAGCGCAGGGTTATGTTATAAGTTTTACATTTATTATTTAACATATTTAGAGTATGTTAATTTGAATCATTTGCATATGTAAACACAATTTGCATGCATGTATACCTGCATAATTGCAGGTATACATGTATATAATTGCATGCAATCACATGAGAAATCTGTGTTATGGCTATAAAAAGAATAAAAGAATATTGAAAAAAATAGTGTGAAACTAATTTTTTAGAGCTTTTCAAAACTATGAAATGTTAAATCTGTTCCATCAGTGATATAAATGGCAACATTTCAATGACAAAATGAAAATCTTGGCTTGAGGCTGGAACTTGGAGAAAGTATATTGAGTACCCAAATTAAAAGGATTTGTGCTGTAGGGGAGTATAAGTAAATGTGCTCAATAAATCTGTTGAATTCTTTTGATCAAGATCTTTCTTGCGTGATGTGTTTCTTTTCTTTCTTCTTTTCGCTGATGGTTCCAGTAGATGAGAAGTAGGTGATCAGTCAAATCATTATGACTCTTCCCCATGGCCCTTGGCTTTTGTCACGAAATTAATATATTGTTAGTGCTTGTTTAGTGCATATTGTTACTTGTTTTTAACATAGTCTAAAAGGGCCAGCTCTGAGTAGAGTCTGAGCCAAAAAGTACTGACAGGAAACTCCATGCTTTTGCAGAGCATATGAGGTGCAGACAGAAAGTGAAACTAAGTAGAGTGTTTGATCGAAACTTAAAGTGTGCGTGACGTCTAGAGGAAGTATATATATATATCAGACTGACTGCTGTGGGCTCAGTCTCCTTTTCCGGAAATGTAAAAATAAAATAAAGATCATTTTTTGAGGTAGACCATTTTGAGCCATTTTTTTCTTCGCCGCCAAAAGAATCCAAAGAACTGAATTTAATACTTTCCATTCCCAATTTCATTGCTGAGATATGTGGGTATTTGTTGATAAAGTCTTGGTTTGCATCACAGTCCATAAGGAGAAGCTGACCAAATGACTGAACAGCAAAAGTCTCTGCAACCAGAGCAGTGTGAGATCATAACATCACAAGTATGTCAGAATCAGAATCAGAATCAGAATACTTTATTAATCCCGAAGGAAATTAGGGTTACAGCAGGCAGCACGCTAATGGCGCATGCGCACTTACAAAGGAACCTTCTGACCAACTTTACACAAACATCACATTGGGGAGACATCTCAGAAAGGTAGGCTGACAGCGCATCCAGTCCTGCAGCATGTCTGCGCTGGTCCAGTCGACTGCCATCTTCCCCGGTAGGGCACAAGCAGGAGGGGGAGGAGGGGGGATCAGTGTGTGCATATCAGTGTATGTATGTGTGTGTGTGTGTGTGTCCAGAGTTCAGCTGAGACAGTGTCCTTCGCCCTGCCAGGCTAAGTAAACAGTCTTTCCAACCCAGGTGGCCTTGCATGGAATATGTGTAAGTGATATTACCTGAATATCAAAATTCTTGCAATAAACATTTTTACCTTTGTCCTTTACAAAATCACAACTGTAGACTGAAATCTGCTGACAACATTGATTGACAAACAAAATTAACTGCTTGCTGTTGCAGATCAATTTATAGCAAATTTGACCAGCCTGGTTCAAGACCTTAACAAATTGGTTCTCTGTTGAGTTTGTGACCATTTTAAACTGCATAAAGAATGAAGTCTTTAAAAGGCGGGTGGGTATTTATGCAAATGGATTATAAATTAAGTAGAAAGATAAATGTGATTAATCAACTATGTACAGAAACATATTTCAAAACTAAAATTACATCTGAATTTAATCTTTCCAGAGGCTGAATCATCAACATAAAACCACAATGAAAACACTTCCTCAAATCAAGAGCAGCTTTTTCTTTAGAAAATAACGTAAAGGTGACTCGTCACATTTGAGGAACAACAGATCCCACAGCACAGAAACTGAGGCACGACTAACCCATCTCACTGTAAGTTAACCTCATGGCAGAAGAATTAGAGCTTTCTGAGTATTCCACCATACATGACCTTGGGGGAAAAAAGGTCCAAACTGGAACAAGCAGCATCAACTCTGCTCAATCAGGTAAGAATCTGAGAAAAATGCAAACTAAAAAAGAAACAGTCACGATTTTGAAGTAATCAGAAAGCTGTCTCACTATTGTGAATGTAGTATGTATTTATCTGTTTTTGTGTTTACAGAAAGAAGACTCCTGAGGATGGGGATTGTAACTTTAGGAGTATTGTGTATCTTACAAGCCATCCTCAATATCTCCCTGCACCTTGCCGGTAAGTTGTGAACACAAATATATATTTATAATGGAAAATAAATGTATCATAAGTACTGTAACATGTTTTCTGATGGAAAGTATAAAAAATATGACCCCAAAATTATGTTTATTTCCAGTTTATTCAAAAGAGGATATCAATCAGTTTCCTTGCAACACCTCTGTGATAGAAGACATGTGCCAGACCGAGCAATTTAAGTCAAATTCAACCCACTTATGTTCCTGCTACAACAACCTGCTGCAAAGGCTACTGAGAGAAAGAGACCTCTTGCAAGACAAAATCAGTCAGTTTAGCAGAGGTTTTGAAGATATGGAGATCTCTGGATCTGGTTCCTTTTCCTAAGAGGAAAATACATGCTACCTGATATGATAAAACGTATTGAATGACTGTGTATGTGAAAGATGCCACTTTTAGTGACAACAGGTGCTATCTATCTATCTATATACAAATAAATATGCTTTATATACATACAATAAATATATCTATTTATTTATACTATGTATTTAAAGCAATTCATAAAAAGTCGTACAAAATTTCTTTTTGTTTAATTTATGAGAAATATTGGGCCATGTCTTTGCCACACCCCGAAGAGACAGAAAAAAAAGCTAGCTAAGATATTTTCTGGTGTTTTTGGTTGACTCACATCCTCTTATTTCAGTGGCTTTAATGCAACATGTTGTATGCATAGGTTTTAGAAATGTTCTACTGTCAGTGGTACAATGTACATAAAAAAACCCCGATTTGAGATGTTTTAAAATATTGTATTAATATCTGCATGGGCTTCCTATATTTCCTTTCATTGCATGTGAGAGTCTAATCCATAATAGTTTCAAAGTTTCTATAAGCCATGCTCTTCCTGCTAGCTCCTGGATAAACAATTGAAAGAGAATTTGTTACTGTGCTTTAATTGCTTAATTTGAATTATAAAATGAGGGTTTGTGCTTCTGTTCATATATTAAAGGCAACATGCACACTTGGGAAATAGCATGAGTGGAGTGGAGAGAAACTTGAATTTTAAAAAAGCATGTCCTTTGTTGTTGTCCAAGCCCAATACATGCATATAAATGAGGAGGGAAATAAAAATCATGACTTTTTGAATTATTTTTTTTATTTTTAGGTAAACTGGCCACACCGTAGACAATAGTCGGAATAAGAATGAGAATACTTTCTTTTATGATACAATTTTAAACCCAATTTGCAAAAATATATAACTAAACAAATTACATTTACAGTTTCTCAATTTAAACATCTGAATATATTTTACTGTTTTATTGAGAATAACATATGAGGTTATGCAAATGATTACATTCTGTTTTTGTTTACATTTTACTGAGCTTTTCAAATTCTTCACAATCGGGTTGGCAAGCCTCTTTCGTCAACAAACTTTCTCGAGATCATCAAGTCTTTCTTTGATGATAACTTTGTCAAAGTTAAACTGACAGGAATGAGAGCTGCCGAGCATTCACCAATCATTTCTCATTAACACTGCTGGCTTTGTTTTAATTAGCTGTTCTGAATGACACCAGTCTTCCTGTGACGCTGTATTCCAGGCTTACATTATCCTCCCTTCCAGCTGCTACTTGTCAGTCATCCCAAAGTTGTCTCTTGTCTCTGTCTCAAAATAGAACCACATGTATAAAGCGTTGCATGTGGTAGCAAGCAACACATGTTTTATTTTCTTTTTTTCCCCAGCATTTTTTTTCACCTTTGAATGTACTTCATTGACAACAAACACTGAAAATTATTACTTAAGGAAGCAATACTTTGTCCCTGTGCTATTTAAATGATGACAGTTCAGTTATATTTAAATTCCAGCGTAACAAACATTAAATTAGCTGGGAATCGCAAAATGTTGTTTCCAACTTAAATCGATATCTAAAAGTGAATGTGAGAATACCTAAAAGACTTTTTAAATGTAGCTCATCAATTTAAAAAAACAAGTAACTTCATGTGGGAATTGCAAAATATTAATTACCAGTTAGTTCATGTTGTATAGGCCCCATTTTCTGTGTGCCTGAAATTAAAATGATTTATTCATTTTAAGAGTTCCTTTTGTGCTTGAATGGTTTCTGTCAGCTTCTTAGATTTGAAGTGTGGGCAAAATGAGACACTGTGTGGTGTGAGGTTTGATAGCTGTACCACCTGCTCACACAGCAGTTGTTTTTGGTCCAGTAAACACCTGACTCACCTTCACTTATGTGACTGCAAGAAAAATATTTCCTAAAGTATTTAACATGCAGCTATATAGCATTACTGTTCGATATATCGATTTAATATTGGAAATTTGGATATAAACATCAAGTCAAGTGATTTTTTATTTATTTTTTGCATTGCGTCGTTTTCTTTTTAAATTACTAACCAATAATTTAGGTTTTTATCTTAATTTCCATCTCATTATCTCATCTAATTAATATACATCTTATTATTAATTATAAATTTTCATCTTAATGTAAATTGAATTTCCGTGTTATTTTTTTGTTTTGTATGAGGACAAATTAAAATAACTAAGGGAAAACGATTTCGAACAGTTTACCTGTGCAAACGCAGCAGACTGACTGTTAGCCACTGCCACGCTGTACGAGTCCCACTTGTGTTGTTGAGAATTCCTGCAGATGGCTAAAATATTTGAAAATGACGCAACCAGTCCAAATTTAAAAGCCTCTGCTGCATATGTGAGATGTTAAGAGCAGAATTAAACACAAAATAAAGATATGTGTAGGCAAGGAGAAGGTGCAGAAGGGGAACGACATTTCAGTGTCAAAAGTATACAATATGGACAAACGTACTGGGCCACCTACAGGAGCTGCTTTGCAAGGAAAGTAAAGTCATGAAGTTCTGAGCACACAGTTTTTGTGCTGATGTTAATGCCAGTAGAGGTTTGGAAATGTCCAGTTACTGAGTCAGTAGAACATTGGAGACTTTTACATACTGTGCTCTGGAACATTACATGGTCTGCCACTTTGTGGCTGAGTTGTTGTGGTTTCCAACACAGAAGAAAGAAGAACACAGAAGAAATGTCATAAACTGACTTGCTGCAATAACAGTTTCCTATTTGAGCACCTTTGAATTCAGTGAGTTTTTTAGAGTGACTTATTGTTCTGTAAAGTGAGTCTGCATGGGTAGGTGCTTGATTTTATACACCTATGGCAATAGGACTGAAAACACCTTAATTGAATTCAATTTTGATTAAATTTGATTTTATTTATATATATATGAACAGCACCAAATCACAACAAAAGTTGGTTTAATGTGCTTTGCATTGTAAGGTAAAGACCCTACAATATACAAAGAAAAAAGAACCTTTGTCGATATAGCACATGTTTGACCCCTTTTCATCAAACTGTTGTACAACCAATGATATTTCATCAAATAACTTGACTCTAATAACAGGGAAAACCAGCTAATCAGGTATTTTTATGTCTATTACATGGATTATTTGCTGGTGATTATTCAGCTGCCTTGTTATGCCTTCTTCAAATAGAACTTTTGGTGTTAACTTTACATGGTTTTAGCCACCCTTCCTCAGATTAAATGACTTGTCTGCTAACATTGTACATGCTCATCAAACGGTCTTCCTGCTGGACCAAAAACCTGCTGGCTTTGTCCACTGATGTTGTCAATAAACCAAGGCTATATTTAGGGGAAACAGACACTTGCATGATATTGACAGTGATTCCAAATTTCTGTGCACATCAGCAAATTTGGACAGGGCTGTCTTTTTTTTTCTCATTTTGAGACAGATGGACTTTTTTTTTTTACCGTGGGTTTTAGTTTCAATTCCCCATCTCCTTTCTGATGTTAAAGAGAAGAATTTGAAGTTTTTTTTTTACCGTGGGTAAAAAAAACCCTTTTTTTTTTGGACTTTTTTTTTTTTTACCGTGGGTTTTAGTTTCAATTCCCCATCTCCTTTCTGATGTTAAAGAGAAGAATTTGAAGGTAGGCAACGGTAAAAGTTTTCTTCATTTTCAAAGTTTGCATTCTAATAAAATAACATCATTCTTCCTGACTTCTTGTTCACTCTGAAAAACTCACAGCAATAGTTTCCGCAAATTTACCTGGATCTCCAAGTCAGAGCATAATAATTTAGCTAAGGCCATACTACAAAAACAAGCAGTGATCAACAAAACAGTCCATGTATCGGTAGCACATTATAAAAATGTTAAACTATTAAGAATTAGTAAGGCATTACTAAGGTATCAGCAAGTGCTTAATTCATCATTTATATATATCATTACTTCTCCTTACTATTTCCTTTTATAAATATAGATATGTTTATCCATCTGTTACTGTTGCACCATGTAAAGCTATCAGTGCTGCTACATCACTGCTAGTAATAATCATACTCTGTATTTATACATTTCTTTCAGATAGGCCTAGAAATAATGTTATATAAATAATGAATTAAGCATTTGCTAATACCTTACTAATACCTTAAGCCTAGTGGTCACTACAGTGGACAGCTATTCAAAGACTGTTTTCTTGTATTTGTGTCAGTGTTGATGGTATACTTGCACATAACCCACTACACTGGACACCGATGTGTCACTCCATACCCTGCCACCCACTGGTTGTTTAATGTTACTATAGATGTATAATGTGTTTCATTATAATTATTGTTATTTAACCCTGTCATGCTAAACTGTAAATTCTGCAACATATCAATGTCATGATGACTAAGTGCAGATAGACCAAAGAAGTTAAAGGTTTTAAAGGGTCAGAGAGATCTTCCAGCAGAATATACAGCCATACTTTTGGTCAGGACAAAGCCTTCTTTCTTTTAAATGCCAAACTCCTGAAGTAAAATTCAGATTGGACCTTTTTCGGCCTTGCCCTGCCTCTGATTCTTGTGTAATTGTAAGCTGTAGATGGAAGAGAATATACCACACCCGGCTTAATGAACAAAATGAGATGTCTCTGCAGAATAAAACTACAGCAATCAGGGTCAGAGTTCAACTCCAGCCTTTCAGCTGCTAATTGGCTGAGCTTGTGATCTCATGTCCAGTCAGTGTCTTTCTTTTAGCCGTTTCATTTTGACAGCTCAGAGGCAGCAGCTGACCCCGATCAACAGTTCTGTACAGCTGGTAAAAAGTGAACGTTACGCCGAACTCATTTCCCTGTCTTGTATTTTTTATTAGAGTCTGACATCAGGAATCCAAGTTGAATCTACATTTAGGAGGGCTTGATCGTCATCTGAACAGAAAGCAGGTGTATAGAAAAGTAGCACATATTCCCAAGAAAGCTTTCCGCCTAGTCTTCTCTATGTAATTACCTGGTGAAAGTGAAGGCTTAAACTAAACAGCTTTAACCTTTAAACTACCCACCTGAGCTCTGAAAGACTCACAGAAAAACACAGTTAGCACACCCATAGTACCAGCTTAATCTTGGCTTATGTTGGGTTCTTTTCTGTTTTCACTGAAGAAAAAATCAGGAGCTGACAAGAGGCGGGGAGCTAATCTTCCTACAGTCAGGTTGCAGGGACAAGTTCGAGATAAGACGGGGCTACCGATAAGACAGGAGACCCCTGCAGCAGAACTACCAGCTCTGAGGGGGAAGATACTTGGACCTGATATAAAACGAGAGAAAGAGGCTCTGGAGCTCAGGGGCCAAGGCTCCCAGGAAATTAATTATACTGATGCCCTCATACACCCGTCTTCAACACATGTTGACTTTCTGCTCGCCTTTGTTGGCTGCCTTGGTTGGAAACCAAAACAAGCTGTGGTAAAGGATTGTGTGTCAACAGCCAGGGTTAAGTAGAAATCATATGCATGCGGACTTAAGTCACTGGAAACTTGCACAACAGGATGTAGAAGTAAATTGCACCTCAGTGACTCAGCTTTCTCACTGCTCTTCTTCTAAAGACAACTTTGTTCCTGGCATTCTGTGATTCATCAATTATACTTGAATAATAATTTAATGCTAAAAATAAAAAGGCACTCAATCTCAGCAACACGCCGTACATGCAATATACCAGCAGACTAAAGTCAGTCGTTGATGAAACCTCTGATGAAGTGGACTGCTCTATGAAGCCAGTGGGAAAGTTGTCTTAAATCCTTTTTAACTTACATTAGAGAACATTTCCCCAGCAGCTGAATGAAGCTTTGCACTAGACCAGCATCTTCCCTAATATTCCCACATTAGACATTCAAATCTCCTCACTCCAGCTATTGTGGAGGGAAACATTTTATACTGCACTGAGTGCTGATCCATCATCGAATCTGACATCTTATTGTAACCTTGCTGCGTTTGGCTATAACCTGTCAGAGAGCAGAGAGCGATATTAGGTCATTATTCTATAAGCGTGAATGTTCACACTTGCCTCGCTAAGCGTCCCCCTAAAAGTAGCTGGTGTTCTCACTTCACAGACGGCTCGCACGTACTTGCAGCTGTGTTCATGTAGGTCCCAGGGGGGCTTATTAGAGGGAATGGTAGGGCTTTTCACAACCTCTGCACACGCTCACTGCTTCCCCTCACAACAGCCAGCAGAGAGAAGAGAAGAGAGGTTCACAATTACCAAACTCCCATCACCCAGACTTCAGACACTTACTGCATTGGCTCTGCAGCATTAAGCAGAAAGGTCACTAGCATGCTTGAAATTCTGCTTTTAGAGATTCTAATCATACAGCGGGTAATGCAATACACATTCATGGCCTTCATTCTCTTAACTGTGTAAGGCTATATGGAGAGAGCACTATCTGTCAGTCACAACTAAAAACTATGGATGTCTGTCATGGTTAAAAAAGGAGATCGGTAATAGAACAGATTTCAAGGGAATTGTGGCATCAGTTGACAAATGACAATAAAGACTGACAGGAAATGATTGACAGGGTGAGACTTGACAAGTGGGATGACATGAAAAAAGGTCCCACAAAGAAAGGCCAAAGGGATGGTAAAAGTATTGGCTTATAGCCCTAATGTGTAAAATTGATCTCTGTCAGCAAACATCAAAAGAACAATTACTTGTCATTGGCCCTTTTTGTGTGAAACACTTGTTTTCAGTACATTATAAACATTTTATGAAAAAGAAAATTTACACAAGACTCTCTGCAGTCCTGCAAAAAAACTAAGCACACTAATCTAAGAACACATGTACTGCTTCTGTAGGACTTAAGAGGGTAAGTAACAGCTAATAACTTGATGAATTCATCATCAAGTTATTGATGATGCGAGCACTCCTTTGGAACCAGTAGCTTTAGTAGTTTTCTGGTCCGGAGCATTCGTGCTAACACAATAACACAATCTTTCCAAGAATGGGCATCCCAACAAATTCTCAGTGCTCACAGAAACAATTCTTAGAAAAACCACAGAAAACTCAAGACACACTCAACAGGCCTCACTTACCATGTTAAATGTTAAATTTTACAGTACAGTGACAAAAAGACAGATCGTATAGGATGTTTGGCTGAGTTTTCAGGAGAAAGCCTCTTCTCTATAAAAGCATCAGTAGCCTGCCTTAGATTTGTAAAGTCGCATCTGAACAAACCACAAGACTTCTGGATTAATGAATTTTGGTCAATGGAACTGTTTGACCATATCACACAGCACCACCTTTAGAGAAAACAAACCACAGCATATCAGCACGAATACCTCATACCAGCTGTCAACAATGGTAGTTGAGCGGAGGTGATGATTTTGGCATGTTTTGCATTCACAGGACGTGGGCAACTCACGATCATTGAATCGACCATGAACACCTCTGTATAAGAAAAGTATTCTAAATGTGAGGTCATCTGGCTGAAATCTGGCTGAAACTGAGTCATGCGACACAACAATGATCTCAAGCACAGAAGCATATCTGGAACAGAATGATTGAAAAAGAAAAGAAAAGAAACAAGGTTTTGCAACTGCCCAGTTAAAGTCCAGACCTCAACCTGATTTAACTGCTTTGATTTGACCTCAAGAGTGCTGTGCATAAAGAATTCCTGTGAACCACAATGACTTGAAGCAATCAGGAAGAGTTGGTCAAAATTGTTCCACAACAAGACTGATGATGTTTCTCACATTGTTACAGGAAATGATTAATTCGAGTTAATGCTGTACAATCTTCTTTTTCACACGGTGGCATACTCAGCTGTTCGAGTTCTCACAAGGTCGTATGCATAGCTCATGAAACATGTTTGTTAAACGTTCTTTCTTTGTACAATACACCACTAAATCAGCCCTTATCATCTAAATAGTTTGTGTTCACTGACTCTAATTAGGGACGTCACGAATTTGGGATAATGAGCTGTGAAGCCTGGGTTCAATCTGTTGATTGGTAAATCTATACTGCAACTGGCAGCATCATTGTCCTCCCTTACTGCTTGCCTTTATCTCATCTTTTAGTCTGGAAATAGCTGGCATCATTGAAAATGCAGAACATGGGCATTTTGACAGGAGACTCTGAGGTAGCTGTGAGCATTTCCCTTGTCTAGATAATGGGGTTTAAATGGGATATTCAGTTGTGTGCATTCTGGTTAATTGGACATCAAACACAGCATGTACGTGAGAGATTAGACTTCTGAGGATATGTCAGAATAGAGGGGACTACGTATTTGCTCTCTATCAGATACTTTGTTCTAAATCTGTATTATTGGACAAGAAAAGCTTCTAATTCAATTTCTCCCTTTAATTTAGTAGGAGGGGATTAAAAGGAACTCCTGAGAGATGTTGCAGGATTATGTTATGGCACTTTCCTGCTGGTAAGTTTTCACTTTGGAATGGGCCATGGTGGTGGTGCTTACAGATGTAGAGGAGGCTTGGCAAGCGTGTTAATACACACTTTATGTACAGGCTGTATATATATATATGCATATGCAACTTCATGAGTGCCTAAAGTGAGCAGATTTCTTTGTCAAGAATGGGAGTTTTAATAAAGGTTTGCTGATAATATTAGCTCATGCATTATGTGAGGTCAAATGTTTGAGATGAGTTATTTCACTAGGCACCTTATCGAATAGAATAGAAGAGAATAGAATAATCCTTTAATTGTCCCACAAGGGGAAATTTGGTTGTAACAGCAGCCAAAAAGACAAATATACTACAAACAGTACACAGGACACGGAACGGAAACATACACAATTTTTCTTACATATTTACATTAAGGACAATGGTTACTATAAACAGAGAGTACTGTACAGGTATTAAATTAAATAAAAATAATTACAGGTAAGAGGCAAACCAGGTTGTAGTGCGACCAGGTTGTAGTGCGACTTATCAAACTAAATAGTGGGAACAATAATACATTAAAGACAATCCTGCTGGTGTATAGGTATCGCCAGTGCATGCTGCTCATGACAAAAACATTATTATGCAATGCCGAGAGATAGACTAAAGATGTAAGAAAGACAGGATGTGAGAAGAAGATGAGGTTATTTTTAAAGGTAAGGACTGCTCAGTGACCTTTGACCAACAAGAAATTAAAAGCCTACTTGGAATGTAATAATTTATTTTTTAGGTTTTTTGAAAAGATATTGGATCTGCTGTATACACGATGTGAAACTCATGTTATGTTTCTTTCATATTGTAAAATGTCTTGCAAAATAAATTCAAATATACTTGCATTTTGTTCAAAAATACATAAAAATGCTGGATAGTTTAGTACAGTTTAGAGCAGGCTACAGAGGTTACTTTGCAACATTGGGCTTAAGTTTATACTTTATGGACTGATACAGAGCAGATGTGGTGTTCATGGTCAGCAGTGATGGTCAAGTTACTTGAAAAACGTCATTAGTTAATAATTACTGATTATTTCTCCAATTGTTTTGTGAGTTTTAATCTTTTAATTTTATGCAAATTGCAGAAATTGCAATTGAAAATTGAAGAAATTCTTTAACATTTAAACTTATTTTCAGCATATTCCAGCATATAAAATAAAATGTTTTGTGTTTACACTTACTCTTTCAAATAGATGACAGCTAAACACAGCAAAAAAGTAAATAAAATCAAAGACTCAGCAGCACTAAATCCTGTCGCTCTTAAATCTATTTTCACCTGTTTAGCAGGAGTGGGGCTGGTGGAGGATTGCCCGGTGCAGCAGCGGTCATGTCACTGAGGGGATCCGGGGGTTTCTCTGTGAATTTCACATTCCCGCGGCGGCTTGCTAGATGCTCACTTAGATTTGAAGTTTAATTTTTCGCTGTAGAAGGTTTTCTTCCCACGCAGAGTGTACAGCGGACGCTAATGTTATCTAAAGCTTAAAGTAATGTAAGTACGTCCACGCTTTAAACGCTGCATGGTCATATTCTCTCCCGCACTCCATGTTATCCATTGTTGATCTACACACGTTGGTTGCTGCCACGCACGTCTCACATTGTCATGAGGCACTCTCACATACTGATTACAGTAACGCGTTACTGCCAATCTCTGATGGTCAGAGATTAGTTACATTAAGGGTAGCAGACAGAAATTGATGCGCACTCACTGAATTCTACCTTTACACCGTAAGGTTTCAAAATCAGATATGATAGCTTGTGTAATACCTGCTTATATTATGTTGAATTCAATTGTGTAAATCTATCAAAAGGGCATTGTGACTTAAATTATGATGATGACTCTTTTCCCCACTGCAACCCCTTACTTGCAAAATCCCACTTTAACTCCTGACTATGCTCATTTTTCTGTTTAGTTGTAAATTACTACGCATGTTAACAGCCAACATTTAACTTTAACCCCTGAAAATCTAAAAATAATCTAAATATGATCATGATAATTATGAAATGTATTCCTTAATTATGAAACATATTTAATTACTACAACATACAAATTAGACAAATTGGTCACACATCAAACATGTTATCTGTTATTTTTGCCTTTCTTTTAACAAATGTGCTGGTAACTTTTATACTATATACTTTTAAAGAAATATGTGAATAACTCTTGAGAGCTTGAAAAGAAGGCAATTGGACTCTTTCGCCTTTGTGTTGCCTTCTTTTCAAGCCCTCAAGACTAACATGACCTGGATGACTATGAACCTACAGGGACACCTGTAAAACTGTTGCATGGATTGCCATGAAATTTTATGACGGTACCTGAGGTGCCCAAAGGGGACATCTAATCTCTGGACTTCTACTCTAGCATGAGGTTTGCAAGTTTGGGTTAGATCTGAAATAGCATAAATTTGGCAAATACTTTGTCCATAAAGTAAACACCTGCCTCACCTTCTCACTATCTTTATTATAACTACAAAAAAGTCACATTAAAGCTGTTGTCACTGTTAGCATTTTTTCTAGCATGCTTATATTTGCATTTAACTTAAGAAACCAGTGTGCTTAACTATAGCCTCACAGAGACAGTAATGTGGTGATTCTTAATCTTTTTAGGGTTCAAACTGTTCAAACTGACAGTAGAGCTACTGTGCAGATGATTAATGCAAAAGCCTTAACAAATATAAAAATGTTATATGACAAATTGATGACAAACGATATAATATGAAAGTTTAGGAGGAGATTTTTTTTTTTCAAAACCGCTGTATTGGGTCATATTATATAATATATAATTGCTCATCCCCTGTACATGCATGCTTTTATTAACACTTTGCTAATAATGCGTAAATATCGTGTCCCTTACCTCTACAGTGTATTGCTCAATTTTCCATAACAAGGACACACACACACACACACACACACACACACACACACACACACACACACACACACACACACACACACACACACACACACACACACACACGCACACACGTTTTCCTTAGCTGATCTGTTCTAAAAAACTGTCTAAACTTTCCCATTCCCATTTCCACAGGGCCCCATATCTCACTACGGGAAGGGAGAGAAATAAGCAGAAGCGTGCTGCCTCTGCCAGCCTGTCGGATTTGAAGTTTATTAAGTATATCAAACTGGGGCCGGCCCCCTCAGGGAACATTTGCAATCCAAAGCTCTGCTTGCTGTTGCTTCCGCCAGCATCAAGCTGTCACAAACACTCCACTTAATTTGCAAAGCAGTGCACAGAGGGGGGAAAAATAAGAAAATAGGAAACAAGTGTCATTTTCTACCATGTGTGAGTACATCATTTGCATCTAAATCAATCTGATGAAAGTTGTTGGTTTTTTGCTCTTGGGGAGAGGTGATGAACTGGGTTGTTAACAGTACTAGATTTTGTAGTTTATTGTGCCGCATAAAATAGCCTCAGTAAGATTTCTGTACATTTCTAAAAGAGCTATTTACTTGTAGGTTACATTTGCACAGTTCTAGGCTTATCCATGCTCTACGGCAGCATAATATACTGAATGTCCAATATCTGTTACCAGTAGAGGAAAGGATATATTTCATTCCTTTTACTTTACTGAGCTTTATTGATTGGTGTTGAGCAACACAAGTGAATCAGTGAATTTTCAGCTGGTATGTCCACAGCCACCACCAATAGCATCACAGCGATCCTACACACTCACCAGCTGAGTGCCTCACAACTCAAAAAACTGATGGACCATCCCGGCTCCACACACCTAGACCAGATATGCAATTTATCAGTTGGAAAACATGCAGGAGGGCTAAAGGTGGGAGAACCTCCTGTCTTGTCTCGCTACACCAGCCACTGCTCAGTATGCTCTACCTGGGCTCATTTCACCCTCCAGCAGACAGAAGAGTCTATATGGGCCCCTTGGTAAAAGACCCGAGGCACTCCCACCCAGAGTCCTTCCATTCTGCCCCCTCTTCTTCTCGCCTGAGGGGGAGATCAGACAGACAGGCCCAACAAGACAGGGAGTTATGATACTATCTTCTGTATGTGTGTATTTGTGCATGATTGTGTGACTGTTATTACCACGGTTGCTCATGTGTTAATATAGGATTTGTCCTTCATACTGGGCACTACAAATACCTCCAGCGTTCAACAAGTAAGTATTTCCTCTAAGAGAGGATGTGTTACAATGAGATATTAGAACTTAGCGGGAAAACGGATTACTCTGGTTCCAGAATTAAACAATTCATTACCGCAATTCTTTTTATAACTATAGACTAATTACATTAGCCATTATGGTTATGTCATAAGTCTGCCATGCTGCTTGCATAGTGCAAATGAATAGACTTACCAGGGGGAGATCTGGGCCATTTTTAAATTGGTTCTAGGAACCTATAGAGCAAAAGTTATGCTTTGGCTTGAGGTTATAGACCTGACACAAGCAATGATCATACAGACCAGTCCTGCTGTGAGGACATTAGTTATGAGAGCAAATGAATGTCTAACAAGCTAATTTCTGGTGTAGTTTATCAAATGCTACTTCGGTGTCTGTCTCTGCCTCTTCTTTTGCAGCATCACATTAAGATACTCAAGCTTTTTCAATATTTTTTCCTCAGCTGCTACAGCCTTCATCTATGAAAAGACAAATTGTGACTATTGTCTCTGATAATGTGTAGCACAAAAATAATTTACTCTCTTTTATTAGCACTATATGCTTTTTTGTTGATCTGATGTTGATGTTTTGTTGATCTATCACTTGACATATCTCAACAACCATGGATAGGGAAACCTAAATTGTACTTTACATTTGTTATCTGTAGAGGAATTCGTCTGGTTTCATTGGTCCCCGAAGTTCCTTTCACTGCTAAAATGAGGCTGACATTTGACGGCGGTATATATGAGTGTATATATATGATGCTTGTCATGAAATAAGGTGCAGGAATCATGACCTCCAGTGGAATAATTGTTCATGATTCTCCAGTGTTTTAAGTTGTACAAATATTAGCAGTTCACCCGACTCATACACAGTAAGGACTGACAAATTGATAGCTCTTTCTCGATTCTGTGGGTGGCTCCCCTGAATGGCCGTTCTTAGTTGGTGGAGCAATTTGTCTGGTTAATTCCGATAATGAATGAAATTGTGACGTGCTAACTAGTTACTCGACCCTGTGCGGTCCAAGTCAATCGTTTTAGAGGGATAAGTAGCGTTCTGCCACAGAAGATGGGTTGGCTGTGGCTCAGGAGGTAGAGTGGGTCGTCTACCAATCAGAAAGTTAGTGTCAAATGTCAAAGCGTGTCAAAGTATCCTCGGGCAAGATACTGAACCCCGAGTTTCCCCTGATGCATCCATTGGAATGTGTATGTGTGTGTTAGACGAGGTGCTGGGTATAGAATAAAACACTTGTATGAATGTGTGTGATTGGCTGAATGATGGTTTGAGTGCTCAGAGTAGAGCTCAGAGCTTTGCAAGTATCAGTTCATTTACCATTTACATTACTCTCAGCCACAATTAACTATCCACTAAACTCATATGATCAGGAATGACGGACTCAGACAATGACTCAAAAAATAAAAACTCTGTGTTTGATGTAGAATTGTTGGTAGAATCTGTAAATATCTATCAATCAAAACTGCTTTATACAGCTTCTCCTTTATTACGTTAAGGGATCCAAAGGCTGCTGCACACATGCATCTGTCACAGTGCAGGTAACATTTTCATAAATATGCAAAAGACTAGCTATCCAGTTTACATGCATTAAACCGGATAGCTAAAAATCTTTTTGTGTTTGTGTTTTCTTTACCAAATCTTAAATTATTTTGTGGCTGTTGACAATGTGAGATACCATTCTAGGACAAGTTTATTAAAAGCCGGTCTCTTTTACTTAAAGGCCAGCTATTCTGGCAGAAATGGCAAGGACTGCAGTTTCTCTTGGTGCCACTTGAGACTGACTCCAAAAAAGAGTCAATGCTCATAAACTCGCAGATTAGAATGCCGAACTGTGAACCATTAAAAATGTACTCTGGTACCAAAACAGTTTTGGCTTTCATGAATAGCTTCCCCCATCATAACAAATCTGACTGAGATGATTTTTTTAAAACTTATTCATCTGGATATGCTGGAGATAAGGGTCCTAACACAGGGAGCTGCTTGGCCTCACCTTTTCTATTTCAAGTCATTAAAGTGGACCTCTTCACTGTGTGTGTGCGTGTGTGTGTGTGTGCGTGCGTGTGTGTTGTTATTGTTAGTTGTGGTGCCTTTTAGAGCATTTTAGTGGATTATCTCACTAAAATTATGGCTGACTGTAGGGTGCTGATTATCTAAGAAGTTTGTGCCCCAGTGTTAGTGTTTTATTAGTCTCTTACATTAGCACTAATTAGCAGATTAGATTAGATTAGATTAGATTAGCAGAGCTTTCCACCTGCACATTTTATGGCTCTAGTGTCCTAACAAGCTTACCAGCATGGGCTGATAACTTAACACTCCACACTCTCATCCAGTTAAGATGCTTTTGGACACAAAAAGCCGACATGGTGGAGTATATTATATATAACCGTATATTATCCTGGAGAAGCCTCTTTCCACTTGTTGCTCTGTTGTATTAATGCATTACCATTATTGGCACATCTGTTTTAGAACAATGTGACCATGTTGCGTGTATGCCAGAGAACCAGAAAGTGATTTTGGACATGTCGAACTTGTACTAGAATATAAACTTTTGCTCTCTGAAGAATCCAGTTGATGATTTCTTCTTCTTTAAAGCATGCTCGCTCCCACATGCAAAACACACAATTTTTGTAGCGCTTTAAGAAGCACTCAAAAGCCTGCAGCTTCCAGCAGAACAGAGATGTAAGAATTCACAATGACAAGCCTGCCTTTGATCTTTCCATAACAAAAGTCTATTCTCCATGTCTTACAATGTCAGACCCTTAACCAGGTTCTGAAACACACATACTCACACAAAAGACCTTTTGAAAGTGTACAAAGTCTCATTGGAGCTATACATGTCATCAAGATTTGCCCGAAACCACAACCACTACTGAATAAAAAAAAAGGGGGGGAAAGGACAATGTCAACTTCATTGGATATCCCTATGGTTTAACTTTATTTCAGTAATGCTGAATTGGAAAGTGCATAGTGGAAAATCTGGATAAATGCACAAATACACCAGAAATGAAATATGGTTGTGTAGTAGTGATTTTTAATGGTTATGTCAGCCGCTGCATGCTTCTGGGGTAAAAATGAAGGTGGACATAATTTACATTGGTCAATAAGATGAAAAATAAGTATATATCTGAATGTATTTAGTTGCCTAAGGTTCGGATGTTCTTCTCAAAGAATGGGCAATTTAGGGTTCACTAGTCAACCAAAGCATTATATAACACACTCATCACGTTAAACATTTTTAAATTCATATATTAAGCAGTGCTATCCCAGTCGATCTGCAAAGCAAGATGAGAGGAGGTATTTGCATAAGGGCAAAATCTGTGTACAGCACTCATACATAAGTAAGTGCAAGCTGTGACTGTTGCTTTTCTTTTAGTTTGAAACCTAAGGCTAGGGTTAGCAGACTTATGCATGCAGATGAATGCTAATGCTTTTGAAGTGAAATTATGCATTACTTTAAAATTTTAACACCTACAAAGTTAACAACATACGGTATGCGGCAACATGTGCTGGAGTGTCGACAGTGCTGCTCCTTGGTTCGAGGATAGGCTTTGCACAGCTGGGACTGGCAGAGGTTAATTAAGCTCTGGTGAGCAACATTCACTTTGTGACACATTTACTTTCATATTTCTCCCAGCAATCAAAAATAGAAGAGCTACGCATCTGTTTATGATAGGGTGTTTTGAATTCATTCAGCGTTGCTATAACGATCACATAAATAATGATGATGATAGGTACCGTATAATGTTTATTTGTTGGACTGTGAGTTAATGAAGCATAGTTTGAGCTTATAAAAATGTGTGCATATTTTAAGCTTCACACATCTGCATATTACTTCACTGATAGTAATCATATTACACAAGAACATAAACAGAGTGCTGATCAATTTATGCTTTTCCTTTTGATAGTTCAGTATATATTACTGGTGTTACTTAGGTAAAATTTTTACTGTAGTATTTGTTGTAGTAATCTTTATCAGAGTATTCTGACATGAACAGAAATGTTTGACCATGGGAAATAAACCTTAAGTGCTATTTGGCTAATCACTACCATCAGCACAAGATGTGCTCTATTACAGTAGATTTTTTTCCCCTGTTCACACATCATTAGCATAACTGACCTACACTGATGTGACTCCATCCTCATTACAAGTCAAATTCCCTTAACTAGTATGCACCACTGGAAAACCTTTGACCACTCCTTAGCTAATAAAATAAAATAAAAAATTGCATCAACTTAAAAGATGAGAGATCTCTCACCACTATGTTGTTTGGAGTGCCAAGCCAAGCTTGCTGCTTGAAGCTGAAGCTTGCACTGGCAACGCCACCGCTTGTATTAATGCACAACCATCACTCTCCCCTGCATCTAAATGTTTCATTACAGCCAAGGCGCAGACACAATTTCGCGGCCTATATGGGGCCGTTCACCAGCAAGCATGCCCTCTTAAGGGAAAAGTAAAGCATGACAAATTGAAATAAATGAGAGAGGGAGAGAGGAGAAGAGAACGTGGAGGGCAACGATGACAACGACAGGCCCTTTCTCCATATGGCCTCACAATAAGAATAACTCCTGTTTTTCTAATATCTCTGAGCTTCTCCCTGAAGTCTCTCTGCTCCTACAATTTTTACATCTGCAGGTATAGCAGTGAAAGGGAGCCAACTGTCTTTAATAATAAAGTGATACTTCTGACAAAATTGAAGGCTAAAAAGCGAAAATGATTCAAGAGATGAAGTTTTTAATACTTTAGTTTCACTTTTAGTTATCTTGCTCCATACTTTGAGTATAATACATTTTTTTGATAGGGGATTTCATCTTTGATTCACTACATATATGATACAATTGTAAAAGCAAATTGAAAAATACACTTGGTAAAAAGCCAGACAGATACATAATATCCTTATCAGTTTTGAAACACATAGGATTTACAGTAAGATAAGTAGTATTATTTATTGTTGATCAGCACTATCTATGTTTTTTATCTACTAAAGACCTGTGACCCGTAGAGCATCAAGGAAATGACAACTCAATTCAGATAATCTGGACGATTTTTTCACAGGCTAAGGCTGTCTGTTTTATGATGATTACTTAATGTATATTAAGAACATAACATATGTTATACGTATATACACATAACACATACAGCTACATTACACACACACACACACACACACACACACACACACACACACACACACACACACACACACGTGTGTAGATAGATAGATAGATAGATAGATAGATAGATAGATAGATAGATATCAGCATGCAGAACCTATAAGCAAGCAAGAACCCAGAAGTATTACGGTTTCAGTTTGTAATCCGTCTGTAGTCAGTTTGTAGTCTGATTAATATTTACCGGTCATGTTGAAGAAGGCTTTGCCTGCATGCAGAAAAAGTCATCAGAGTGTAGAGTGAAATACAGTTGTTTTTGTGAATGCAAGCCAGTATGTGTTAGGTTGTCTGCACACGTGTTCCATTACTCAAGTGTGCAACACAATCACACACAGACACACACACACAAACATCTGAGCTTTCACCTCCAAACCATCTCCTAACACCAGCCTCCATGCCCTAAAACCCTATACTCCCTATATCATTGAAGCAGCACTGATATTCTACCACAGCAGGTGTGTTGCCATAGCAACATGGGGCTTTCATCTCCTGATTCCTAATTGAGCATGCATATTTTCTTTTGTATCCCCCAACAACCTCTAACATCCCCCCCACCTCCAAGCCAGTCAATCATTCTTTTCGTCTCATCTCTCTCCTCTGATTGGCTTGTTTCTCTCATGCTCTCCTTCAAAGTATTGACCTTCATACACGGCTGACTGCCGAATGACAATGAGGAGAAAATCACCTGTACTGCTGTCACTGCAGGAGAAAGCCGGAGAAGGACTGAAAGAGAAAGAACACCTGTTGCATGTTTGAGCAGCAAACCACTGAGCTCAGGAGGCAATTGAAGATATGCTTCTTGAAAATAATGTCATGAGTGAAACAGACAGAAAAAAAGAGGATTGTGGATTTTTCTTTGTCTGCAAGTCCATTTCTTGTGCTCGATAAAAAAAAAAATAAAGCATAAGAATAAAGGCTGACAGAGAAACAGTGGCAAAACATAAGAAGAGAAATGGTCAAATGATATTTTGACAGTTTGTACTCTGCAAGATGTTTTTAAAAATGATCAATAGTTATGTTATACTGTCCTATAGTCTAACTTTATGCATGTCTCACAGAGCAAAACTGTACGTTTCTGCAGGTTTTCCCTATTCTGTTCTGCTTCTTTAAGAATATCAGAGCAGTCACAGGTATTGACTTTATCTTCTTCCTCCTCTCTACCTGTGAGCTCACATTGTCTGCTCCGCTAAGCTCCAAAGGGCGACGGTGGCAGTGTGGGAGGGGAAATGCGGAAAACTAAGTCCTCATTATCCGGTCAGTTAGCACCTCTTATCTCCCCACTCGTTTCATCGCTGGCATCAACACTGGTTTGTTAAGAATAAGGTGGAAGATCTTTTAGCTGCCACTACTGGAGTTTCCTCTGCTGTGTGCTTTGATGGCAACTAGTCGCATTGGGAGATTGATGACATGACTGAGATTGTTTACTGGTTTGCTGCCCTGTTATGTGGCAGCAGGTGACAGCGCCCACAGAGGGGTAGAAAACTGTCAGAGTTGCAGGAAAAGTCTTAAGGCAAAAATCTGCAGGAGTCCTCAATTAAACTAATTTGTGAAAAAACCACAACAACCTCTTTTCTTTGCTTTACGGAATTAGTGTTTCAGTTTAATAATCGTGTTATTTTTGCCTGTGCACAATTTCCAGAAAAATGTGGGTCTTTTTTTAATGTTGCTGTTTCACTGCTAGTTATTTATAAACCTCAAATGGACCAGTGCCCATTTTGTAACTTGAAGGATTTACTTAATTTTTTCCACTGTGTAGATATTTTAAAAAAATGGTTTCCGCTTCTATTAATGTCCAAAAACAAACACAAAACGCCTCTTAGTGATAGGCTATGTTGACAGGAGTTAAAATGTCATGATGAAGAGGGGTCGTTCACTGTGACAGATATCCACAGGTCCTATTCCACTATCTGTCTCATTTCTAATCACAGCAAGTCTGTTTTCCACAAAACAAACTGACTCTGCCCATCAGCTGTCTAATGAACACAGTAAACCATTTAACCAACCAACTAAAATCTGGGCTATTTTGCTGAGATGTGTCGGAGATCAAAGCATAGATAAAAGATTGACACAGACACAAAGCCGAATAAATGCTGATGTTGCACCCTCTGCTGGATGTGCAAATATGCCACTGTGATAGTATGTCAGTGCTTGGGGTGGCACAGTGGTGGAGTGATAAGCACTGTCACCTCCCAGCATGAAGGTTCTAGCTGGAAGGAACCTGCTGGTTGGCTGGTGCTTCTCTGTGTGTACTTTGCAGGTTGGCCCTTTGTCTGTGTGGGCTTTCTCCATTAGTTCTCCAAACGTCCAAACGGGATAGATGGTTGTCTGTCTCCCTTGACGTGTCTGCTGTGCTACCCTGGCACTCGACTGGGCAATGAAAATCAGTTAAAGCAGCTTCTATTGTTGATCTATAATAATCACAGGTGATTACTGAAAACAAAGTACTGAATACCTCGTTGTTGAATTTATGTGTTTACACACCACATCTGCATTTGATCATTAGTAATTATTACACATTTTGTCCTGTTTCTCTGCCCCTTCCAGAGCCTTGTTCTGCAGGAGGTTTCTTCCTGTTAACAGGGGTTTTTTCCTCCCCACCGTTGCCAAGTGCTTGCTCATACGTGGTTGTCTGACTATTGGAATATTCTCTCTGTTATTGTCGGGTCTTTGCCTTGAGGTAACTGTTATAGTTTGGTGTTATTTAAATGAAATGGAATTGAACTGAATAGCAAGCTGGCTCTGACAAGTTGTATATCTATGTTGTTATATTGCAGTGTAATGCTAAAATATCTTGGTTTTGGGGATCTAACTGTGTTAATATTTTTTGTATCTTCAGTTGCCAGTGTGTGCATACATATTTCAGAGTCCTTGCAAGTGTGATAGATTTGAATTTAACTATGGCACATACAATCCCATTATCCTGCTGGTGACAGCAAGCTTATATATGGATGCAACTACTGTCTGTATTTACTGCCCCCCAAAGATGCTGAACAGCACAGACTAATAATTTATCTGTTTCATCTGTGCCTTGTGTTCTCATTATGTTGTAAGATAGCCACATTGTAAAAGAATTCAATCAGCAGAGAAATATTTATCTGGAAGCCTGCCTTGGCTTTGATATAAAGTCTGATAAAAGTTGTTTTTACATTATGAGTCAACATGCTTTCATTACTGATGTTTGACCACGACTATTTAAACTTAATATTTTCTCATATCTGTCTTCATAAAACCTTAACAACAGTGCTGTTATCTCTGTCCACATTCCCTTCATGTTTACCCAATCCATTACCAAAAGAGAAAGGAACCTCAAGCACCTCTCTCTACCCACAATCCCCTCTCTCTGATGTGACTACAGATGTATCTGGGTTGGATCACAGAGGGACAAAAACGAATTTGTTGGCATACCAGCTCTGGCATTTTGAGACAAGAAGAGACAAAGACACATCATAAACGGGAAGGAGTGCTTTGTAGCACCTGTCTCTGGTCCGAATAATCTGATCAAAAGAGCACAACAGAGAGGAAGCCTGTTGGTTCTGTCACAGATGAGCTAAATTTGATTCACAGCAGGGTTTCTGGAAGTACAGACAAAAATACAGATAATTTTCTTAAGCTAAGAGTGTGCATGTGAAACATTAGCATAAAAAATTCAAAGTGTATTTAAAACTTCAAAAGCCACACTAAGACTTTTTCAGTCAAATGTTATTTTACTTGGTTATTTCTAAACCTCTAATTAATTCCTCTCCTTAAGTGACTTATCTCCTTCTTTTTTCTGTCCTTTCCAATTCTTTGTCTCCTCTTGCACCACCTGGTTGTCGGTTGTTGGTTGATGGACGGGTCAATGTGACCAAACCTAATAAAGCACAACATGTTACTCCATTTCTATGAGGTCTCAAGTATTATCTACATCAATCCCACCACCAACAACACTCACCCAAAGAAGAGTACATGAGGCTATATAAGGCATGCATCGCCCTCATATACACATAGTGTATAGCTCTCCTGCAGCTTACAAGTGCAAAAATGGTTGATGAGAATAAAAAATACCATTCTCTTTTCTCCATTGTCACTCCCTCAGTTCTGCTGAATTGCCTTGTAGCCTAATTTAACCGAGTAGTTCTTTAAACTGGATCATGCATTTTCAGACCATAATATTCACACATTTTCAAGTACTTTCTGTGTGGAGCAACATGTAAATCCAAGAGTCCAGCGGCTGAGTCAAATTGGTTATGTTGTCATTTTCCTGATTTGCAGAGAGAGCTGTGGAATTGCTTCTTTTCCCCCGGCACAGAGTCAGTTCAAATGGTCAAAACATACACACCTGCTGAATGCAAAGCAGAATGCCTCAATAACGTTCTGCAGTTTTCAGGCATTAAGTCATTACAAGAAAATTCAGATGTATCTTATAGTTGCATTTCTGGCTAGTGGAATTTTATTTCAGCGAGATTAAGGTGAACACTCTGCTGATTAATAAAAAAGAGGCCTCCCCCCCCCCCCTTTTTTTTTTTCAACTTTAAGGACATTTTAAGAAACATAACCAATGCAAAGAGTGAGATGAGATGAAGAATGTCTGCACCATGCCTGTATGTTCAATTTTGAGCTAAAACAGGTGGAGGTTAGCACTAGTCAGCATAAAGTATGTCCACTGTAGTGTGCATGAAGATGAATGAATAACCCATGTATAGTTTCTGTACATTAAATACAGAATCTAAGACATTATATATAGAAAATTACTTGCTGTAACTAGCAAAGCTGTATTCATGAAGATATTTTTTTCATCCATCAACGTGAACTCATGACATTGTGCGTGAAGAGAATGTCAATAGAGTGATTTTCTTTAAATGGACTTGCAATATTTTTGAAAGTTTCGTTTTCATTTAATTGTGTTTTCTTGTATTTTTGAATATCCTGTAACTCTAGATAGTTTTTATGTCTGTTTGTGGATAACAGATGAGCTTCACCTGGAGAATTAGTGAGCTTTAGAAGCGTTCTTAGGGAATGATCACCTTTAGGGATTATCAGGGTAGCTGATTGTGGTTGTTTCCAGTCTTTTTACAACACAAGGCTATTCTCTTCCTTAATCGAAATTATTATGCAGTATTGTGCTGATAGTTAGCGAGACTTGTCTAAGTAATTCTAATGTCTACATCAATGTCATTGATGTTGTGCTAGTCCACTTTTAAAGGATATTTCAGCATCTACACTGCAGTCTGCAGTTTCATTTTATTTTTAAATAAAAGTTTAGTTCGGCCCCTTCTATTACTGACACATTTTCTCTTCTACTCTTGTTGGAGTTATTAGGATGTCCATAAAAAAGTCTCGGGGATGCAAAGAAAGAGAAGAGAGATTTGAAACATTTACTCACGCTGGGTACCATAGTAACAATTTGATTATAATTTAATGTCTTTGTTGCGTAGCTGCTGAATAGAAAGAGGAACTTGCTGCTGAAAGGCTGTTCATTGCACCGTTGGGTGAATTCTAATAATCTCTCGTCGCTTTTTCTGTGTTCTTTATCCTGGATCCTTCAAAGCCCCTTCCACTTGGCTCTCTGTCGTTCAAGCAGCTTTGTATAAAGGGTCAAAGAGCAGCCTCATCAAAGGGTCGTTTGTGAGTCTCAATGGGGAAGTAGGCTTGCTCCTTTCCTTAATAGGGCTTGGCTCAACAGAAGCATTTTAGAGGGACTATTGAGAGGGTTTTATTCCTAAATAAAGCTTTATAAAAGGGAAGTATGGAATCAAGGAACTTTGTTTCCTATTGGTGGGTGGTGCATGCGGAGGTTATTAAATGATGTGAATCACCACAAGAGTGTGCTAAGAGGTCCTTAAGAATAGGGGAAAGAAATGCATTCAATAACATGTGTAAACAAGAGGAAAATAGCAGGAAGGATTGATCTTACAAGGAATATGCACTGCTGATATTTGCCGCTAATTAAAATATTGGCTGCAATATGCATATCGGTTTTACAAAGATATATTACAAGTAAGATGCTTTTACTCTGCTATGCATGAATACATGATCATAGCAATCACTGCACTGATAAAGTTTCTTACTTTATATAATTACCACAAAGTCACTTACTCGTTTACAAAAATACACACGTGCACAAAGGCACACCCGCTCACACCAACACCACCTCAGGCAACAATAATCAATTAGAATATCCTGGCAAAGGCTGGCTGCACCATGTAAATGATATGATACAAATGAGCTTTTCCTAATTAAACGGTCTAATTTGCTAAAAGGGGTGTGAGAGGGAGGCTTGCGCTGGAGCCAGCTGAAATGTGCAACAACAACAAAATGCCCCAGGTGCTGTTGAAGATGATAAATGGGAGTAAAGCTGTGTGTTTTTTGAAATGAGCTGTTATAGTGAACATGACATGTGTATTTGTGTTTTTATAGGGATGATTTATTTCCCGCAAACTCTATTATAAGGCTGAAAGAGATGCTTTCACTAGTCCGTACAAAACCTTGTGCTGACAGTTCAAACAGCGTGCTTGAGACCAGTAGGATTTGTGCTTAGCAAAGTCTCGCAGATAAACAGTTCCAAATGACTTGCTTCCACAAGTGAAATTTTCATCCGTGTGTTAAATATTTGAGATACTAGCTTGCAGTTTTAGCTCTTTGAGGTTTCTTTTGCTTGAAAGCTTTCATGCCAGGTGTTTCATTTCCACTTTCAGCCTTGGAGCTATAAGCTATGCACATATGTCCTAAACCTGCACACAGATCACACATCTGTCAGGATTCTACCGAGACGTAACACATCTGCTAAATTGTGATCACAAACTGTAACATGAAAAGTTTTCAATTTGCCTGTAAATTCAGACGATCTTACAAATGAGGTTATTCATATGTGGAATCATTTGTCACCAGTGAAGTTTTACTCAGGGCAAGCAAGTTTAAAATTTAAGCCTTAGACTAAAATCAGGGAGATTGAATCTTTAATTAGATTTCTAGTAAATGAAACCTTGAACCACAGTGAGATAAACAATTCTGAGAATTAGTGTTTCCGAGCAGAGTGGCACTCTCTGATCTTTCTTATGTTTCACTTTGTTTTTTATTTGAAACAGGCTGATCACATTTAATTCCACCTAAAACAGACACCGCAGCACAAGCTACTAGCAGGCATGAAGTGGGCAGTAGTCCCCCCCCATAGCAACTGTATGTTTTAGAAAAATCAGTCAGCAGGAGAGAAAAAAAAGCTGTACATATGTCCAGTTTAATACAAAGAAGACACAAGCAGAGAGAGAGCGAGACAGAGAATGGTATATTACTCTAACTAATGACAACTAGGAACCACATCAGGGATGCAAGGGTGGGGGCTGCCAGGTGATGTGATGGAGAAGTGCCTAGAGGGCACTGCAAGACATTTTAATAATAAAGAGCTCCCCACTGAGAATGATGTGCATGTATCATTGTATGTGTGGTTGGGTGCTTGTGTGTGTGTGTGTGTGTGTGTGTGTGTGTGTGTGTGTGTGTGTGTGTGTGTGTGTGTGTGTGTGTGTGTGTGTGTGTGTGTGTGTGTTCTTTCTCCTTAGAGCTGCACTGATAACCTATCACCTTCAGAAAATAAACACTTGCTGCATAATTACATGATAGCTGTGATCGCTATTTGTTAATATTTTCTTTCCTCCATCTCTTGTCATTCTTTATGTTGCACAACCAGCTTTGCGTTGCATTTGTTTTCTAAATTACAGATTCTGGTTAATGTTCACATTAACCATTAACATTTACTTGTGACACTGACTTGTCTACCTGCCAAAACTGCAGCACAGTAACCCTGTGATAATCTGTCTATGCAACTTTGAAAACTGAGCTTTTCGCTGCACTCCACAAACCTTCAGTTGTCGCCTATATCACACCAACCACTTGTCTCAGAATCTCTGTCTGACTTGAAAAGCCTGTCACCAGCTCTACACATTAAGGTCAGCAGTCAGAAGTCAGAATGGCGGGATGAGGCCCTGAGAGGTATATGCAGTGCACCTTCTCGTGCTCTAGTCATCCACCCCCATCATCCCTCTCCTGCTCTGTTCACCCTGCAAGGTGCACTGAATGATGGGTAATACGGTGTATTTATGACAGATCTGGGTTGCTCTTTTAGCTGTTTTACAAGATATTTCTCTTTATGTCTCTCTCACACAGATGCACCTGGAGCAATGTTTCCCACAGAATGAGATCCTGTCTGTATCGGTAGCTGACTGAAGGCAGCAGGTATATCAGGTGCTCCACCACAAATATCTTAATTGCCAAGTTTTGTGACAATAAATAACGGAACAATGCACTGAGGAATGACTCCACAAACTCCACCTTCTTGCGCTGCAGTCGGCTATTTCAGGGGTGCACTTTAATGTTTCCTCGTTCAAATCAGCAGCCTCGGTGAACTTTGCAAAGCAGCCTATGAACAGGTTTTTTCAACTGCTGCAGATTCTGATTGGAGAGGGGCTTGAAGGATTATATCGTCAGTTGACCAAAAGCCGAACATACAGGCACGTGTAGGAGAGACATATGGGACACACTGACCGGGCTTTTCTGTTTTCCGCTCTCTATCTCTCTCTCTATCTCTCTCTATATCCTCTGCGTCCCACTTTCTCATCTTATCCCCTCAACTTCCCACAGTATCAATAAATCATTCTTGGGCAGCTCCAGCAGACTAAATCAGTCACTATGTAAACATGGCTGCTAATCCATCGGCAGCCTGCCTAACTCCCACTCCCTTACATCCTCCTCTTCACTTTATCTAGCAGAACCCACTAGGGACTTTCTGATCAGACGAGCTGCGAGAAGAGCAGTCTCTATGCGTTTTCACTGCCTGCGGTCTCCCATAACCTGCTACGCACAGAGACACATGTGAGACGCACAGGGACCGGGGAAGACACAGGCACAAGATGGACGCCTGTCTCGAACACCTATTTTACACATGTGAGTCGTGTCTGCTAGGCACTGGATGGAGAACTTGAAGTTTTCATAATCAGGGAGGGTACATTTAAACCTACACAGCAGATCTGGGTGACACAATGAGAACATAATTTTGACAAGGACCAAATTACACTAGAAAACAGTTCTGGAAAGTAGCTCCAGCATGTTTACCAAAGAACAGTACAAAAATGCTTTTCTCCAACTACCTGTAGGTTATGTGGATATTTTAATTTCATGCTACGCCAGTGTTACATTTATATCTGTAACCAAAAGTTAACAGTTACTCAGCAGTTTATGGAAACCTGTATGCTGATGATATTACAGTAAATAGAAAGACACAGTACTGATACACTTCTCTTCAGCTTTAAAAAAGCCAACTGTCTACTAAGAATGCATTAAAAATAACTCGTAATCAAATCAAATCACTTTTATTGTCACATCACATGTGCTGGTACACTGGTACGGCACATGCATTGTGGAATTTATTTTGGTTACTCAAAAGAAAAAAAATCACATTGATAATGTAAAAGTCTCAAAAACCTACAAAAAACTGCAGCTGCATCAAAGATGATACATCATTTGATGCTGCCGCAGTCAGTTTTTGGCAAGGTGACTTAACTACCTTTCATTTAACCAGCTAAGAAGTCTCATTGACTTTTAAAATATTTTTTAAAATATTTTGCGACCTGAACCAGAAACTGCAACAAATGTAACATAATAGTCCAATAAAGATCTGTTAAGACCAAAAAGGACTGGATAAATTATAATGTAGGTACAATAATGTAGAGTTATAAAAGAAAAGTTGAACTCTTTTTTCTTTATATATAACCCCTTCATAATTCCTGTTGACTACAGTCTATGTACCAGTACCAGGTGATCACTTTTTTAAAACAACACTGGCAGGTAACATAACCACAGCAGTGGCTCACATAATTATGAGATGAGATTGACTATGCTGTGTCTGGGAGGGAGGCACATTAAGTACTTGTGCTTTTGGTGTGTAAAACTTTATATTCAGTCATGTATTTTAAAATTTACCACAAGTCTTTTGAAATTGGATCATTCTTTTTGATACACCCTGTATTCTGCTTCCAAGGGGAGCAGGGCATGAGATCATCCTGACAGAGGACAGAAAAAAAGGCAGCCAGCATCCAAAGAAGAGCTTTGAAGGTCCTTCAAAAAGCCTGAGGAACTATTCCTGAAGACTACTTGAAGAAATGACAAGAAAGCTGCCTAAGAGATTTCCGGCTGTGTGGATGAATAAAGGTACCCTTACCAAATATTAACTTTCAAGCTCATTAGAATCCTACAATGTCTTTTCTTGCCTTAAATATTTTATTTTATTTAAATTTACATTTGCGTAGTAAATCACTGCACCTGTTTCTCTGTTTCCTAGAAAAATATAAAGAAGTGAGGGATGGCTCGAGACTTTTGCACAGTAATGTATTAGCTTGATACTGTGGTTTTGTGATATTTGAAGTAAATATAATATTAAGTGTGAATATCCCTGGAGCCTTCTTTTTTCAGTAACTACATGAACTACATGGGTTTGACTCAGCTGGCTGTTTGGAGACCGTCTGTGTTGATTTTGCATTTTCTCCCTGTGCCCACGTGGCTTTTCCTCAAGTACTTCGACTTCCTCCCACAGTCCAAACATATCCTCATTGTTGATTCTACTGTCAGTCTGCGTCAGCACTGTGATGGACTGTCGGCCTGTCCAGAGTGTACCCTGCTCCTCACACCATGACAGCTGGGGTGGTCTCCAGCCCTCCAGTAACCCTAAAATGGAATTCATTTACATTCTTCTGTGTTAATATATGCACCAAGATTAGTGATGTTGTTGATAGGAAATGATCAGACAAGCTTTGAGTTGATGTTTTGTTAAAAATTAATTGTCAGTACTTTTGGGTTTTTGATTACATAGAATCACGAAACGTGCAGAGCTCTTAACATCTGAGCCACATTTGAGACACACTGATTGAAATGAGGAAGTCATTATTATCTACTGAACCATTCGTTGCCTAATATATGAGTGTAATGTGCAGAAGGTTTTGTGCAAACAGATATCTACCTTTGAAATTATTCCTTGTTGCCAATTTTTCTCTCTGTCCTAAGACTGCAACGCTTTACTGGAAAGCTTCCTCGAGGCATGTATTGGTTTCCACAGGCTATAGCTTAACCAGATCCACTGGACAATACAAAAAGAGCAGCATGACGTAAAGTTCAACATGGATGATCCTACAGAAACTTCACTAATAGACACCCATAGCTGTAAAAGCTGCACCATACCCGTGAACATCATACACATGCAGTCTGAGCCTATAATGACATGGTGAATCAAACCTATTAAACTGCATTAGTTACAGTGTGGAAAGGACAGAGGAAAGAGGGTCAAAGGACACCACTTTAATTTTTCTGCCTCTATTCTTCCCCTGTATTAAGAGGGAGGGGTAGATGAATTAAAAGGAGCGAAGCAGTACACTGTAGGTGCTAGAGCAGAAGAAAAGCAATTAAAAGACAATTGCCTTATTTTCAGGGGACTCATCTTCAGCAGCCGCCTTCTTTGAAAACATGTTTTTGTCTAAAGAAACGGTAACAATTGCATATCTGATTGCACAGTGGGATCAGCAGTGAGAGATAAAGTGAAAGGACAGAAATGAGAGGGGAGACTCATGCTGAGAAACAAAACTGAGCTCTATTCACACGACAACATCCTCTTCAGAGAGATGGGGAGCTTTGCAACTGTGACAATTATAGCATAATATTCTGTGTTCCATTTGGTGTACTGTTGCCTTCAACTTGCTTTGAGCTGTTGCTCGAGCGCAGATTTTGTGCATTTTTACATAACTCAGTTGTATTCTCGTTAAAATTATTTTACATTTAGCAAGCAATTTAGGCCACTAATTACAGGAGCAGTCACATTATTGTAGTTTGTGGCCCTTACCTGTATAGATTTGAATACTTTCAAAAAACAGAAGCTCTAGCTGAACAGATAGCTTGAAGAGATTAGGGAGAATGATCAGATGTCTCTGGCTGCGCAGCCTGCTCTCATATTTGTCACGATCCCTGGGTTTGAGCTTGTTTTGGTGATTTTAGTTTCGATTTTCCCTTCATATGCTGCCGAGTTCCTGATTTCCTATTTTTCTTCACTGTGTTGGTTATAGTTTTTAATCTCTGGCGTTTTGAGTTCTGGTGCAGAGTTAGTTTGTATTTCCTTGGAACAATACTTTAATCAACTGTTTTGCAATAGCATGTAGGTTTTAAAGAGCCCTTAATGCCACCCAAATTCTAGTTTTTAGCAATCTGATTTGAAGCATGTTAAAGATAGATAGGTTCTCATTAACCGAGCTGCAAATGACACATCAAATACAACCAGAGCCAATATAGAGATATTTCCTGAGAGAAGCCACTAAAATGAGCAGGTGCAATGAAAATATGAGATGGCTTCTAGGCAAATGTTTGCATGTGTTTAAAGCAATAAAGCATCTTTGTACATTATAAAGTTTAAACTGGAGGCCTGAGGAATGCATCTCCTTTTCATTAGCTGACTGTTTTGTAGCTTTCATATCCTCTGGCTTGGAGCCAGTCCAGACTCTCCCTCTGTCTCCAACGCTAAATAATCAAATGCATTATTCAACGATGCCCCCGTGCTCTCTCTTCTCTTAAATATTAAACTTTGAAAATTGATTTGTCTTTCAGAAGTCATCACAATCACAGAAGTCATGCCTGTGCAAACACTGATTACTCACACAGATGGAGGGGCCACAGAGGAAGCGACTGAGAGGAAGAAGAACCTGAGGGCAGATGTAGGGCATTTTTAAGGGCTGATATTATAACAGGAAGGCTGCATTAGTGGCAAGAAGTGTAAGCTGACGGGTGTTGGAAACAAATATTCCTTTGCATAATTAGAGAGAGAACGTGCATATTAACCTCAAATATCTGACAGTAGAGACAGGATGTAGACCGGTCAGCACTGCAGGGTAGAACAGTTAAAGCTTCCTGGAGTGCCCATGAAGCCATGTTTGTTTTTTGCCTTTTTGCGCATCAGGCAGGCATTTTTATCTTAAAGACTTTTATTACTCATGAATGCCATTTCTTAATGACATTTTGCAAACTGCAAAATGTAACTACTTTAATGTTTATTTATAACCTTTTCCTTCTTTGTTCACATTAGCTTCCTGACTCAGGTGCTGGGAGGAGGAGAGGTTGTTATCACAGGGTTTGATAAAATTCATCAGGTGATAGGTCCTATGAAGAGTTGACTTCTCATATGAATCCGTTTATAACATTTTAACAATCTTAAATGTCCAGGGATGCCAAGATGTTTGTGTGTACAGTACTGTGCAAAAGTCTTACTATTCATATTTATTATCATTTTTAAACAAGCTTAAAATAGTAACCGGCAGGCATAAAATGGTATTTTTGCGCCAGCCAAGGAATTCCCAATGTGCTATTAGCTGACACTTTGCATATTGCAGCATGGTATGCATTGTGTCCTTAAAAAAATTGAGGAAACTGCATAAATGGAGGATTAAAAAAAAAGGTGCAGCAGGGCTAAAAACCTTGTTACAGCAGATGAACAGTATCTGAAAATTATGTTCTTAAGTTGATGTGAAAAATAACCGAAAATCAGAAATGGCCTCAGTGGCAAACAGGAAACAGGAAAAAAGGCAGAGGTATGCCAAATTACACAAATTACGCAGGTGTGATGGAATGACAAATGTGAATCCAGTTCCAATTGTCGTCAACATGCATGGAGGAGGTCAGAAAAGAGGAACAGTGAGTGCTACAGCAATCTGTAAAAAAAAAAAAAAAAAAAAAAGTTTAAAAGATGTGGAGGCTTTGTTGTGGTTTGGTGCTGAAGTATCAGTCAGTGGTGTAGGTGATAGATGGAATTATGAACACAGAAAAGTATCAGATTTTGATCAACCATGCAACACCATCTGGAAAGCATCTAATTGGAAACAGCTTCACTTTTCACCATGACACGCTGTCGATGCAGTAACATCATACCTGGACATAAAAAAAACAAAGCACAAATGATCACTGTCAGTCATGGATGGGCCTCCTCAGAGCCTGGACATCAACATTATTGAAGCAGCGTGGGATCATCTTGACAGAGACAAAAGGCAGCCAACATCCAAAGAGCAGCTTTGAATGTCCTTCAAAGAAGCCTGGAGAACTATTACTGAAGACTACTTTAAAAAATTATTTGCTTAAGAGTGTTCAGATTTTATGATAATAATAAAGGCAGCAAATATTGACTTTCTGTCATGTTCCTGGGTCTTAGACTCAGTGTTTGAGTTTCGGAAGGCTTAGGTTCTCTCTGGTTTTTTATTTTTGATTGCCTACCTTTTCTGTTGTTGACATTCAGTCAATCTGTTTATTATGATGCCTTTTGTGATCCTTTTCTTGGTCTTGGTGTCTGTGTTAGTTCCTCTTTTATTATGACTTTCCCTTGTCTCATATGGGTCATGTACATTTTTGCTTCCTGTGCCTCATCAGTTGCTCAGGTGTGTTCTCGCTGCCCCGATTCTCTCCTGTGTAAATATTATTCTAGCCTCCCCATGTTCTTTTCATGCCATTGTTTTACATTTACCCCATGCTGTCTGCTCTGTGTTTGTGTTTCATTGCTCCAGCAAAAAGTTGGGCTCAAATTCAAATTCATGTTTCGTTTCCCGAGTTTCCCGAGTTTCCCAGGTCCTCACTCTGCCTGCCACACAGCAATCTCCATAAGCTAATGCAGACTTTCTCTTACATTGCTAGGACCAGAGTAAATCTCCTTCAGATTTAGCTGACAGAAGTTATGTTTGCATAGTTGACCAAGCTGAAATTACAGAAACATGCATGAAGGGTCATGTATGTTAGTGCTGAATCTTTTTACACGTTCTTAATGTGCACTTATTAAAGTGTAGATAAGGATGCATTTGAGGTCATTTATTTCTACATTTGAGAGGGAAATGATCCTTCATAAAAACCCGACACATCACACTGCAACCGCTAACCTTATAGTAAAAACCCATAGATATCAAATATGTGCCAAAATGGAGACATCACAGAAAGTTGGCACATCTCATTACATGTTGCTTTTTATATGTATCTTGTTCTGCGAAAATCTAATTGGGCAAGCTTTACAGACCAGACAATAACATAAGAGACCAGGAAATTGAGAGGAGACAAAGGATATTACTGTTCTTTCAATAAGAGCTATCAAGAGAACAAAAGATGGCTTGTTAGCGAAGCTGTGTAATCTCAACTTGATGAGACTTTACAACATAACAGACAACCGCAGGTCTGAAAGAGAGCACCAGATTTGTCTTGTTTTCTGTCTCTCTCCACAAAATGGAAATGACTCCGTCAACTCCCGCCAGAGTTGCAATCATTGTCTCTGCATAAATGTGGTTTCAAATTTGGCTCTGTATTTTTGCCTCTTTCTTCTGAGTTGTCAAGAATTATGATAACAACACTTTGACAGGAAAAACACTCATCTCGAAGTAGAAAATCACTTGAATTAAAGGTAGGTAATGTAAGCGGTATTAAACAGTGAAACATTACTTAAGGCTGAGAAAAGAGCGTCTTAACATCTAAACCTCACGATGACTAAAATGAGAAATGATTCACATATATTTGTGTCTCTCTGGTGCTTTGGCCCGTCTTGAAACAAATTCCCCTTTAAATCCTTAAAGAGAAACTGTAGCTAAAGCATAATTTCATTTGTGTTCAATTCACGATGTTCACAAAGAAAATCAGTCGTTGCAGTGTACTGCACCTGACATGACAGAGCATAAAAAGAAAATGCCGTATTATCCATGGTCACTCTACCATGGCAGCATTAATCTTCCTTTCTTTATTTGGAGTTGGTGTAAATAATGACCAAAATACCCATGGTCCTCTTTCTTCATTTCCTCTGTCTCTCTCCGCCTCCCTCGCCAGCTTTCTCTATCTGATTCAATGCGCCAATGATGATAGCGAGATTAGCTTTTCCTATTGTCTGCTTCCTCACTCAGACAAATGCACTCATCAGCTTAGACCTTGGGGTCAGGCTCAGTAAGCTGCTATTTATTAAGCGCATTGATTCCAGAGCAGCTGGTATTAAGAATACTTGGTCAAACTGAAAGACCCGCATCCACATTTCTAATGAAATACTTAGTATGAGCTCATCTATTTGTGTCGGCAAGGATAAATACTGTATAGCTTAGTAGGCTATGGTCAAACTAGAATCAATACTATCCCCCAGGTATGTCTCTAATAAAGGTGCAATCATTTAAACTGGTATCGTGGATAAGTAATGTCGTGTGGCAGCTCCTTTGAACAATGTGGTGGCACGAGGAATGCAGGTGAGTTTTCTTTCTGTGCTGGACTTCATTTTGGTAAAATCAGGGATATCTGAAATTCAATCAGGCCCCCTTCAACGGATGCAACACAGCCCGCATCAAATATTAACCGCTGTGCATCATATCTACAACCATGTTTAAGCTGGATTGATCAATATTTTTACAACAACTGGCTCAAATCTCAAGCCAACAGAGTATTATCTCCGTCTTTCTTCTCTTCCTGTAAGCAAAAGGGTTTATGAGCTCATTGTTTTGGTATTATGTCTTTCAACTTTAGTGGTTTGAATCATTCTTTCATCATGACCATTTCCAACACAGCAGGCCAAAAAAAACACAGATAACATCTTTGTGCACTACCTTTCCAACTCCAAACAGCAAAGTTATTAGCAGATGACTACAGTGTGTCATTTGGTCGTTTATCTATCTTTATTCAGTAAAAACCACAAAGAATTATATATTCAATCAAATTCAATTTCAATTCAATTAAGTTTTATTTATACAGTGCCAAATCACAACAACAGTCGCCTCAAAGCGCTTTATGTTGTAAGGTAGACCCTACAGTAATACATACAGAGAAAAACCCAACACTTCAGGAATGAGAACGGTCTTGTTAAAGCTAACATTGTCCCATCTCTTCTCTGTGCAGAAATAGACAACTGTTCACCAAGAGTTTGGTCATATAAACTTTATTAGACACTAATGATGCATTTGTGACGTTCTTCACTGGCTAAACATAAAGAAATATTAAAGTTTTGTTGCTTCATTATCAGGCAACCATCAGTGAAATGCTAAAATCTAGTAGAACCACAAATGCAGAGGTGGGAAGTACACTAAGTACAGCAATGAAGTACAAATACTATATTACTTAGGTAGAATTTTCAGGTATTTCTGCTTTACTTCGGTTTTTATTTTACTGCTGATTTTCTACTTTTACTCCATCCATGTTTAAACAAATATCTGTACTCTCTACTCCTTCCATTTTCAGAACAGGCTCATTACTTTTGGTTTAACACATTTGAGAGGATTTATTGTTTCACTTCACTGCAGGCCTTCAAACACCAAACAGATTTTTTTCACTACACAAGAATGACTGTTGCAGTTGCCATACTTCTGCATCTAGCTTGCCCTGCAAAAGACGAGTGAACATAAAGGGAGTACTGGTTTTAAGTGGCGGGTAACTTCAAATGCAGCGTTTCTATCAGCTCAACAAACATTAGCAAACACACAAACTGTTTGCGTGCAGTTAGTCACAGTGTCTGCTAGCTAAAGGTACAGCCTCTGTATTTCAAGGGAGTGAATGAGAGCTTCACTCAGAGATGGGGAAGATAAGGCAGACAGCACAGGAGAGGAAGAATGTAAGGTAAGGACTGCTCAGTGGTATTTGATAAACTGGAAGTTTAAAGCTAACATATAAGTCATATCATGTTTTTAAATCAGATACTTGGTCTGCACATGTGACATTTTTTAACTACTAAGGCAGACTAACAGTGTTATTATAAGGTTGCATGAAAATAATCTGCAGTTCAGTGCAGGATAAACAGGTTAGTTTGCTGCACTGTGACGGATATCAAATAAAGCATTGTGTTGGACTGGTGCACAGTGGCTGTGGTGTTCATAGTCAGAGTTACATCAGGTGTAGATTTCCACCTTCATATCAGCTTTCTACACTATAATTACAGCATAAACAGTATAGTCTTCGTGTAGGGGATGAATATCAGTCAGGACAACTCACGAAACATTTGATGACATCTTTTTGAATTCAGTAGTATAAATTCACAAAGAGCTGTAAATCTCAGAGCAGCTGTAGCTGATTACAGTCTGTACATTAAGCTGGAGCTCTCAATAGAAATTATTGCCAGCTGGAAATCTTTTGCCCATGCTGAGCCACTACAAGCAATTACAGGGTTCCCCCACCTGCTGAATCTCAATTTATAACCCCTGACTGTGGTCTTTTTCCTGTTGGATGGTGTGGATGCAAGTCAACCTCTACAATGAAGGCAACAGAAAATAGAGCTACTTTTTACATTCCTTCTTTTTCTCTGCTCATGTTCTGCTTAACTGATTCAAGTTGAACACCATCCATCCATTCGCTTCCGCTTATCCTTTTCAGGGTCGCGGGGGGCGCTGGAGCCTATCCCAGCTGTCATAGGGCGAGAGGCGGGGTACACCCTGGACAGGTCACCAGTCTGTCGCAGGGCTAACACACAGGGACAGACAACCATTCGCACTCACATTCATTCGCACATTCACACCTAATGGCAATTTGGATTATCCAATTAACCTATCCCCACAAGCTGCATGTCTTTGGACGGTGGGAGGAAGCCGGAGTACCCGGAGGGAACCCACACAAACACGGGGAGAACATGCAAACTCCACACAGAAAGACCCCGGCCTGATGGTGGAATTGAACTCAGGACCTTCTTGCTGTGCGGCAACAGTGCTAACCACCGTGCCACCGTGCTGCTGAATTGTTGAATACATTTATTAGAATTCAATTTAGACTGAAGTAAAGTTTTGCATTCCCATCTACTAATATAATTTTATTATTACATTAAGATAGCACACAGTTCAGTTAGCTTTGTACAAAATAGTTAGTGCAAACCTCCTCCAAAGAGTTACTTTTCACTTTCTTACTTTGAGTACATTTCAAAGTCTGTTTTCACTTTTACAGACTTTTCACAAGTTGAATCCATACTTTCACTGGAGTATTTTTAACACTAGTATCTGTACTTCTAGTTGAGCCCACAATGTCTGTATTTTTACCACCTCTCCTCATAAAACGTTTTCTCCTTCGCAACCTTTGCAAGTATAATAGCAATCAAAATCAATTATAAATCATACCAGGTCACAACCAACCTTACTTTATTTATTTGGAAGTTATATGTACGATCAAATTATAGTTATTGACCGTACAATATTAAAGATAAACCCCTAAAAGTCTTGTAATTCCTTTTAAATAAACACTTTGTGACTGTGGGAAGCAGGAAGAGACAACTGGCAGGACCAGGCTCAGGCAGCCTGCCTTTACTAATTGGGGGTTTGAAGGAAAAGAAATGACAGAGAAGAGTATAAAATAGTTAGTGCCGTACAATAGTTACATACTGTATAACATCATGAGGAGTGTGGAGAGGGCAGTGGAGCAGTGGATATCTATCTCTTGAATCCTATGAAGATAGCTCTGGTGTAGCTTTTCAGTTTTTGGTTTGTCTCGATACTCATGTGTTCATGTGACCTGCTTACCCCTTTGTGAACAAATAGCTCTGTCTTCCCCTCATTCCTTGTTTTAGCATCTTTTAGCTTTGCTTGTGTGTTCCTTGCCTTTTCGCATGGGCAAGTTTACTCGGTTTGTCTCAGGAGTCTGCATTTGGTTCTTCTATCGTGCATTTCACAACCCTGGATTTTGCAGATACGTCTTGAAACTTTCATCATTTACAAATTTGCATGCATGACTTATCATCTACCACACACTTAAAGCACCATTTTTATTTACAGATTGGTTATACTTCTTTTATTTATTTATTTTTTAACTCTTGATTTATGTTCAAGCTAAATGCCATGTTGACTGGAAGTACTCAGTCTTAATTAGGAGCTAAACCACCCAGTTGATTGTTGTACACTGATGTACCAACATGAAAATCCTTGAGTCATCACTGCTTCTTTTTGTAACTGGTGACTCATCAGGACACTGAGCACATCTGCACCTGGCCAACACAGAAACCACAGCTCAGTAAAGTGCTGCTGAATTACCCATTAACCTATCTATCACTCTGTCCTGCTCTGAGAAAAACTTCGCCAACTTTGACTCCCTGTGGATGTTCAAAGAAGGCGCTTGCGTAACCTCCGTGCACACACTCACACACAGGCACACTCGCTTTATTTCTGTCTCTCTCTTGCCCCGTCTCCCTCTCTCTGGAGCCCCAGTGTATTTTCTCTTTGATAAAAACACCTAAATGATGAATCGTACAGCAATCCAGCGTTTCCCTGTGCCAACACAACTGACAAAACATCAAGTGCCTCATCTTGCCCCATTCTGTCACAGCACATCTTTTGATTAGTTCACACAGCTAGACACCTGAGAGCATAAAGGATTTCTGTTTTTTCCATAAATTACACATCAGGGGTATAGACACCAGTTTCATGTGTCACCCAATCATAGCACCCCAGGATTTCAGCTATGGAAGGAGTCCTGTTTGAAATGACAGTCCTTTGCTTTCCATTAGGAAAACTGTCACAGGTATGCATGCTGTGAAGGTGGAGTGATAGTTATCACAAAAATCATTATGGCATTTTTTGATTTTAAATAATTCAACACTCAGCGGGAGTTGACATGTTTTCATTAGACACTCTTTTCATTATGTAACTCTTTCAGGCGGTTTGACTTTTAATTTTGTTACGACTTGTTTTATACTGTCAAGAAAACAGATGATAGACGGCATTCAAGCTTTTCTAAAAGTTGACAGTTTGAACTGAGCTGCTCTTGGAAGAAAGTTTGTAATGTAACTCACACACAAACTACATTAAATGATTAGAATGAACTAAGGCTGTCTGTAAAATGTTTAGGATATGTACGGCCATGGTGTACAGTACTGGATTTGTGTTCATGCCAGATCTGTCAGGGTCCCTGTGCCTACCCGGTCAGCTCAGTATGGCTACATATGTTTTTATATTCTTTTTTGTTCCCGCTCTCTCCCTTCCCCTCTTTCCCTCCTCCCTCAGCTCACCTGTGGGCTCCTTCCCTTGGCCCACGCACCTGGTCGCAATCACGCACCTGTGGCTCATCACGAGTGTTCCAGCTCCTTTATAAGATGGCAGCTCTGTGTTTCTCATCGCTGGACCGTTGCCGACCCTCGTCAGTGTAACCCCAGCTCAGTTACTTCTAGAGTGTTTTCACAGCGATTTGCCTTATAATCCCTTCGTGTCTCTGTGTACAGATTCCCTGGACCAACCCCTGTGTTACCTGAGTGATTGGAGTGTGAAGAGGAGCGTGAGGAGTGGACGGAGTGTGTGTATGTGACTTTCGGCATCTTTCCCGTCCGTGTGTGGACCCCCGGAGCCCAGCTTTCCCCTCACTTTTGTAAATAATCACCTGGTGTATCATAATAAAGACTCTTGTGCTTTCAAGACCTAGAGCCTGCGCGTGAGTCCGTTCAGTCCCGTTGTGACAAGATCTGGTTAGAGAGGAAACCTCTGCGATAAGCAATGAAGGGATGTGGGATTTATAACTTTGGTTTCTCTCCAAGTATCAGGTTGTTTTCTTTTCATCTGATACTGTGGAGCCACAGTGGTTCCGGTAGGTCAGCTAATGCAAAATTTGAAGACAACTAGTGTGGTGGATCATAAATTTGATTAGTTTTGAAGTTGTACATCTCTGTTCCTTACATTTCATGTGATGCCTTTATTAATGTTTTATTTGTTGCTTTGACTGTTTTCGAATAGAATATGCAGTGGGAATATAGAGGGAGATAAGTAGTGAAAGTTTTGCCTGGGTTGATTGTGCGTCGATCCATTGTTAATGCCTCAGGGCTCCAGTAGGTGGGTTCGCGCGCTTCCTCCTTCACTCATTACAGACGAGTGAGAGTGAGAGCTGCGTGTCTGTGCCGTTCTTTCACCTCTCCTCACTATTTCCCCTGTTAAGGGCACAACACTAGCAGCAACTTACAGAAACCCAGAAGCCAAATTATGTTCTCCTAAATGCTGTAGTTTTGTTCCTAGCTGTCATCAGGTAGCACTCAAAGGACATTTGGTTTGGATTGCATTAATCAGAGCTGGAATGACTAACAGTACTTGTCAGCAGTGCATGGATATCCCTGTTGCTACTGGTTGCTGCAAAATATGTATCAGAATATATCTGAATCTTCAAGCACACATCACCACAATAAACCATAATTTTAATTCAAAAAGCAATTTGTTTACATGTTGAACTGTTCTCTCATTTTTTTTTATATTTATATTTGCTGCTCAGTTTTTCACAGCTGAAACTGCAGCCACAGAACATACACCAACAAACATGTTCATCAATAAAATTAATTTCACTTTGATCTGCTGAAAAACTAAAGTGATTTCAGCGCATCCTTTATTAGGCTGCGGGACAGTAATAATAAATGTTTAAATGTATCCAGTTTAAAGTTTCAGAGCTCTAATGTGCAGCTGTCACGTTAGAAACACAGAGCAGCGCCGAGAGTGCACTCAGCATTAAAACAATTAACTTAAATTAAAATGTTTATTTTACCACTCTGTGCACTAAATCCCAAGATTAATGATTTTCTGCAGCATTAATCTCTTTTCTTATTTGCAGCCTTGCATTTTGCTGTTATATTTTTTATGTTCTTCATAGATTTTTAATCACCATTTTATCATCATCATCATCTGATAGGCCTACAGTCGATAGCTCTGTGTGTGTGTGTGTTTATATTTTAACATACATTTAACTTATCTGTAAAGTTTTATTTCACTGTTTTTACTGCTTTAAGACATAAGTAAGTATAATAACATGTTCTATAGAGATAACATTTCCATTGCCATCTGATAATGTCTCTCAATGGGGGTCAAAGGGATCATTTAGTTTGGTAAAGTCATGTGATGCGTGAAAAGCCCCATCTCAGTTGGGGTTTTAGGTTTTGTGGAGCCAGCTAATGCAGTCAAACTTGAATTACTAACCTGTGATTGTAAACCTCTTAAAAGTAGATGTTTCATTAAGCCTGCCATACAGATATGTGCGATCACCACATCTGCCAAGGTCACGGATGAGATTTGAAGCGAAACCCTGAAAAGCTGGTGAAGGGTTACTGATTGCTTCATGTATTTATACTGTCCACACAGCCAAAAATGAACAGTCACTATGCTAGAGTGTTAAGAAAGACATGAAAAGTCTTGTGTAAACAGAAATGAATATTAATAGATATCAATTAGCATTGGCTTTATTAGTAAAGTCTCAGTGGGCTGCCTTATTAGCTGAAGCCACACACTGGGCTTCTGAACCAAGACTCCCCCCTTGAGTCTCCAGTAGATGCAGATGAAGAGACATTTTTCTGTGAGAAAATGGTCTTTCTGTCTAAAATGTGACAGCTTGTGAGTGTTGACAGAACAGGCCGTTCATATCTTGGTTTAACACCTTATATGTGTTTTTTGTTTGTTTATGTTGTCACCTTTTCTCAAGACTACAGATGAAAAACAAGCTATCATTTAATATCCTTATAGGATCTAAATCTTATCAGTGTGCCACAGCACTAACCGTGTCTGGCCTCCTGTATTCTAATGCATGAGTTTTCATTAGATGAGAAGGTAAAGTGCAATCAGGAAGAAGAGGTAGATTTATTGCTTGTTAACTAATCTTGCTACATTGTTTTGTTTCTTTGATTAAACTAGCAAAACTATTCCTAATAACATCACCCAAACTGTTCTCCACTGCACTCAATCATTTGTGGTAAGTTTCCTAAATGCCTTGTGATTAATTCGAATCATCACGAGTGTGCTTTATGTACACGATTTGATTGAAACATGCATTGCATTTGCATAATTACCGCACTGTAGAGTAGGGCTTATTGTTGCGATCCAATCTAAACCACTCAGACTTGGAGCTTTGTGTATTCAAGGGGACTAATATGAAATCACACAAATGTATTGTGTACAGTGTTCTCAATTATACACAATTACAGACTGGCCTTTCAGAGACACAAAAGCCTATTTCAGGCTAACATTGTTCAGCATAAATGGTTTGTGGTTGTTTTATAGAGCTAAATGGGAGAATAATGACGAGAATACAGTGAATGATGAGGGAGAAAAGATAAACAAGGGGCAAAGATAGAAAGTCTTGCCAGGAGAAAACTTACTGTGAAAACTTTGGTAGGTGCTGTGTTGCTGCAAGAAAATGTGCACATCTCTGCAAGCAGTGGTAGAAGATAGCAGTACTATCAGATACGCGATGCAGTACAAATGGCGTTCAAGTACTATACCAGTAGTTTAATACACCAGCTTAGAAAAGGGTTGTATTCTTAACATGACAATACAGCAATTGTGCAAGCCAGTTGAATCTTAAATGAGAAGGAAGAAAAATGCACAAAGCGTTTAATGCTTCCAGGCGGCATTGGCACCCTCACCAATCTGTTTTTAAATCCTCTCAAAGACGACCAACAGATGCAGTGTGCACTGATAACAAGTGTTTAAAGTACTTATCTAGTTTCCACACCGTCAAAATAGTGTCTGGTTGAGTGTGAGATTCAGCCCAGGTGAGTCCCTGGTTGCTCAGGTAGTGCCAGCCCACCTGCCAAAATATTCCCCACCCTTAACACTGGAGTGGAGCCCAGCATTGTGGTATGCCCACGGTTTGATAAAAAGACTGGATGTCCAACTCATCACACTCTCTAAGGCATTATCAGTCCTCCTCGTGTATCACAGTTTTTCACCCATCACTGATAATCGCTGCCAAGAGAAGACAGTGTTTAAAAGGTAGACAGAGGAGGTCTTCATGATAGTAAATAGTGTTACTAAACAGCCGCTCTAACAATGGACAAAATGATCATTCTTTCTGAACTGCCAAACCTTTCCTACCTTGATTCTTAGGAGGGCAGGTGTTCTAAGAGACTATGTTGTGTTCAAGGAGAAAATGCAAAAGTTTAGCTTGAGGCAAGACATTAAAATCAACATTTTAATCATCCAGTTCAGAAACGGGGGAGGCTATCACCTCAGCTTATCTTTCATTTAAGACAGGATTCCAGATGATGCTGATACAGTGTCTTTTCTGATCATGCACGATGTCTCCGGATCTCTTTTTCTCTTTGTTTGGAGTACATATCCTGATTTGTGGTCAGAGATAGCTCAGACTCTGCAGGGACACATGAAGACTGATAATAAGAGAATTTTGCTTTGTGGCAAACTCACTTAGATTCAGATGTCAGCCAATGCAGTTTCTTTTTAATTCATACCAGACCTTCCTGACCATTATATCCGCACGGCTGGTAATTTGTGACTAATACTGCTCCTCTTGCAAATTGTCTTGTTCTGTTTTCCTATTTTCCGCTTTCTCTTTATCATTGTCTACTCTCACCTGTAATGCTCTCTGTCTCATTTGTCTCTTCTTGTTTTGAACGCAAAACAGACAGATTCCTCCATTATTTTGGAAACAGTCTCTGGCTTTCAGCGTCATGTGCGAGCACAAACAGCCCATTCTTCTCCTCCTCCCCTTTCTTTTTCTTGTTACCTTTCATTTGTGTTCTCTCCTCTTTCTCAGTAATGCTGTTGAATAATGGAAGGAAAGCATGCAGTAGTCATGCTGTCACTCTGCTGGTGAGAAGCAGGAGGTCTGCAGTGAATGTGTGTGTGTGTGTGTGTGTGTGTGTGTGTGTGTGTGTGTGTGTGTGTGTGTGTGTATTCAGGTATTGAGCTCTGAAAATTAACCTTGTGAGGGTACAACCCCTGCTCACAAATACTTGTGCATTTGCCATAAAAAATTGCATGTGTGTGCAATTTCTTATTTTTTTGCATATTGCTGAAAGTTATATGTTTCTGATCAAGATTAATGTTACCAAAAATAATCAAAGTAAATCCAAGATGCAGTAACGGTGGCGCTGCAGGCGCCTGCGTCGCCGCCCCTGCCTTCCGCACGGCCGGCCCCCTGAACTGTTCAGACTCCTGTGCTGTCGGCCTCCGGGCCGGCCCCCAAGCTGTTTTTTTTTGTTTTTGTTTTTTTGGACTCATGTTTTGTTTTGGGATTTTCTTGTGCTCCTGTGTTGTTTTGGTTCAAGCCCTCCTTCCTGGACCCCCACCACCCGCCCTGGTCGGGTTGTTTTCTGTTTTTGGACGTTTTTGGTTTTCTTGTGTTGGGCTGTCTGTTGCCAGCCCTTGAGGGGAGGGTACTGTCATGATCCTGGGTCTTTTTGACCCAGCTTTTTGTGTTTTCTATTATTGTGATTTTGGTTCTGTTCTTCCTCAGTTTAGTGTTTATTCTTTTCTGCCCGTGTATTCCTGTGTCTAGTCCGCGTTTCTTAGTCTGTGTCCTTGCATGTGTAAGTTTCTGTTTTATTGAGAAGGTCTGCGTCTTATGTGAGTGTTTTCAGTTTGCCTCCCTTGTCTCATCACGTTAATCACTCCCAGCTGTGTCCCCCACCTGTGTGTAATCTCCCTGTGTTTCTCTGAGTGTATTTAAGTCGTGTCTTCTGTCACAGTAGTTGCTGGTTCGTCTGCTTCTCTCCGTCCGTCTTCCCATGTATTTTCCTGTGCCTCCCTGCGTCTTCGTTTCTGGTTTGTTTTGTTAGTTTTGCCCAGTTTAGGTTTTCCTGTTTCATGTTCACCCGCACCATTGCTGTTTGTATTTTCTTTTGTTATTAAACTCACTTGCACCAGAGCTGCCGCTTCCTGGTCCTAAATAATTCCCACACGGCTTGCCCCGGCAACCCGTGACATTATAACCCTTTCCAGACTGATAGATGTCAAGCTTAGGTTTCCGACATGCTTATGTTTTTGAAATTTCTAGCCTACTTTGCTTTAGCTTCTATTGATTCAACAGATCTGACAGTAGTCAGGCCTGGGAGTGGATAGTGGAATTGAACTCAGCTGTCCAAAAAAAATGTGGTTAATCACAGTTAATTTTTGGTTTAATAAAGGGGGGCAATTAATTTTTTACTTGGGGCCAGGTAGGATTGGATAGCTTTGTTTCCCTTAATAAATTAAACCACAATTTACAAACTGCGCTTTTTGTTTGCTCAGGTTTTCTTTGTCTTCTATTAAAATTTCTTTGATGATCTGAAACATAGAAATGTGACAAACATGCAAAAAATTAAGAAAGAGCATGCACAAGATCATGTAATCAGTTGCAACAACACTGCCTCCTTAGAGTGTTGAGTCTCCTTTTTATTTGCAAAATGTTGAGGACCACTGCATGATGCAACAAAGTGTGCCTGACAGACACAAACCTCATTTAATAGTAATGGAAGTATTGCATATGGTATCACTACATTATCTATGAGTGTCTGCCACCCCAAATCACAAATCAGGGTCAAAAAGAGGATGAGAAAGAGAAACACAAGCAGCAAACAGGATGATGAAATCTGTGGTACTGTAGGGCAGATATGCAATTACTTTGCATCCGATACTCTGACATCCTTGTGGCAAGGCTTGGGGGCCCCTGCTGCTAAAAACAGCTGGTAGGTGGACTTGAGACAGCCAATCCCTATCTTTAAATTGACAGACTGGGAGAACTACATGTTGCAATAACAAGCGAAGGCCTCTCCACATGGCCCTCCTATTTAGTTGGCCAGATTGCCTGGACATTAATAGTCTCTCTACATCACTGGGCAACTGGGCAAATGCAACATCTGGGGTTCCCTATCAGCTGAGCCAATAAAAAGGCTGTGCATACAGAATAGAGAGAATGTCTAAAAAGGGAAGAAAAATGGTATTGATCCAATGGGGCATGTGTAAATTGATGCAGGGAGAAACTAATTTCCCTCTCTCTGGCTTGTTCTTTTCTTCCTTTTGCTCCATCGCTCTCTTTTCCCAGTCCAATGCCCGTCACAGCTGGGAAGGGGCTTTTGCTTGCCTTTAGCCCAATTAGCCAGGGCTTAAAGCGCAAAGCATGTTGAGTGGAGGAGGTCCAAGCTTGGTTTAGTCTAGTTCAGCATGGCTTGGCTTCGGCTTGGTTCGAGTCCCTGCTTTGAGCTGCTATGCAATTATAATTAAGGTTGGCCTCTGACACACACAAAGAGGAATTATTCTCCACTCAAAAATATCTGCATCTCACATTTTAGCCTACAGTTTCTGTCTTAATAGTACACACAGTCATATACACACACTCATCCCCACACGGTTTGGGCACAGTAACTTGGCATAGCTTCAGAAAGACACAAAAACTCCCAGAAGCAAAAAGGGGGCAATACCGTGTCATCCCCCTCGTGAATAGCCCCATCTTTTCTGCTCCCCTAAATCTCCCTGACTTGCCCTGCCATTATCTGTTTCTTTTTGTTACTGAAACACCACCAGCAGCAGCATAGCTCCTCTAATCTCAATCATTTTGTTCAGAATTCATTAAGCACTATTTTATATCACCAGTGTCGAGGATCAATGTTGCATTTCAAAAGGCTGCCAGCATGCCACGCGTGGACATTTTTAATGAGACCTGCTTCCATCTGTCCCACATATAGAAAAAGAAAACTCAGTTTTTCAGGATCAAAGTGTTGCAGTGGACTTAATCTTGCCACTCCTGTACCTGTCTGCAAATGTTAATCATTGAACTGAAGACAAAAAACACCTAAGAACTCATTTAATATCTGTGTTGGGTTGCCTGCTTTCTCTTACTTGTATTTGCACCTTTAATTACTAAAGGTGCGTCTAGAGTCTCAGAGCCTCAGGTGCTGGGAAAAGGCCCAAGGGTGATCCGGTGCACCAGAACTTAACCAAGCATAAAAACATGACCTGAAACTAATAGTAAGTTAAAATGCAATGACTGTGCTTCTAAAAATGCAGCTTATTAGCTGACTGCGTGGAGCCAGAGGAGTTGCAGGTCTGCCTGGTTTATATCCAGCAGGCAGAAAATAGAAATAGGGCAGCAGAGATTAGAATATGACATCTGCACCTACAATCTTTTAGAAATGTGACTTTCACAGCCAGCTCATCATGGATGACCAGGTAGAGATGGACAGATCATGGGTCAATCTGTCAGTTCAGTCCTTCGCCACCATACAGTGAGGCTTCTAATGGCTTGGCTAATTTTTGCGCTCAGATAAACACATTCAGAGACACGTGAAGAAAGAAACTCGAGCACACATACATGCACACACACCCAACAGATAATTGGACAGGGAACCTTCATCTAAATCAAAAATTCAGTGCCAGCTGAATTCTAGCCTAGTCCACCAATGAGCCTTCGGATTGTGAAAAATGTATGAAAGAAAACAGGGAAAAAAGCCACAATGACAAATCACCCATGTTCAGTCCAGGGAAAGAGAAAGATTTGCTGGAGACGCAACGTGATGCATAATGAAAATAGATGCTTGTGCCGAGGCATTCTGGGCACGCTGTTGGTCTCCATTTAAAATCAATCCTGTCAATGCATCATAAGTTATTTTGACAGGGAGCAAGAGGCACTTCAGGAAACACCAGTTTAATGATGTCTTTAACCTGCCGGTAATTGACCTCCGAATTGAAAGGGAGAAACAGTATTAAAAGCCCCGGGCAGGCGATTATAGTTCTGTGCTAGTTGTGCCTGCTATACATCATTTCTGATCAGACCTGGGTCAGCATAAACCAAAGCGTTTTTCTGCCTCTTGTAAAAAAACAAAAAAAAAAAAACTGAGGTACTGAATGGTTCTACTGCAGGATGGAGCAGTTGAGTCTGTGCGAGATTGGATTTATGAACTGTGTATACACTGCTGCCTTGTGTTTTCACACCCTGTTGTACATCAGAAAGCCACACTGTGTGCCACTTCGGGTAGTTTTTACCTTAGATATGAGGGGAAAAACACAGAGACAAGAAACCTGAATATTTAGTGAATTTCAAGATAGGTGGATCTTTGGAGATATATTAAAATTCCTCCAGCATGCTCTCTAAGCTGCATGAAAAAGCAGTGCAAACTGTAGAGACTTTTAATGAGAAACTTACTGTACTTGCCACTTTCTCGCTTTCAGCAAAATGAAATAAGATATGCGCACGTATACGCACACACAGACTTACATTATACATTCACAGTAAAACAAGCTTGCAACCACCATTAGATGGAAAAACACAGTAACTTAAATACATACCATCTGGCTGCATTAGGAATCCAAACGACATCTGATTTATGCCTGAGCGTAGGGAGTGAGGCATTAGCCTGCTATCAATTTGCTATCAATTTGTCAAGTTGTTTAAATTTTCACCATAAATCTAATCACATTCATTCACATTTGTGTCGTGGATAATTGCCCAAGCTCCACATTCAAGTATTTCATGCTGCCAGTTACATCAACATCCTGCAGCCTTGCACAGCCAGGGCTACATACATCAGCTGCTCATGTACTCCAACCACAGCCAGCAGCAGCTTGCAGCAGCATCATGGTAGCTAATATCCACAGATTACAAAACCTGCTCCAATTTAATTAATAGGGGAACAACCCATCCAGCCATTCTGCATCCCCAGCCTCTGTTTCTGGCATCTCCTGCAGCCTTATACCTCACATCCCTGCTCCATTCTGGTGGCCCACTAAGTGGAATCAGAATCAGGTATCGGAGGATGTGAGCATGTCATAGACTCTTTAATATGCTGCAGAGGGAGATTAATCTAGTGCAGCCAGGGAATGAATGTGGATGCTGGTGTGCAGGGACTTTGGCACTCTGGCAAAGGAGGAAAAGCTCTATGTTTGAATGCAATTACAGTCATGTTTTAATCCTTCCTCGAGGGTCAGATGGTGCAAGTAGGAAGGATTTGATTGACGATTGGGTGGGTGAGGGATGGTAGGATGGGTGGAGTGTAAACAGTGTCCATATGCTGCTGGGATGGTGGGAATCTCCCAAAAGGAATGTTCACCTGACCCAAGTCTCCCTACAGTGGCTCAGCATGTTGTCCAAAGGTGAGCAGAGCAGCAAAGACCAATGCACATAGGAGGAAAGCTTGATGGATGCCCGATACTGTGTGCCAGGAAACAAATCAGAAATTAAGCAGCCATGAGCACTGACAAAAACGCAACATCCTAATCAACCACCCAATGATACAAACAGGTGGGGAGGTGATGGGGAACTTTGCAAGTTTGTCCTCGGTGTGCACTTCCTCACATGAGTGAAAATGGATTGAATATTTTGCAACACTAAAAGAACAACACTCAGAGTGCAACTAAAGTTATTGGAGAAATTGAAGCATCCTGACATTCCCAAACACTTGATTATTTCTTCTCTGTGGTAGGGAAGTATCCCCCCCCTCACAACCCACATCAAGTGAGGTTTAATCTGATATTTGGGCTAATGAATTGGTGATTGCTGTATGATGAAGCTACACACAGTAGCAGTGCGCATTCCAGCAATGGCAGCGAGTAAGACAAGACTCACCACAGCATAGATGCTGGTATTGACAGAGATGAAGCACTTGGAGACTTGGATGAGGATCTCTGGCTGACATGTACAGAAAAGCCTCTAAAGGATCAGTAAGAGATTGGAGGATGAGGTAGAGTTGGAAAGGAGGCGGGCTGCATGAATGAGAGTCTAAAACGCAGACTGATAAATAAGACTGAGATTTAAAGCATGCAGAGAAAGATGCTGACTGGCTTGGAGAAGGCGGGCAAGAAAATGATTGGGCTAGAGTGAAGATTGCTGATATGATTTTTGGCAGCGTGGGAAAGCAGAAGTGACACCAAGAATAGATTATCAGTCCAAATATCCAGGAATATAGGCATACAGGTGATTACAGATTCTTCCATGACAGGTGATAGGTGGCAGATAGCACAGAACTGGAACTTTTAAAATGTATTTCACTGTTTCTTTAAGGTAAAATTGCATTACCTTTCACAAACATCAAATACTCATGCAGGTAAGTGATCCAGTCACTGCATGCAAAGGTTGGAAATTAAATTTCTTATGTTTATAAGTTAGTCTTAGGGGAGTTTTGAGTTCTGCATAACATAGTTTAAAAGCTGCTACTAGCCTCTTTGGCTTTAACTTTAAGCTTAATTTAACTTCAAATCATATGTATTTCCGATAATTCCTATTTTTAAAATCTGGTCTAACAAACAAAGCCAGTTCTGCTAAATAATGATCCTCTCAGTTAGTCCATATTTGCCACTGCTGGGCTTTTCAGTGGGGTGATCATACATGCACACACTTTCTTCACTTTTCTTCTGGGTGAAATGTCTGCAAGTTACAGGCGTGTCCTCTTGGAGCTGCTCTATATGAGGGAAAACTTAGTAATGGTTCTGAGTCACGCTTCTACTCATACTGACTATCCCACATGTTCTGTCATGGCTGGTTCTCCTCAGGAACAGTATGCCACACGTATGAATCTACTCGATTGAATCTGCATCTTGGTGGGGTAGAAGGTGTCTCGCTCAATTTGTTGGAGAGAGATGGAAAAAGCCTCTGTCTCGTCACATAGACTGCCTGGATATGCCCATGATCCTGAAGCTGTAAAACCTCTTTGCTCCGCTTTTGACAAATAGAATGTCAGAATAAGAACACACAACATAACTAGCTTAAATCAAGCAACAGGTTGAGGTACGCTCAGTGTTGTTGCTGAAAATAGCCAGGAGCCTCCTGCTGTGTTCTCACAAACACCTGCTCATCACCAGAGCAGTTTACATCCCAGGAGTACAGAACTGCACAGTGGGCTTGATGTTTCCTGTGGGTCCCTCCCACAATGAATGGAAGTTGATGACTGCACTTGTGCAGATGTTGTGGAACAAATTTGGGAAGGCAGAGGTAGATTTCATCACCTCACAAGACAATGCACAATACCTGACTTGTGACTAGAAATGTCTGGAAAGGTTAGGTGTACACTCTATCCACAGGGCAAGGGTTTCTTTCACCACAGAGTGTTTTGGAGGTAAATTGTTCAGTTTTCAGCACTGATGCAAGGAGAGAGGCTCAGAAACCACTCTAAAATCTCTGTCAAGATGTTGTTTCTGGGGCACCAATTTGACCTTACAGGTTGAGCGGACTTGCATATGCTAAATGCAGCAGCCTTGATTCATGTGCCTCCTTACTTTACTGTCTAATCTTTATTGAATAAGGGTGAGTAACTTATGTTGATTAACACCATGTTGTCTCACTATCAGGGAGGGCGGGAGCTTGGGTACTTGACTAACATACCCAACTTTTACAAGTAAGAGCATCAACAAAATTTTCAATTCAATTCAATGAAGTTTAATATATAGCACAAAATTATGACAACAGTTATCTGAAGGAGCTTTTTATTATAAGGTAAAGACCCTACAATAATACAGAGAAAACCCCAATTATCAAACAATCCCCTGTAAAGAAGCACGTGGCGACAAGGGAAGGAAAAACTCTCTTCCCTCCCAGTAACCAAAAGAAAAAGGCCCCAGTATATGTGTTGAAATAGTCTCATTGCTCACCGCCACAACCTCATTTCACAGTCACTTGTATTTAAACCGGCATTAAGGCGCAAAAAGCAGCTGCAGTATTCCTCCTAAATGATTTTTTTCCACAAGTTTTTCCACAAACTTGCAAGTTTTCAAACTATTCTCCCTCCCTATTGTATTCAATTCAATTCAATTCAATTTTATTTATATAGCGCCAAATCACAACAAATGTCGCCTCAAGGCGCTTGTACTGGAACATCTGTAAAATAACCATGTCACATGACACATGACGCAACATCAAAATCGATGTGCAACATAAACGTCATGGTGGGCGTAATGGGAGTCATAATCCAAGAGTCTGAGAGTGAAGTGCTCTATTGGAATACTATATACAGTACTATATGTATATATTAGGGGTGCAACGATACACAAAATTCACGGTTCGGTTCGGTTCGATACTTTGGTGTTACGGTTTGATATTTTTTCGATACAAAAAAATGTTCATGCCTTTTTAATTTGTCATTTATTAAAATTATAAATATATATTTTAACTCAAAAGTACAGTTTTTAAATTTAATGTTGCTGAAACAACAAAATAATTAAAAAAAAAATCTATCTGATCGAGAAATCACTCATCTTTGGAAAAGAGAGTTTATTAGAGAAATGGCTCTTTCCAAAATAAAAGCTATACTATACGCTTCTTCTGGGCTACATTCTCAGCAGCATATTCAACATATCAGGTCCCCATAAGGAGAATCATGTGCTAACGGCTGTCTTAATGACTCGGGTAAAGTTTGTAGCATGCGTGCTTGTTGTTTTTGTCTGCTTCCACTTGTCTTTGCAATAGGATGACGTTGGCGTAAATGTGCAGTCATATTCGTTGTGTTCCCACTAGTGCTGTCAGCTTTGATCTGAAATGACGTTAACGCCATAACGCAGCAAATCTCCGTTAACGAGTTACCGCGGATCGCCCCGTGCGTGAGGTTGGACGGCGTCAACAAGTAAAGAGCTAACTGCGCTAACGCACTAGTTCCCACCAGTGTAATTAAGCATTGCGTGGCACATCCGACATACTGTTTTACTTTTGTCCATGACACGCTTATCTTCAGGGTCATGCTTCACATGAAAACCAAGATAGTTCCAAACGCCAGATCTGAATGAGGGTGGGGGAGGTTCAATTTCAGGTAGCGTTGAGGCAGTTGCCATGTTGCAACGAGCTTAGCTTCTGTCTCGCTAGCTTGCGCTGCGCTCAGTGGATCTGCATTCGACAGTGCAGTCTAGGCAGAGTAGTCGAACGCAGATCCACTGAGCTCTCAACACAGACAGCATCGTCAGAAGAAAAGTTGATCAAATAAATAAAAAAATTTGTATTGTTCGATACATATGCGTACCGAACCGAAAGCACTGTATCAAATGGTTCAATATCGAGTATCGTTGCACCCCTAGTGTGTGTGTGTGTGTATATATATATATATATATATATATATATATACACACACACACACACACACTGGTTGTTACAAGTACTGTCGTTTGGTTGGCTTCCTGTGAAAAATTTATTGTTCCCTCTTGGTTGGAAGTGCACTGGGAGTATATCTTGGAGCTTTACTTAGGAGTGAGGGTAAAATGTAAACTGACAAAAGACAGATGCAGTATCAGCAGTAATGCAGGCACTGCACTGGACTGTTGTGGTGAGGAGGGAGCTGAGCCAGAAGGCAAATCTTTCAGTTTATTAGCTTTCAATTTATCAGCCAACTCTCACCTATGGTCATGAGTTAAGATATGAGATTGTCAATAGAGGAGGTTGATATTAAGTTTCCTCCATAGGGTTCTGTGCTTAGCCATAAAAACACACTCAAACACACTCAAAGCTCTGTGAGTAGAGCTTTGCACTGAAGAGAGAACCAATTGAAATGATTTGGACATCTGATTATGACGTCTCTGAGGTACGTCCGTTGCAGGATTTTCCGGCGCTACCTGTTCAGTTTGACTTTTAAAGTGGAAACAGTCCATATGTCTTTAAAGAAACTCTGACATGTTTCAGACATTAAAAAAACAAGCAATTGAACCCAGTTTAGCTGGAGGACTCGTTCAGTAGGAGAACCTACGGTAGACCCAGATCACAGTGGAGGGTTTATTTATCTCATTTGACCTTTGAATGCCTTTAGAGAGATTACATAAAGCATTCCTGGGGAAATTCTGGATTGCTTTTCTTAGTCTGCTGCCCTGAATCCAAATACGCTCCACAAAATTGATGGTTAGATAGTTCAAATCAATTAAATTTAGTAAAAGATAAATCTATTAATACACATTAAAATGGCTTAAGAGTAGTGTAATACAAAGATAGCTAAGCGGTGTCGGAGTTGCAGTGAAGTACATGTTGCCCGGGAACTCGACATAAATAGGAAAAGCCTGATAATAACAGAAAAAGTAAATACAGACATTGTTCTGCCAACGGCTGTCCAATCTGTTATTAATGTCTAATGCCCAGTTAAAGGCATTCTAGCCAATACCAGCCCAGCTGGCTCGATACTGTACAAACACAGTCATCCTGTCGGCAATGCTGAGAGCAACATAAGGGACAACACAAGACAGGTGGTGGCTACATGTGATTCATTGTTCCTGTAAGAAAGCACAAGTCCCACTGGTCTCCAATCTCTCTCTCTCTCTCTGTACCCCGTCTTCTGCTCTCATCTGTCTTTCCTCCTTCTCCTTCTCAGATTAGGTGTGAAGAATAATTAGCGGGTACTGAAGAGTCGCGGGTGGACTAGATACTCATGGGAGGCTGGTCATTTTCTCCACCACCAAATGTCCCTGGCAACACAGCTGACAGTGGGCAGCGCTGCATCGGTAATGAGGGTGCCGAATCACGTATGTGTGTATCTCCGTCACAGAAATGTTTGTGCGTGGTCACCTTATGGAGCAAGCTTGGCCCATCTCAGATCTGTCTGCTTGTTCCTTTCTACAGTTTAGAGAATTATGAAGCCTAATTGGAAAAGCATTAGCTCACTGATGAATACATGTAAGGGTTTTACACAAAAGGGCTCGCGGATTCTGTCGCCGTGTCCTAAAAGGAAAACACGCTCAATAAAAGGAGCCAGTTGGTACTGTGAAAAACTACTGTACTTCATAATCAGGGCAATTAGTTTTTCTTTTCAGGGTTTTTAACTTTCTCCTGTCTGATTATTACCTTTGATGTGGCTGTAATAGCCATTTGATGACAAACCCATCAAAGGAAAATGACTTTTTTAAATCAAATTTGTTAGACACATAAACGAAAGGGAAATATTGAAAAAGTTAACTAACTTTTAATATCATGACGAGTTTGTGGAGTCACATGTTTCTCCTATTTACAAGGTTCTTAAAGCTTTGCATAAATATATTTGTCTCTTGTCATTAAAACGTCCCACAAATAGTACAGGACCAAGTGTCCTTCCATTACCTGAGTTTATATTATTTATGATTGGCAAAATGGTCACTATGTCAGGTTATGTGATCTTCATTCCTTAAAAATGACTCTGATTTATTCAAGTGAAATGTCAGAGTGCATGTTAAACACAGACTAATTAGCTCTTTCGTGGTTTGCATGATGTGGACAGGTGACAAAGACAGGCCTTTCAGCACGAGGAATAACATCAACACGTCCAAGGTGCCAAATTAGGTGAAAGGTGGCTCTGGTGAAAAGTAGGCTGGATAGAAGTGACCAGGGTACATTATACACTGTACATTAACGTTATAACTGTTCAGTATTCACTTGAAACCCAAAATGTTACGATGTCACTGATGAATAATTGGCTGGTTTGCTAAAGTATTTAAAATTTATCCTCTGGAAACTATGAATTTATATCCCCAGATTTCATGATAGTCTGTCAGGGAGTCGCTAAAATGTTTAAGTCTGTACTAAAGAGCCAAACATTGCCAGTCCTATTGCTCCAGCTGCTAAAATAAATCTGCTTTTCTTCTATTAAGCCAGCTAAAGATCTCTGCCCCACCTCTATTCTGCATATGAATGAGGAAGTGTTTTCAAACTGGAAGCCTTCTGGTTTCCCATTTGTCTGATTGATTCATTGAAAGTTTGGAATATATTATAACAAAAATAAGCGACAAAAGTGCATTGTAAACAGGCAAACAAAGGAAATAGGACACTTAGTTACCTCCAACAATACTGCTGAATTTATATGCTCAAAAAGGAGTAGGGTGAAGCACGAACTTTAATATTTCCCCTTTTAATGATACTGGTCTCTTGTAGTCTAAGAGCTACTGACCAATCCTGTTTGAGTAGGCTTTCATTACATGGATGCAAGCAGTTTTGAGACTAAAATCCTTCTGATGGAGTACTAACCATCAGACTTAAACTATCCACTGCCTTCTATGGAGGCCCTGAAAAACTGGGCCTTGCCCCCAGAGACATCAGGTGTTAGACACATCTGAACAAAAAATGCTGCAAACATTGGTTAACAAGGGAAAAAATATGAGGGCAATAACTGTCTAATTTCATATCAAGCTGTGGAGGAAGCACTTGGCCCACTCTCCAGATGGCAGGAGGAAGCAGAGGAGATGGAGCTGTGCTCTTGCATCCATACAGATGAATGGAAAGCTGTGAGTCTGTATAATGTTGGTAGGGGGTGTTCCTGACACCCTGGCATGTCCCATAATCGGCTTTCCTCAGTGACAGCATGGAGCCCATAGGAGAGTCCTGTCTGTCTCTCTCACTCACACACACAAACATAAAGATACAAATAGATGTGCACATCCACACCTGGCTGGAAGCACTGGGGGTCTTAGACTGCCAGGTGTAGTGGCAGGATACACACTTAGCTGGAGAGGAACACGCACACAAACACCTATACACAAACACATGTGCACGGGTGATTTAAACGCATAAAGAAGGAACGATTCCACACGAGAAGCTCTATAATATTTACAGCAAGCAGGGCAATTCACATGCACACAGACACAGCAAGCCTGTAAATACAAGCATCATCACACGCACACGTCTGAGAACTGAAGCATCGAAAAACAAAAACATATATCCCCGGTCTCACACTGTGAGTCTCATTACGCCACCTGCACACCGACGCCAGCAAGCACCTCTCAAAGTTATGGAGACACACATACGCGTATTCACATTCACCTCACACACAATCATACACAAAGTAATCTGGGCATCGCAGAGAGGTGTTGACCGTTGAGGCAGACAGTGGGGCCTGCCATCCATACGTGGGGAGTGTGACTGAGCAGAAACCTGGAGCCGTGGGGGGGGAAAGCTATTGAACAGAACAGCAAGAATTGAAAGCTTTCAGACGCCACCATAGCCCCTGACCTTTCTCACCAGCCCACATCACAGGAGGGTCCCTAACCTGTAATTGCAGGATTAGTTTTACAATGTCAGAATGATATTATCTAAGTGGGAGTAACCAGATGGACAGTTGTTCCTGGAGGATAACCTAAAGATTTTATGAGACAAGTATGTGATGTAATGCTACTTAAGATATGTCACAAAGTAATGTCAGTTCTTGTTTTTTTATGTCTTCAATCTGCTCCAAGAAAGACCTTTTCATTACTTGGTGGTACCTGCAGCAAACACTAGTCACCATTCTCGACGGTCCCATGAATAACTGAGGAGGGTTATCTGTCCCAACTCACCCGAGAACACAGCAGGAAAGAAACTAATGTGAAGGCCGGCAGTGATCAATAAAGGCCAAACATGTTAAAGACTTTTGTCAAAAAAAAGGTGAAAAGCTTAGGCCGTTTAAAAAGTGACTTCAGATGAAACAACATAATTTTTTTTTTTTAACGCAGTGCTGTAAGAAATGGCACAGAGGTGAATATATTCATTCATTCATTCATTCCCAGCTCCATTCACCACCTAACCAGGAGTCTTATTGGTTTGTGTTTGGTCTCCTTCTCTATCTTTGCCCTGTTATCATGTTTTATCAGCATTTTGGCCTTTCAGGACGAGTACATAAAGCTGCCTATGAATAACCAGATAACCTCTCTCTCACACACACACGCATACAATTAAATTTTATGTGTTTGTTTGTAGTATTATAACAGGCTGCCTGACAGTGCTTCTTCTTTTCTGTTAGTCCTACAGTTTCATTTGCTGGGTTTTCTTTATTTCACTCCCATGTGTGAAGTTTTCTTTCTTGTCCTTGTCTTTGCTCTTCACGAGACTTTCCCCCCTCATTTTCCATTTTTCTCCACCTGTCTTTACTTGACATTTCCTCTTCTTTTCTCTTCTTGTTTCTTTTGAACTTTCTTTTCCATCTGCTCCTGCTCCTTTGTGTTAAATGTTAGCTCCTGCCGGGAAATACAGTTATTGTTTATATTTCACTAAAGTGTGAAATAATGTATCCAATATTGTAAAGTAAAATGATCAGATGAGGAGGTGTACTTGCCACCTCCTCATCTTGAGATGAGGAGTTCGATCTTCTCATTTGGCTCGCTTGCCTGCATTTTCCATTCTTCCTCCTTTATAATCAGATTGTCCCACAGCAGGTCTGTCTCCTTCACCATCTCTGCACTCATGTGGCCCAAGTTTAATGTCTGTGAGCCATGTCCTATTTTAAGGTGTTCTCCAGTTTTTCCTTCCTCTTGAGCTTGTTGTTTTTTGTTTTTTAAACAAGGAGGCCTAGCGTGTCCATGTGAGCTTAAGTACAAGCTTTCACTTTTCTTGTGGATCTTTCAGAAGCTCATCTTTTTTTAAAGTTTGTATTGGACCTAAGTCACCTCCAGCCTCTGTCCATGTTCCAGGTGGGCAGTCTGCTCCTTTAGGGATTTGTTGTCCTCTTTGTGAGATTTTATTTCCTTGATAGCAGACTAGACTACGTCTCTTAGTCCCTGCAGAAATGAGTTTTGATGGAGCTGGACCTTCTTTAACACAGCTGGACAGTTCTGATTTAGGACACACAAGGCAGCACCATACTGTGCCGCCCTAAATCTTGGACAGATTGAGTCATTTATAGTAATACATGACTAACAATCCTAACAAAGTACCTTTTAGTACTATCTGATCAGTTCTGAATGGTCAGAAAGTTCTGGTAAAAGTTCATGGATATTGTTGTTGCTGAAGGGGGCTCCATAAAACACTGACCTCAATAACCCTTCACAGACTTACCTATGTGTTCTCTTAGAAAAGAACGTATAAAATATTTACATTTGTAGAGTGTCATTGGCCAATATTAGCCTAGGGGCCCTCCAGAACAAAAGTACTAACACTGAATGATAAACGAGGCCACTTTTTTTTCTTGTGTGTGACAGGTAGAGCCCCAGTCTCTCACAAAACGTCTGACTAATTTTAAACAGAGTGAAAGGCTTTGTTTAACTCTATTAGTCCTGACTTGGAAATGGGACATCTGCTCTCAGACATAATCCTGAAACAAGGTTTATATGACTCAATCACTCATTACGCTCAGAGCACCTTGAGCGCATTGTTGTCTATTTTTTGGGGTAAATGTGTAAAAATGTTTGAAGAATTATTTTGCTTCTGTCACATTTAATTAAGTTCAGCTGTAGGTAAGAACGTTTGGAACACAGTGTTTGCAGACACACTGTTATAAGGCTGTTATTTAATCTTTAATGGGCTTAGTTTAACTAGATGAAAGGAAATCTCACTATGGCCAGAAGGTGGAGTCAAGAAAATGGAGATGGAGTCTTTATCCATGGTGTTTCTTATTATATAACTCACTTATCAAAACATTTGCGCATTAAACATTCAGTCCCTACAAACAGATTTTGATAAAATCATAGCCACCCATTATTTTTCTAATCCCACCTCATGAAGATGAGCACAGTTTTTGACAACACAGTCAAGTTTCAAATGTAACTTCAGTATGCAGTTCACACAAGTTGTGATGAAAAACTAATGCCCAGCTGATCCAAGATTTTTAATGCAGATACTCACATCCATAATAAGGAGTCAACTAAAACAAAAAAGCATCAAACATCATAAACCCATGGCAGCATATTTTGTACTTTGATTATAGTCATAAAATGTTGGTCAGTAAGTGATTTTGTAAGTTACCCTAATCATTAATTTAAAATATCTATTTATTGATGAACTAATGAACTCGTGTATATTTGATTATTTATTTTACTTAATCATGCCTATTTATACCTGACAATGAATTATCAGCCAATTAAATGCTTTGTTTCCTATGGTCCATAAATAACCCATGGCTGTGTTGTTTTTAGTATGTCCCAAATTTTGAACTTGATGGTATGGTAAGCGCAGAAAATTTGGACGAGACATTATGCCAACATAAATATTCAACAAAAGAATAAATTAATGGCCCTAACTCCATCACTGAAACCCTAACAAAATTCTTTGGAGTCTTCTTTTACCCATTTGTTTATATGGGTATATTGCGTGTACCTGTGTGCCTATCTATTAATCTATCTATATAGAGAGATATATATGGTAACTGACAATGCTGCTTTTAGAAGGTTACACACTATGGTTGAATACAGTTAACTACTTTTATTCGCACAAAAACATGCTGATAGATGGTACAAACCTTTACTATATAATCCATAGTGTAGGATTTGAAGCGGGATTGAGCAACATTAACTGTAATTGCACATGAAACTGCCTGCCATTTGGAGCCATTGGAAATATGGTTTTAACAAACAGCCTCTGCGGACACATTCAAAGCACTTGTTTTTCATTAGAGAAACTCACTTGACAAGAAAATATAAAAAGGTTCAATAGCTGTGCTGGGTGAACGTTTGGTCCATTTGTGTGTGTATCTGTGTCCGCAAATTTTAAGCTCATCCATCCTGAATGAGTTTACTCTGTCGGGTCTGTAGTCTTAATGAACCTTAGGGGGACGGCATTGTGGGCACTCACTCGCACTCCAGTCACTGCTGTGCAAATGTCCTCTAGCTCCTGCTGTCAATGCATAAGCAGGCACACTGACTAATAACTGCTCTACAAGTATATGTGATCATCAGAGTACACAGGTAGGTAGATAAACATGTGCACACTCTCGCGCACAAATAAAGGCAATTATCTGCCAGGTAGTGACACTGGTATCCCTCTATCCTTGTGGTGATCAATCTTAAAGAAATAGGTAAACAAAGCTGGGTTTCTGTCCTTTAAACCAGTCTGCCCTTGTTACAAGCACAGCTTCTTCAGAGGAACAATGAGGGGGAAAAGATAAGATACAGCTGACATATGAATAGATTCCCATTGACCAAAAGCAGAATGTTTCTTTTGTTTTTTGTTGTTGTTTTTTTCCCTGTGCAGCAGCCATCCACAGCTTACTAATGCGTCGAGCCTATCATGTCTGAATGGAGATTGCTTGTTACAGATATGATGAAGAGTTGCAGCGTAGCCACATTAATTAGGCCCCATCAATGGCAAACATTGCAGATTGAATCAGTGAGGTGCTTTTTTTGTGCGTAGCTGTCTGTGTGCTAGTGTGTCTGTATGCAGTCATGCACCAAATATGAATATAGATTTCTGTTCGTGAATCAGTCGAGATCCAAAGCGTGCCTGTGTGTTTGTGTGTGTGAGCACTGTCTGGAGGGGAGACACACCGAGAGTAAAGCCATGACTTTGGTTAACAGTAAACACACCACTGAGAGCTCATTAGAGTAGCTCTCCCCTCTCCTCGCTGCACTGCTCCAGTGACGGGGCTTTAGCTCCAGCCATCTCTGGCATCCAGCAACAAGCTAATTAGTGGCTAGCACTCATTACAGTCAGACTTGTGAGCACAGCCCCTCTCCAACACATCATCTGCAGCCTGTCAGAAACACAGTATGCATGTCACAGTTCCAAACTGACTCAGACTGGAAGAGGCTAAGTAAAAGCATTTTGCTAAATAGACAGTGTTAGCCCTCATTTATTTCAGGCTCATTTAGATGACATTCATGAGGTGTAATGATTTGTGTTGTATCAGTTACTAAAGTTGTCTGATATCTTTAAAGGGTCAGGAGCATTATTATCGGGCTGCAATCAATTTCATTACTTAGAAAATCCTTTGAATTTATGTTTGAACTACTGGGAATAAAAAGACAAGACATCAGTCAGTTTTCCAACATTACTGACAGCATAAAGTTGGACACTTCTATCAGAGTGTGTTTAGACCGGAAGAGGGAGACCTTTCTCTGGGGACAGCATTGGTAATTATTTCAAACAAGTACAAAATAGTTATGTTTATGGTCACTTTCATGTGATGTTGGCTGCTTTAAACTATAAAAGAGGTCCATATGAGCAGAGACAGTGAACTAAAACAGTAAAAACAATGCGCTGACATTAAAATACTCCATAGAGTTAAGTAAGGCCTGATGCTAATGCTCTATGTGGTTTTATCACTATGTGAAATATATGTAGTCATATGATCATATCAAAGCTATTTTGAGGTGAAATCCGAAAAATAACCATATTTTAACCTTGGCTCAGGAAATTTCACATGTGGTAGTTTTGGAGGACTGCCTGAGGATGTCTATTATCAGGCAGCCAAAGATAAGGTTTTGTACTCGAGACACAATATTGCACCAACTGGGAATGCTTTCTTTTCCACTTTCTCAGGAGCAAAAACTTGCCAAAATAAAGATGAACACATTTTCCAACTCTTAGGAGGGGGTAAACTGTGTGAAATTGCATTAAATATCGCGTCAAAGAACTACAGTGTGCGAATACAGAGACTCACTCCAATGCCAGTGAGCATATTCCACACCACTGTCCAGATTTGAGTCATCAAGCATTGCATTTTTTATTTGATCTTACAAAAGCTAAGCAACAGCTCACCACCTATTAGTGAATCACCTGTTATGTGGGTCTCATATCAACAACAGTTCACAAATTTAATCTAATCTAATAATCAGTTAATCATTAATATGCAAAGTATTAAGCTTGTCATATTGAGTTTCTTCCTCTTATTTGATAAAAAAATATATCACAGTATATGAAAGTGTGTATCAGTATGGGTGTATGAAGCACTTCTTCCTGTCCAATCGCAGCGTTTCCTTGCATTATCAGGGGGCAACACAAACACACACAAGCATACAGTATGTCCATATGTTAAAGGAGCCATGCATGCCTTAATCAAAAAGGCTATTCATCACACAGGTTACATCCATAATGATGCACACAGATAAGGAGATAATAAAGTAAATGAGTGGGAGAGTTAAAATAATACCGGAGCCAGCACGCTTCATGCACTGTTGCACTGCTGATGAATGAAACAGGTCCCTCTCCTCCTCCAGCACAGCCAGCACCTTCTTTCAGATGTAAAGAGCAAATAGGAACGTTTTTTTTCTTTTAAAGGCGCACAAGCAGCTCTTCAGAAGCGCATTCTTAAGCAAAACAGACATAATCCTGGCAAAGCAAACAACACTGGTGCATAAATGTACACACCTTAAAACAGATGTAGACAAATACACAAGGTCCTCTTGCAACTCACCTGTTGGAGATAGCAGATGGTACTGCCCTGGAGAGCTGATAATAACAGAACAATAGCCAATTAAGGAGTGACAGAGGAGCTGGGAGGGCCAAGACAGTTTACGGATAGATTCAGTCAATTAGTCAAAAGCTCCATTAGGAGCATGGCCAGAGACATCATGTTGATTGCATTCTATTATCTGCATGAGTCATGTTTTTTTTTTTTATGTTATCATGTGATCATACTTCATGTTAAGAAGTTCAAAAGTTTTGATGAGAATCCACATCCAATGACTCAGCCAAGGGAGAACAAAATCGTAGGTGTTAATTGCAATCGCTGAAGATAGACATACAAGAACTACTGCAACATCCATGGGTACCTGTAACCTTGTGACTTTGCTTTATTAGTTCCCACCTGCACCGTTCCGCTTGTCTTGTGCGCACAGATACACACGTCTAAACAAATTCCCACAGATACATTTTTTTCCAAAGGCTGAGTAAAACTCTGAGATAAGATAGCGCCTCCATTTCTCACGCACGCAAACATGTTACACAAACATGTTCATGCATTAAACATGCACGAGTGTGCATGCCAAAACCACATAAACACACATCCACACACAGCATGCTGACTCCGCCGTCTATCTCCGCTACACACCGGTTCTTACACGCAGTCGCACATTTGTTGTGTTGAGATCAAAGATACGCTGTCTTCAGATGTGCCCTTCCTTTCTTCATGACCTTAAGCTGTCACTGTTATCTGCTCCAGACATACACACAAACACATAGAGCTTTCCCATAAACTCACTTTGCCTCAAACACACACACATATGCATACTAATGAATCTCATGGAGGCAATTACGGAGCTGAGCCCTTCATGTTGGCTGGCTATCAATGTATTCCTCCGCTCTAACAGTTCTGTGTTAGTGCTAGCAAGATTGTTACTTTAACAGCTCTGTTTTAACACCATATATAACTGTCTCACGCAAACCTAACAATTTACTTGCTTTTTTTAAACTTTCTTGTCAAAGTGCTTCCAACACTTTTACGCCCTTAAGTGTCCATAACGCTAAACCTTTGATCCTTTTAATTTCTATGCTGCAGTCTCCATCCCCGTTGATGTTCCGCCCATTTCCAGCAAGCTCATGTTGTGTTATTGCCTCTTGTTCTATATGTTCCAACACTGACACCTTTACATTGGCACAAATTAGAAGTAAAGCAACTTGCTGCTTCTCATCACATAACCTGGTAACAGCAACCATAGCAACCCATCGCAGCCAGCCACTTTGCATACAAATGATTGTGACAGAAGTGTATATGCATGTGTGAGTATGCATTGACAAGAGCTGGTGCCAGTTTGCTGGTGGGTGGCATTACAAATTTAGTTGTGTGTGTGTGTGTGTGTGTGTGTGTGTGCGCGCGCGCGCTCGCACGTCCATGTGAAGGGGAGAGAGAAAGAAATAAGGAAGTGGCAAGAAAGAGAAATGACTGAGAGCACAGAGACCAATTAAATTTTTACTCGCCCTTTGATATCAGTGTGAATACACAGTGAGTGGAGGCCAGCACTTGATCTGAGCGTGGTACTTGTGTTTCAGGCTTTTATGCATGAAAATGCATAAAAGATGGGAAGCCTATTTTCTGTGTGCTTCCTGATCTTGTTTGATTGTTAATGTGCTTTAAAAATGAATGTGGTAACATATTATAATACCACTGTTAATTTTGTTTAAGTTTAATATGTATTTTATATTAATGAAATAATAATTATGACTTACTAATCATTAAATCTTAATATTTATGTTACTTTGCTGTTAGATTTATGTAATACTAAATAATTACTCTAAAATTTACATAGTGTACACACACACACACACACACACACACACACACACACAAAAAGTCTTGAGCATCTCCATGTTTTAATTTTTGTTAGGAAAATGGGAAACAGGTGCAGTGATTTAACACACCTAGAAATACAGTACATGTGGCAAAAAAGAGAGAATATATGTATGAGTATGTATGAGTACTCAATAATTGGTGTGACCACCTTTATTCTTCAGCACAGCCTGAACTCTCTTAGGTAAGCTTTCTTCCAATTTCTTGAAGTAGTCTTAAGGAGCCATTTTCAGCTAATAGCTCTTTCAGAATCACCTTGTTGGTGCAAAAATACTACTTCATTTCTGTCAAATTCTGTTATCTTTGGTATTTTTTATAGATTCAACTAAAGAAATTGGAAGTGGGTGAAGATACAATTTAAAATTGGTTCTTTGCTTCTTGTCTATTAGGTGTAATGACTGACTCATCCCTTGAGTTAGGTCCCTTTTTGTGGTTGAACGATTCATAGGTCAAAGTTAAGTGGCTTAACAAATGAAAGGAATTCATTTGAAAATCACTATATACAAGGATCAAACTGAAAATGAGAAAAAGCAGCCAATGTCCAAAGAAAACTTTCAAGCCGAGAGAACTATTGTTTAAAAACACTTGAAAAATTACAAGAAAATTTGGCTCCATGGAAATAAAATTTAGCCTTACTGTTTAGATCTGAGCTACTGCTCTCAGGTCTTATCAGCCAATCACATGGCAACAACAGATTACACTTAGGCATATGGACAAGGTCAATACGACCTGCTGAAGTTCAAACTGAATGGTGAAGCCATGTTAAAATTCCTTTGAACATGGCTTGGTGGCTGGTGTCCTGGATTGAGTATTTCAGAAAATGCTGATCTGCTGGGATACTCCTACACAAGGGTTTACACTGAATGGATTGGCAACGAGAAAATATCCAGTGAGCAGCAGTACTCTGGGTAAAAATGCCTTGTTGATGCCAGAGAATAGCCAAAGTGCTTTGAGCTGACAGGAAGGCAACAGTAGCACAGATAACCACTCATTAAAACCAAGTTATGCAGATCCTGCTTCCAGCAGGATGACACCTCATGTCGCAAAGCTCAAACCGCATGACAGTGATTTCACTGTACTCAACTGGGCTCCACAGGCATCAGTTCAATTGAGCACTTTTGGGATGCAGCGAAAAAGGAGATTCTCGGAGACTGATTCACAGAGTCAACAACGGCAGCAACTGTGAGATGCCATCATGTCAATATCAACCAAAACCTCGCAGGAATGTTTTCGTTGTTGAACCGGGCGATCGTGGCTCAAAGAGTTGGCAGTTCGTCTTGTAACCGGAAGGCTGCCGGTTCAAGCCCCGGCTCGGACAGTCTCGGTCGTTGTGTCCTTGGGCAAGACACTTCACCTACCGCCTACTGGTGATAGGCCGATGGCGATATGGCAGCCTCGCTTCTGTCAATCTGCCCCAGGGCAGCTGTGGCTACAACTGTAGCTTGCCTCTACCAGTGTGAGAGTGAATGAATAGTGGAATTGTACAGCGCTTTGAGGGCCCTGAAAAGCACTACATAAATGCAATCCAGTATTATTATTATTATTATCTGCAACAAAAAATGAAAACGCTTCTGAAGGCAACCAGGAGTCTAAGTCCAGAGCTTAATGTGGGTCAGAACGATGTGGAACAGCTTTTTCATTTAATGAGTAATTAAACCTGATAGACAGGTTAATACGTATTACTATTGGATGAGTAAATTTTTTGTGTGCCTGGTTTTGCATCCAGTAACAGCATGGAGATAGCAATAAAATAATGACCTAGGGCCCGCTTACACCTTTAACTCATTCCTTTCTCCTTCCCATCCCTGTGATGGAGCAGACCTGAAGTTGAGGTCATGATACTTCAGCATCTACCTAATTAGTCAAGTAGGGAGCATAAAACAAGTCATTTTTAAGTGGCAGATCATTTCAAATGCAGCTTTTCAAACAAATACCACCAAACTCACAAACTGTTTCTGCACAGTTTGTCACAAAATGTGTATTTGAGCTGAATGCACAGCTGCTGTATTTCCCAGGCAGAGAGAGAGAAAAAAACATTAATGTGCGACACTGAAAGATGACAGAGAGGAAAGGAAGGAATCATTTTCAAAGGTAAGGACTACCCTGCAAGTGAAATTTTATAAACTCGAAATTTAAAATCTTAAATGTCTTAATTTATTTTAGAGCTTTTAAATCCAATAGAGTTATACACAGTGCACTGCTTAATTATACTTAATTGTGAAATATCTTGCAAAACAAATTAAAGTATAATTAGTTTTGTTTGTTTTTTATACAGAGGCTCTATGAAAAAGCAACTTATTATGCTTATTATACAGCTTATTGTGGTAAAGTTTGCAATGATTTATATTTAAGATGACGAGCTGGTTAATCTATAATGGACAGTGCATCAGAGCAGCACAGGTCAGCTGATCTGTACACAAATAAAATTATGCAAATTAGTATATGACTTACACTATACTGCTAAAAGTATTCACTGGTCTGCCTTCACACACATATGAACATAAGTGGCATCCCATTCATCCATTCATAGGGTTTAATATGATGTCGGGCCACCCTTTTTAGCTACAGTAGCTTCACACAACGATGTGTGCTGCTGGTAAAGTGTCTGGGCTGCCTTTCCTCATAAGCCATCCCTCAAGATTCTCTTCATTTAAAGCAATGCGTTATCAGGGACTCTAACATCTAGTCCTTTTACTGAATCACTTTTTCTTGGAAGGCTTTCCACCAGGTTTAGGACTGTGTTCTACAAGAAACACAATCGTAAGGTCAAACACTAATGCTGGATGAGAAAGAGTGGCTCGCAGTCTCCACATCCCAAAGGTGCTCTGTGAGGTCAGGTCAGGACTCTGTGCATAAATTTGGCAGCATGAAATTGTCCTAAATGTCTTGGTACCTTGAGGGCTTAAGAGTTCCTTTTACTGCAACTAAGGGGCTGAGCCCAACTCCTGGAAAAACAACACCGAACCATAATCCCCTTCTATCAAACTTTACACTTGGAACAATACAGTCAGACAAGAACCGTTCTCCATTCAAACCACCAAACTCAGACTCGTCCATTGGATTGCCAGATAGAGAAGCATGATTCTGCATCTCCACTGCATTAGAGTCCAATAGCAACCTGCTTTACACCACTGCCTCTGAAGCTTTGTCTTATACTTGGTGATCTGAGACTTGGATGCAGCTGCTCCTCTATTTAAACCTATCTCATGTTCTTGAGCTAATCTGAAGGCCCCATGAAGTTTGGAGGTCTGTAGAAATTGACTGAAGAAAGTTGGCGATCTCTTTGCGCTATAAACCTCAGCACCTGCTGACCCCCTTCTGTGATTTTACGTAGCCTACCACTTCATGGCTGAGTTGCTGTTGTTCCCAATTGCTTCCACTTTGCTGTGGAAATAATTGGAACACCTGAATTGAAAGTAGCAATTTTGCTACACCTGATCTTAGGATTCCTCCACCTGCCAAGTCCCATTTTAACTCCAATACAGTACTAGCAGCATGTAACCAATAAAGTGACCAGTTTATATCATAGAGATATTAAAAGACATTAACTAAATTAAATTCCTTTTAGAGTCTTTTGTGAATAATTACCAAATGTTACTGTTGTTTTGTTGGAAGTGTTCATTACACTTGATACCATCAATTTGTAACAGCATACAAAGTTCTTCACATAGTTATATTTTTCTTTTAAAATATATTTAAACCCAAATGTGCTCGTCTACAAATCTCAACCGAGCAGCGGGTGAAACAGGGCATTAAGTGCAGTCTCCAGAATTGCAGTCTTGTGATTTATGCCACTCTCATTGCACCAGTCTGCCTGTATGCTGTTAAAAGAAGCATAGTGAACATCAGTTTTAACTTTCAATACAGCTATCCAAACAGTGTTTATTTGGGTGTGTGATTATAAAAATCAATGAAAAGCAGCAGAATTTTATCTAATCTTGAAGAGAGGACTGCAATCAGTATGTAGGAGCCCCCCTTGTGTGCACCAGGAAAACACATTTTTCAAGGAGAAGAAGCACAACACTTTACAAAGTTAAGAGATACGTCCTCTGCTCTGTGCCCGAAGCCAGACTTTGATTTGATAAAAAACACGCTTGTTAGAGATTTATTAACTATTAAGCATTAACAAAGTTATAATTATTAATTATCATATTATACATACAGTAATTATCCAGATCTTAGATTTTTAACAATTATTAAAAAATATTTAATTAAAATATATTAAAATGATAATTAACAGTTACTCAGTAAAACAGACTCAGTACTCTCAAAACCCATCTGTTCAGAATCACATACCCGTCATTATAACTTGGTTTTAGTCTGTTGGTACTTTGATTAGTTTTATAGTTGTGTACTGGCTACAAATTTACAGTTCATAACTGGTTATTTGTAAATAATTTTACCATTAATATCAATACTACATGTAGGCCTTTAAACTGTTGGGCTCTCCGTGAAGGTTTTGTATCTAACGTGACCTTTTTTTCTGATGTAAAACCTTAAATCATATTTTTAACAATGACAGCTCAGTCATAGCCATAAACACTGTAAGGATAAAAAGTATCCTTTTCGCCATCTGGTCCAATACAACATAAAGTTTGAGTTTGTTCTGAAGGCGTTTAAGTAATCTTAGTTGATTTATAGCAGTGACCCAGCGTTGTTACGGGGCAAACTAACGGTGAATAATAAAGACACATCTGTGATTGTCAACTCTCATATCTCGAGGATGAGCTAATGTGCGAATCTTTGCACATGTGCAGTTCGCATCAGCCTGTTTGTGCTCGCTTGTGTGTATAAGAGAGCAGGGAGGAGGCAGCATTTGTTAGGCGGTGAGGGGAGATTGTGTGGATCATCTCTGTCTCCACTGGCAGCGTGCCCAACATCTGCAGGCCTGTGTTGTAGCTCTAGTGTGATACCAGGGTGGCACAGCCCATGATGGATTACAGTCATTGCACAGGTACCCATGCAAAACTAATGTGTATATAAGCAGGTGTTAACAGCCACAGTGTTGTGTGTGTTTACACGGTGTGTGTGTGTGTGTGTGTGTGTGTGTGTGTGTGTGTGTGTGTGTATTTGGGGGAAATTTAGTATTTGTGAACAGGTGGAACGATGTTGAAAGAGTGTGCTTGTAATATGAATGTAAATAAATATAGAGACATTGTTTGCACAGAGACAGACAGTGATGCAGATTGAAAAGTAATGTATATTTATTTCATTCTTTCCTCACTACACTGACAACTGATGAAACAAGAAACCCCTTGAGCCAACATCATAGCGCATGTTTCTGATTTTACATCCTGTAACACGTTGCACTGAAGACGCTTTTCAAAATCTAAGGAAATGATGCAACATTTGGATTCTTTTCAATATATCATGTGTTTTTTGCAGATATTAAAACATTTATTGCTGTAAAACTTTTACAGCAATAAAAAATTAATTATGAAACTCAAGGCTTGGACCTTTAGAACTGAGGACATTTCACTGGCTGGAAAGGTGCAATGAAAGATGCAGCTAAGTTATATAGTTACACTAAATGACTAGAAATGTGTATATAGAATCTATTGTTTCTGAAGACTGGCTCACATTAGTTCTAATAGGCAGGATTTCTTTGGTCTCCTCGGTACTTATTAGATTTTCTGAGCTCTCTTATTGCCAACCTCTCCTAGGGTTTTTCCTGTGATATCACATTTATATTAAATGTTAAAGGTACATAGATGAGAGAATCTTTAAAAAAAAATAAAGGTATGAGAAGAGGTGGGGTTTTTTTTATTAGTTTAAGTAAAACATTCTGGAAATAAGCATGCATCTTCTCTCTGACCAAAGTCCAGTTTATGTCTGTGCCTTCAATACTTCCTGAGAGTATGCCCAGTGGTGGGTTCATAACCCCAAAATTAGGTACATCATCCTCATTTCCTGTGTTGTTTTTAATTCCATCCAAGCTATCTCCAATATTATACACCATCCAAGCTAAATACTCTTGCAGATTTACAGACAGATTAGCCTTGTACATTTTTTAAAGCAGTGTATGTGTTGCAGTGCGATGTGGCATATGCAATGTGACAATTGAAAACAGACTAATTTACAAATACAATCTCACTCTATAATACATTTAAAACATTATGGTTTAGAGATTGGTCAAAGATACTGCCTAGCACTGGTCAGATGCTTGTTGTCATGTTTCAGGTTCGGTACAGATGTGGCTAAAATTTGTACTGGTATTTTCAGACCCAGTGTTCACAATTTGCATTCAAATTTAGGATTTTTGTTTTTTGAGGCAGAATGATTTCCTCAAAAAAGAAAACCATTATTTGTTTGTGTATTTTTTATATGGACTCTCTTCTACATCTGTGTGTAACTCAATTCAATTCCATTTTATTTATACAGCGCCAAATTACAACAACAGTCACCTCAAGGTGCTTTATATTGTAAGATAGACCCTACAATAACACATACAGAGAAAAGCTCAACAATCATATGACCCCTTATGAACAAGCACTTTGGCGACAGTGGGAAGGAAAAACTCCCTTTTAACAGGAAGAAACCTCCGGCAGATACCTTGTAAACTGATCTGCACAGAAGGAAGATTAGAGAGATTGGAGTCAGCAGCTGCAGCTATAATTCAAATGATGATAGTTCAAGTAAAGACCAGGAAGCTGACATTTGTTGAGCTAGTAACTGGATATTAATGGCATCCCAGAAACATTTGATCAGTTAATCCTAAGTGAAAGAACAATTTTGAAATACTAGCTACAGGTTAGATTAATTCGTCTTGCTCTGCTATATCTGACTTATCTTTAAGGCCCATGATCCTATAAGGAAACATGCGTATCCTATGTGTATTTTAAAGCAGATTCTTTTCATAAATCTTTTATTTGTATGGGTTCTGAGGCTTCTGCCCAACCCATAGTCCCATCCCACAGCACCCCTACACGAAACACGTTCCCACTGCTGTGACTATTTGTTTACTAAACTTGCCATCATGTAAAAACAATATTTAATTTCAGTTTGTGCATTTTCCTGCGCATCCTCATCCATGCATTCATAGAGTATATGCTGTATGTGAGTGCGTCCATGCGCATACCTCCTCTTCATCAACTGTTACATACACTGCAGTAAGCCAAACAGGCCAACTGAGAGTCTTAAAACAGTCAAAAACAACCAACCTCTTCAAGTCTTGTCTTGGAGCTTTTTCTGTCAGATTTCTGGCTGTTCGAATGTGTTTGGTTTCCCACTTGGCTCTCCTTTCTCTTGATATCGCATGCATTGCAGTAGCCCGACCAGCAAAGCCTGTCTATGAAAAATGGATTTCTCCCAGTCTACATTGCCATGGCGATGCACAGCTTACCCGCCAGTTCTGCCCTTTTAAGTATTTGCATCAAAGTTGCTGCAGTGATGGGGAGGTGAGGAGCAGTCTGAGCAGGGATTGATTTCACCCCTTGCTCAGCATCAAAATAAATAATAATAATTTCATATTTATAATAATATGATATACAATAGCAGCATTCTGGGTACAGTGTAGGTTTGTGTGCCTGCATGATTGTCTGTATTTGAGAGAGAGAGAGTTATAGACTCTATAAGTGATTCCCTATGAAAGCTTATATTTTAGCAGTACAACATGCTCCAACAAAACATGCTCAATATAAAAAATATGGAATAAAAGGAGAAACTGAGGCGAGGATTTAAAACCTGTCCGAAAGAGGGAGCCCTCTGCCACAAATGATATTATATTTAACTCCAGGTCATAAATAGAGTTAGCAAAACTGGGTCAACATGATCCTAAATTATGCAGATGCTGGGCTAAGTTTCAAGCCAAAGCCATTCATCTGACATCGTCTACTGCTCAAGAAGGTTCTCAGGCATTCTAAAATGTGCCAATTCCTTCAAAATGTTGAGGTGTGATGTTTTAAACAAAGACGTGCAATTCTTTGTGGATATCTGCCACTCTATCTTTTTATATGAGCAGCACAAGACAGACACGTTGTAAATCAGTGTGAAGCGTGTCGCTGGTGGGTTAAGAAGGATTTGGCATGCCCTTATCTTACCTTTGAACACAGCTCTGATTAAGACAGGGATTTCAGATAGCTTGTATAAACAACCTGAGGTATTGTAGAACTGGAGTCTCATAAACAAGCGTTTGAAGAAAAAGTGCAAAAATATCACAAAGTCTCCAATGCTATGGAGAGCTGAGAAATCATGTTTTTGATAATGAAGATGTCTCTTTATTACACTGAGACAAGAGAAACGAAGGAGAAAAAAGAATCAAAAGTTTTTTTGATCAATTTTTCCTTCCATTCCTTTCTGAAAGGGTTATTGAGACGTGTAGTTACTATTTTAGGGTCATGTTTTAATGAGGCGATGGAGAGACGGTGTTGATCAAACACATTAACTGTCGGCGCATCGCCAGTTAGATGTAGAACATCTGCTTATAGCTGCACACTCTGCAAAGCTGCATTTTAGCTTGCTATGATACCAGAAATTATTTTTTATTGATAAATGTCCAGTTGTGTCATTTGGATTTCAAAGACTAAATGTGGTGCCCACCTCATCAATGTGATTTTATTCTGAGTACTACTGTAAGAATACTCCTGAGTGATGATTAAACCTAAAAAAAAAAAAAAAAACAGAGACTACATCGTAACATGGATCATACAATGAGGGAAATAATTATTTTGAATTAGTAAAATTGCTCACTTACAAACAAATGACCAGTCTCTAATTTTTATGGGATTTACATTTTAACCCTTTAAGGCCTATGTATCATGTTTGACACATACAGGTTTTTTTGTGAGTTTTTGAGAAAATAAATAAATAAATTGTACTGTACATTTTTAAGCATTTTTTTTAAATGCCAGATGTAGCAAATATGATACAACTTAAAAGTCATTTATGGAAATTAAAAGCGAATCACATGGCTCAGTAAACTCTCCATTTTCAAAAAAAAATCAAATTTTCTGGCAATAATTGCATATTGCATATCAACCAAAAATCCACAAAAACACACCCCGTGAAAGTTTGCACACATCTCAGGGGGGATTTTGGCCCTCTTTACTTTACAGAAACTCTCTAAATCCTTGGTTTCTTGGCTGCTGCTTGGCAGCTTAAAGCTTCAGCTCTCTTCACAGATTTTCTATCAGACTTCAGTCTGATTGGCTAGGCCACTCCATGACCTTAACAGGCTTCCTCCTTTGTTGCCATCTCCACTGTTCTGGCTGATAGGAGGAGGTTCTCCTTCAGTATCTTAGGGTACATGGCCCTCTTCATTGGCTTCTCAATGCAGTGAAGTAGAGCTGCGGTGGAAGTTGCTTCTGCTGCAAGATTCTATTTTGTAACGCTCTTGTGTGTTACCGTTGGTAGTTTTGGTGACTGTGGTCCCAGCTGCCTTCAAATCACTAACAAGTTCCTCCTGTGTAGTTTTGAGTTGATCCACCACCTTTCTCATGATCATCCACTCCACGTGAACCAAGATGAGAGGTCCAGACAGAGGGCGACTGATGATCATTTTATATTTTTTAAATTCCTGAATAATCACACCAACAGTTGTCACCTTCTCATCAAGATTCTTGCTGATGATCTTGTAGCCCAGTAAAGCCTCACGCAGGTCCACCGTCTCGCCCATGACATCTTTTGACAGCTCTTTGGTCTTGCCCATGGTTGTGGAGAGGTTGGACTAGAAGACACTGATTTTGTGGGCAGGTGTGCTTTATGCTCATAATGAGATCAGATCAGGAGTGTAATTTATTGACTGGCTGATCTGTGGGAGACAGAACTGTCTGGGCTGTAGGGCATCAGATACTTCTTTCACTCAGTGATAAGCAAATAAAGTATGTAATACTTTCTCTGCATTTCTGTTTGATATTCTGTCTGCCTCCATTAAAATGAAACTACCTTAAAAATTAAAGCCTGTTCATTTCTTTGTAAGTGAACAAACTCACAAATTCAGCAGGAGGATCAAATAAATGCCAGCATAAAAAGCCACCTCCACTTTCTCTCTTGGAGATATAGATGGAAATGAGCATAATGATCTAGCCCAACAGTCTGTCACCTGCTCAGCCAGCCAGTTAGTCCTTCTGCAGCACCTCGTCTATGTCCCAGGACCGATACAAAGGTTAGAAAATGGTCACCACTGTGAGTACTCTCTCCGTCTGTTGCCCATCCACACCCCATTTCCTCTCTTTCATCTTGCTTTTGTGTTTGTCTCTTTATGCAAAGCTTAACCCTCCCTCCCTCTCTGCATCTCTTCACCACTGTCCTATCACATTGTTTCTCCCCTCCATCTCACATCGCTCCTCCCTGCCTCTGCATCTTACCTCCTCCCCATCCTTCTCTCTTTCTCTCTTGCATCTGTTTGGTGTATTCCCGGGGGCTGTGAGGGGCCAGAAGGGTCCATGAATAAGTCATTAACACTGGCCCCTCAGACTCTGTGATCATTGCCAACCTGTTCAAAAACATGGTTCCCCGCCACCTCTCTCACTCCCTCTGCACCCCTCTTTCCACATCCATAAGCAATGAAAACATAAATAAATAAAGCATTAGGGACTGTGTGTGTGTGTGTGTTCGCGAGTTTGTGCATCTCTATGTATTTTTGTGTCTGAAGACTGCTCTGTGTTGAACACAACAGCGTGAAATCAAAAGAAAAAAGTTTAGAGCTGTCCTCCGCTCTGGAGAGAAAGGATATTTTATTGGGCCAAATGAAAATGAAGGCTGTCATATACACTTTACCGACTAAATAATAAACATGTTCATATACTGAGTTTTCAAATATTCTTTGCAGTGTTATTGTTGCTAAGCTAATGGTGCATTTTCGTCTGTTTACAGCAGGTCTGTCACAGTTAATCAGCACTAAAAGCATTTGGTCAGCACAGTTTAACAAGCAGGAGATTGTAAAGGCTTCTGTAACCCGTTTTACTGTCGCTCAGGAAATAAATTTATGACGAGCATTGGAAAAAATCAGCTGTCACAGACACGCCCCTTTGCATGTAGTGCCTGAGCCAGTGGAAAACCTGGGGAGACTAGCAAAGTGTAAATCAGTTGCTAGGAAACATGAAAGGCAAATCAGTGTGAAGAAGTCACTGTAGCATCACAATCTTCACTCAAAACACAACCCAACCTAACTTTGAACTCTGGAAGAGCTCTTACAACCAGCCTCAGTAGAGGAGCTACAGCTTAAGGCATCATATTTGATTTCACCACTTGGATGTATTCTTGCTTCTTGATTAAAGCAAAGTAAAAACACATTTTCATCCCACAGTGGAAACTTTAAAAAAAAGTTCTAGTACTGCATAAAGTTGTCTGGATCAAAAGTATGTAGACCTAAAAAAACAACAACAAAGGAATACATGAATAATGTACTCACTGCAGTGTATTTCAGTGTGCCTACAGTTGGCTTTCTATGTCAAACCAACAAGACTCAATATCAGGAAAAGACCGCATCACTGACAAAATATGAAATATGAATTAATTCCAACTATCTTTATATCCATTTTCTTAATTGCTGTCTCCTCCAGCTGATTTTGGGAGGCAGGATACACCCTGGGCATGTCCATCACAAGGCCAGCCGTGGTCTGTTCCATATGAAAATATAGTAAAATCAAAAAGACACAGTCTGGTTATGTAGGGTTAACTCAGCAATAAATACCCAAATCACAGGCAGTGAGAAGGTGAGTTAGCATGAAGATAATCAAAGATAAAGATAACCATAAGTTAAGACTGACTTAAAATGATATGTAGAGATAGGAAGTGAGATTTAGACCTACAGTATTTCAGTCCAGTCACTCTGTGGGCTGTCACATGCAACTTGTTTAGTTCAGACTCTTGGGTTAAAGGTAAAGGACCTCATTCACCCAATCATACACATACATTCATACGTGCATTTTTTTCTATACCTGAGCATCTTGTTAAACACACTCACCCACCGAAGGACGGTGGGCAAGTCGAGGTCCAGCATCTTGCCCAAAAAACACATAAACATGCACACCTGGAGGAGAAAGGAAGCAACCCATGAACCTTACAACTGCAAAGCAGAACATTTTTGAAACTGAGCTACTGGCCCCTCTATGACCTACAAGTGCTCATCAGAAATGACCCACAAAGCCCATCTGACAAAGGAGGTTGGAAAAGTTTAAGGAGTTACATGTGTCTTATTTTAACAAGAGTAGAAGAAAAAGGTATTCGATGAGCTGTTTGAAGCAGTTTGGCTTGCAGTGTGATGAGAATTCAAATTCACTGATGTGATTTGGCGCGTTTAAAATTTTGTTGTGGTTACCTATTTAGATAATATACTCTGTTTACTCGATGGCGTGGCAGAAGTGTCTTGTGAACACTATAACAGCCAGTTTAAATACGCAATATCTTTCTCATCAGGACTGGAGCCACATTACCTCTGAGGACGAGTCAGAAACGATTCATTTCCACAGTCCCACCATCGTCATCTATCCAGTTTTTCTAATAATCTGACAGAAAATTGCCACAGGAGGAGAAAATGTTCAACTTCCTGGCCAGCTATCTATGCAGACTACTCACCAACAATGTTACCTGAATGCTTAACTAGGTGTTCACTCTCAATAATACAATTTTCTGCACTGCAGTGTTTGAAGATTATTTTTATGTCATGTGGAACTAAATGCATATTGGGATTATTGCTAGGTTAATTAACAGCAGCGAAAACACATGCTGCCCAAGTATTCTAGCTAAAAAAAAACAATCTCAACTTGCTGCAGTAGTTTCAACTAATTTGCACTGTAAAGGTCATTTATGAATACAAATTAAATCAAATCCAAACTAACTTCTTTGACAAACTCTCATTTTGATGTGTTCTCTGAGCAGCTAAGCAGGAAACAGCTAATTTCAGTCGTGCAGGTTTTTGAAGCAGGATCCACGAATTATGTTTTTTTTTCCTCATATTTGTTGGAAGTTTTTGCATTAAATACATTTATTTATGTCACCTGGCTCATCTGCCACCAATCAAGTAAATATCTGATTTAAGGATACCTGAGTTAAGCCGTGTGAAGAGAATAATGAACCCAGTTTCATCAGTCAGAATAACGCCAATAAACTCCAAAAGAAGCTATCTTGCTGTTCCTAGCACATTGCTTCCTAACTCATACACCTGCTCATCAGAAGTTGCACAAGGTGTATCTTTTCACCAGCGAGGCTCAGCTTGTTTTTCTCGCCGCTGCCTTTGTGTTTGTTCATCCATCCGAAAAATTGTCCGTATTATCAAAGCCTCGGTTGTTGTGCATGTTAACAACCCTATCAAAGAATTCCTCTAATCAAAGAAGGATTATGATTAAATTATGCCATGCATATAACATGCATATATAATTTTAATCAACAAAAGGTGATGCAAGAAGATTACCATTATACTTTCCCAGCCCAAAATAGCATTGTTCAGAATCTGCATCTTCTTATTCTGGTTTCATTAACCTCAAAATGTCATAGACTGGTGACTTGCTCAGATATTCCTACCTCCAACAAATGATTGTTGAAAAAGTAATATATAGGTTATTTTACAGCACAGCCAGACATTATTATTCCACACTGATGACAGAAGATCTTGGCAGAAAAGGAACAAATGTATTACGTTACTCATAGTCATTTCAAATTTACACCTCTCAAGCTACAGTAAGTGAAGGACTAACTACAGCACATTACAGTTAAAAACACAAGACAATGCTGTCTCCTCCGCCGCAGGTGCAAATAGTGCCGTTAGGTTTGAATTTTTATTGAAAAAGGATTTAATGACCTAGAAGGATTTCTTCCTTCGCTAAAAATTAACATGCCATTGCAAGTACTCGGTGTTGAGTTTTCTATATGAAAAAATTAATTTACCAATAGTTTCATCATGCCAACCATGTGCCAACTCAAAACCATTTCCAAATCTGCAAATCCAGATGCAGACTATTTCTTTGCTCTTTTTTGGGTGACTGCTGTGAAATGTAAAGCATCAGCTAGACGTTTTGTTTGCATTAATAGCACCTTAAAACTGTTTAGTTAATCACATCTGCAAGGATGACAAAATGGTCCAAAACATATTTTTGTGTAGGTTCTCAGTCATCCAGGTAATGGGTGTCTTGACAAAAAGTCAAATGGACTTCCAACTTAGCCAGCTGAGACTCTGTGCATCACCGCCAGAAATACTCCGTGGTGAAGGACCCCGAAGCTGGAATCTCTTCCAGATAAGGATCCATAAGTGCCTGATTGATCGGCACAGCCCATCTGAAAGTGTTAAGCAGAATACTTTTATTAGCATCGAGCCAGGTGTAGAGGTTGAAGTTACTACTGCAGATCCATATATGACACAATAAAAAAAAAAACAAATAGTTAAAAAGAAGATAGCTTCACTTCTTTATCCAGTTCTTCATTAGCCTTTGTCAGTTCCAAATTCAAATAGTGGAAAGTCCCTGGTATTTAACCCGTATTGGGAGTTTCTCTTTAGGAGGTGATCCTGAGGGTTGTTGACCTATCATTGATCATATGAGACGTCACATGAGCCAGGATGTGTAAAACGGCATGGGTCATTACTCGGATCAAGAATCAAGACCCAGTTCTGGTAGAGCAGAGGTCCCCAACCCCGGGCCCTGGACCGGTACTGGTCTGTGAGTTGTTTGGTACAAGACTTCAGGCTCAGGTGTGAAATATATGGTTTTCGATGTTTTTATCGTTTTTTATTGTTATTTTTATATCATTTATATTGTTAACTCGGTTTCCCTGGGTCTTTTCCCGTGTGTTATGAATAAATCTTCCTTTTTTTTGGTACTGGTTTTATTTTGTTGTATTTATCCACGACACCTTAAAGGTGAAAATATTGTCGGACATAAATGGTCCGTGGTGCAAAAAAAGGTTGGGGACTGCTGTTGTAGAGAACTGGTTCTCAGCAGTCCAGTTCCTTGGAATTGTTAGTCTGCCTGCCTATCAATCCAGCTTATAGGTTCCACTTGAGCTACAATCAGCTGACTTAAGTTTGTGTGTCGGAGCAGAAAATTGTGGCGCAGTCTACAGCGTGGATATGGACATAACTTTTATTTCTGTTGCAGAAAAGGACAAGCGCACGATGGTTAAATTCAAAATGCATCCAGGACAGAAAGAACCATATTATCCTGCTAACACATCTTCAACTCTTTACAAGCATCTGATCAGGCAGCATGCTAACGCTAAACTAGCCAAGAATGCAGAGTGATGTTAAAGCTGAATGCAGAACTCAGGCCGGCAGCCAGACCCTGAACTTCAACAGGTAACACAAGCAGTGATGAGCAGTCAGGCTCACTGTGGCGATTGCTTACCTAAATGCTTGCATACCTAAATATTAAGATACAGAGTGGATGTGTGTCCTCATTAAGATAGGATTTGTGTTGGTGTGTGGGACTGTCGCCTCAGGTTTATATTGTTAAATGGTAATTAAGAGACAATGTGTTTCAGGTCATTTTACAAACAATTAAGTAACTCACTGCATTACTTTTAAGAAAAGTACAAAAGTGTTTTCTAGTGTGTGTGATACATTACTTTTTTGAGTAATGACCCCAACACCACTCAAAACAAAGAGAGGAAATAGCTCCAACATGCACAAACATTTGACGACACAGCATATAATTAATGTCTTTGATATGCTGCTTAGTGATGATGGTGACTTTCAAAGCGCAGCCAGTGAGAATCGATGAGGAATTTAACTGATAAGTAAAGTGAAGTGAAACATCTTCACAAACCTAAAGAAATCCAGTTGTCCTTTTTTTCAAATACTCTCACAAATCTTAAACATGCTTTTTCTTGGTCTTCCGTTAACCTGATTTTCTTGCCATCACAGTTAATTGTGGCACTTAGATGCCAGTAAGTAAAAATATAAGAGACAAAGCTATACAATTCATTTTTTCTTTCCTGTCTTATCCAACATAGGTCGGCACGCTCTTAACCTTTCTGGTTATGTGTCTCCCTTTCAAACTAGTCCTCATACAACTGTGTGGCTCATTCGCTCTGTCATGGCTTAGTGTTTTTGATCTCTTAGCTCACATCTGTTAAAAAATTAAACTCTTCTGTTATATAACACTGAAATGTAACGGGGCGCTGCAGAACAGCACACACTCTACGGTGGAGAGTGAGTAATGACGGCACTTACCCACTTTCGACAACCTCCTTTCTGTCACTCGCTCTCTCACACACTGTACACTGATAAACATACAACACAGAAAGTGCACTCTCTCTGGCTCTCTCTCTCGCACACACACACTCACACACACACACACACACACACACACACTCACACACACACAGACAATAGACCGATAGATATAGAGAGAGAACGTGGAGCCCTATTGCAGATGATTTGTTTGACATTTTAAAGTACAGTACCTTTCCACAACTGCTGTTATTTTACTCAACACAATAAACTGCACTTAAATATCAATACCATTTTAGCCAGGATAACCAAATTTGACTTCATATTTGTGACAGCGGCATTTTACCAGCCTTTCAGATAGATCGTCTCTATTTATTGTTTTTTTCTTTCCATATGAAATAAAGTCTCAAATAGACATCATTCTTCAACTCGGAGTGGCTAAATGTTCCTTATCGCAGCACAGCAACCCGAGTATTAAGGGAATTACTGAAACAACATGTGACTTTTGCACATTTAAAGACCACACAGGCTTAGTTTGCAATTCTGTAGTCCCAAGTGGCAGCAAGAGATAACACTTTGAATTTCTGGCAAAAATAAATGTTTGAATAGCTTCATTACTGGAAATGATGTAATATGTTATTGTCAAAAATGCAGAACTAAATTCCCTATTTTTTGGAGTGTGATAAGGCTAGCTATGCAAAAATCCCCATGACAGCATTTGTAAGTCCAGCTATCTGTAAACTGAGTGCTTAAACATGTTAAGAGAAGCTTGTGTATGCTGCTGGGAAGTTTGGGCTATTCATTGTCCTTGAAAAGACCACCAGCAAGGATTTGGGAAGGAAGCAGGCTTAGAATGACATCAGTGTAACATCTTCAAATCACAAACAGCTAGGTTGCAAAACGTATAACTCAATAGCAAATACCCTAGACATGCAACAGTTAAATAAAAAACAAAAGGAGCTGCTTTGCCTGTACTTTAATAACACTGTACATTTTGGGGAATTGAGTTTACAGGATTAGTAAGGACGAAGTGAGGGCAGATATGAAGAGGATGAAGAGCAGAAAAGTGGTTTGTTGGGACCTGTGGAGGTCAGAGGTAATATCCAGTGACATCTCTTCTCCATAATCAAGACTATCCTTACTAATGTGCTAAAGGAGTTTAAAACTCCACTGCTAAATTGAACATTTAGACCAAAATGATCAGTGAGTAAAAATGTTTCTCTTACATTGATACATTTACAGAAGCTCATGTACTTGCTAAAGATAGCTCTGTTTCCACAAACGTGCTGATGGTAACTGATGTCAGAGCAGTGAAAGCAGAGCCAGAGTCTACCATGTAAATCTCCCATCAGTCTCCAGGTCAAAGAGCGTCTCTGGACCAACTAACTGGACACAGTCACACCAATGAAACGGAGACCCATCCATCCAGATGTTCCACTGTGGCGACCCCCAAAGGGAGCAGCTGGAAGAAGAAGAAGAAGAAGAAACCTCGGAGATCCGAGGAGACCGGTTATCCTACTTTTGAAAGCAAATAATTTTCCTTTATTCATGTAGGACATTTAGGACAGCTTGTTTGTTTTATTTTTTGTTTCATAATGCATATTTTGTTCCAAAACCGATTTGTTAAGCATTAACTGCACCTTTATATGTACTAATTATTTATGCTATATGCACTAAACCCTCCTTGCCATGACCACGGCAGTTACATAAGAGATGCTCTTGACTTATGCACTGATAACAAGGTTGCTAGCCCGTCTCCCAGAGGATGCAGCCTGATGAGCATTAAGACCACAGGACAGCTTTCCACTTTGCCTCAATGCCATGTTTTTTTCTTTAACACTGCAAAAATTTAGCTTGCATTTGTATATAAATGTTAGCGATTTCCACTATAGAGTTATTTTTGTATTTAATGGAGTATTCAAAGGTTTGACTGGAGTCTCCTCATCATTTATTTAGCGTAATCCTTTACACTTTCTCACTGAGCACCATCATTCTTGAATTGTTTAGCCTGAAAAGTCTTTTCATGCACTGATGAATCCATCACTATATAACTCATGCTCTCTTTTTATACCTATATTTATGTCACAGATGTCCCAATAACCTATTTTCCTGCCCTACCCATTTTAAGTTGCTGTATATTTTCATCTACTTATGAAAATATTTGGCGCTTTATGAAAGCAATAACATTCCTCAGTTTCAGTGAGTAAAATTCCGCTTAAATTCAGGGTTTAGATGGTTTGTATTCTGTTTTTATGTACATGTCATAACATTTTTAGAAGCACAGTTTTATAATTTATTTAATGATTTATCTAAATCACATTCATTAAATTGGATTTTAGACATTCCCAAAACTCCTTAACGTCAATAAAGTTAATGTCAAAATATAAACAATGCTCATGTTGCTTAACTCTTTCTGCTCTTTTCATCTTCTTTCAGCTTTTTATTTTGGATGGATCCTCAACTCAGCTGCAGCCCCAATTACCGAGTTAGATTAATAAACTGGGTGTGTTTTCATTTGGAGTGTCGTGCCCAGAGCAGCTTTAATGTGCTCTGAGACAAGCCCGTTGCAGATTGGAGGCTCTTTCAGCACACACTCGTGGCAGATGAGTCCTAATGCACAGGAAGTGGATGTGCAGCTGTGTGGCATACAGGACAGAGGAGGAGGAGGATAGAAGGACGACAGCGGGAGGATAAAGGGAGGGAAAGCAGGTGGGGCGGTCAGGGTGGAGGAGGAGACATCTGCCAGGAGGGCTGGCTTGGCTTGACATTGGAGGGAATAGAAGGAAGAAAGAAAGTCTCTCAGGCATTCCTCTCTACCCATTTATCAGTCTCTGCCTTTTCCTCTCCACCGTTTTCACACTGCATCTGGACTCACTCTGTCCTTTTTTTCCTTTTCATCACCAGTGTTGGATTTCTCACATGGCGTCACTTTCGTCTTCCTGACCAAGCTCTATATGTCCTCTGGTCTTTCATCCTTTTCTCTCGATCCTTTCATTGCTCTCTATCTCTCATTGGCACCTTTCTTTTCCACTTCTGCCTCTTTGTGTGTGCTTTTTAACCATTTTCACATGGCTTCATCTTTTCATAGGGAAAGCTTGCCATCACATTGGTGCCAGCGGTGTCTAGATTGTGCCGCCCTACCAAGCGAGTGGGTGTCAAACGCAGACATCGGCACAGCTTGCCAAGGATATGGCATCACACCGAAGCCAGTGGCTGCAAAGAAACATGAATATATGTCTGCAGCCACCCACTCGTGTAAGACCTGATACCTTTGATTTACTTTGAACTGAAGGCGTAGCTCCATTTCAGATAAAATATAATTTGAAGTCCTTTTTTTTTCCACAGTTTTAATCCTGGAGATGGTCAGATTCAAACTGTCCAGATAAATCAGTTGATACCCTTGATACCTATAAACTGTATAGTAACATCAAGTCGAGGTAGATTTATTTATGTATGTATTTATTTATTGAGTGGCTGCATGTGGCTGCTTTTCATATATACATTTTCAAAAGACCTAATTAAACACTATGTTATGTTTGACCCATCAACATCATATTTAAATGCTTTTATCATTTTATGTTTTTCACATTTTATTAGCTTTCATTAGCAGGTAACTGTGTAAAAAGCATAAGCATGAACTGTGCACTGATCTTGATTTCTTTTCTTAAAGCTCAGTAAAAAAGTGAACAATGACACAAAACAAACACCTAAACTAAACCTACTAAAAGCATCTTGCATTTATATTCATCGGAGGTCTATAACATTTTTGCTCATGAATAGCTTAACGATAAATATGTTAAACAGGCTATTAACGCGTAACTCTGTGCAGTCCTGTGAAAAACTAAGTAAACCATCACTGCATCTGTAGGTATTAAGAGGCAGCCAGGTGCAGTCAATCAAATGCACTTGATTAACTGATCATCAGCAAGTGTGAGCACCTCTATAAAAACATAAGTTTTGGCATTTGGCTGGTCTGGAGCATTTAGGTGTGCGTTAATCTGCCCACATCTCAGTAAATATACCCCAAGGTCAGATTGGGCAATGCTCAGAGAAACTCCAAAAAACCCAAGGGCTTTGCAGGCCTCGGTTAGCGCGTTAAATGTTAGAGTTCACAAATTAGAATGAATTAGAAAAGCTGAATAAGTGTAGCTTGAAAGGTTTGCCAACAGAACGCCTCTTCTCTCTAAAAAGAAGATGGCAGCACAGCTTAGGTTTGCAAAGTTGCATCTAAACAAACCAAACAGTCAAAAAGGATCTGTCCAACAGTAAAGTTTGGCTAGAACCTAGTCATGTAATAATACAATGACCACAAGCAAAGCAGCAAATCTACAAGAGAATGGCTGAAAGAGAAAAGGGTCAAGGTGGTGTAATGATTCGTCATTTCAGTCAGGACCTCAACCAGACTGAAATGCTTTCTCAGAACCTAAAGAGAGCTGCACACAAACCTTAAAATGAAGCAACGCTGTAAAGACAAGTGGGTCAGCAACAATGTGAGAGACATACAGGATACAGTGCATGATAAGTTACTGCTATGACATAATTTTTAAAACTCACATTTGGATATTGGTATAGGTTAAAAAAAAACCTCTCTCTCTGAATCACTGTTGAAATTCCTTCCACCTGCTATAAATTCAGTCTAACTACAAAAACCAGATTCTGTGCACAGAAAAGAGCTGCAAACTTTTCAGGCCTACAGGCAGTGAGTTTTTGATCGTTGAAAGGCAGATTTCAGTGGAATATTCCTTTAAGTGAACTCTGCTTGCTCTTCTCAGCCTCCACCTGCGTGCAGCGCTGCTGTGCACAGAGACAGTGTTTTATTCATAGCTCGGTTTTTGATTCTAATTTGAGCCTTTTGGTGGAAAGCAACCAAAGAGCTCGCACAGAAACAGGACTACAGCAGAAAACACTTCAGGTAACTCAAAGTAAGAAATGCATACATCAGTTCCCATATTAGCAGGCAACATTCATAAGATCTTTGAAACAGTTAACAGAGAAACAAGTGTTAAATCTTAGTGTTGAGGTTCAGCACTGGTGTGACAACAAAGGAAGAAATGAGGGGTAAAGAAAAGAAAAGAGAGAATGTGTCAGAGCCACGAGAGATAAAAGATCTGCCAATGCGACTGACAAGTGAGAGGTGAGAGATTTAAGACATTAGATGGATGAGAAAGAGCTGGGAGGAACGTACGCACAGACATACAAAAGCACATTATGAAAAATGTTTAAAAAAAACAGACAAAAGGAATGATGCAACAAGGACAAAAGAACTGGGAGAGGCAGGTAGAACTGATTCACATTTTGTGATCTCTCTAGTAAAAAAAAGTGTGTTTTGAAATGCTGAGGTCGAAATATTTCACCGTCTTTTAAGTTGTAACAGAGGTCAGCACAGTCAGTTGTTCTTTGGAAAGGGCAAATAACATGCTGCAAGTAAATTTGGAGCCAATAAATCAGAAATGGCAAAAAACATTTTTATGAAGCATCAACATCATCCTAGCTGATCCTAACCTGGTGTTGTACGTGGGGAAAAAAAGATGCTTTATTCTTTAAAAAAAATAAGGTAATTTGAAACCTACTACCTACTTGCAGAACTGTTATTGTAACCGTCGCAAACAGACTCATAATGACAATGATTAGAACTGAGACCCAAACGCAGACAAAACACGCACAAGCTGCACCCTGCCTTGATCATGACCGCTCCGGTCTCGGTGGTAGCACCCCCGAGATCAGCAGTGCAACAGCAGGGTGGCGACTGGCCCGGGCCGTTGTGATGACCCTGCTCTGACAGAGTGTCAATACAAAGCAATTTACAAGCGCATGAAAAATCGACCCTCGATAACAGGCAATTTCTCTGCTCCGCTGCCTCAAGAGGCATGACCTGCCTCGTGAAAGTGGGCAAGGAGGAGGTGGGAAGGCAAAGAAGAGGAAGAAGAGGAGGTGATCTTGGTCCAGTGGATGTGATTACAGCGCACTGTGCTCTAAGGAGGGATGGGCGGGGGTTGACAAAAAGTGGAGCAGTAATAGGGCAGGGAGGTGACCTGGGGCAAGTGATTGTAATAGTGATGTGTGGAGGGGGGAAAAAGATTGTGACGAGTGTGATGGTTGGATTGCAGAAATTAATCAGGGAGGAGGAAGCTTGAAAGCTCTGAAATATGCAGAGCTGACAATGACACGCAGAGAAGAAGAAATTATTATCCAAGCGACAGAAAAGCAGGGACACAGCCGCTTGACAAAGCAAGGTAGTTTGTGGAGAAGGAGGGATGGGCCGAGGTGTTGCTGTTGTTGATGAAATGCGGATTGTGTTGTGTGTATTTGTGCACGTGTGTGTTCTGGAGGCCACAGGTGAGGACAAAGATAATGACCTCATTCCTCTTCTCTTTTGCCGAGACACTTTTTTTCCACAACAGTCTATTCATCAAAGCCTCGATTCGTCTCTCCATCCCTCCTCCCTCCCTTCTTTCTTCTAATTTTGCTCCCTCTCTGTTGAAAAGCCAGAGGTCACACCTTCATCCAAACAGACAGGAACACACACACACGGAAAAGGAACTGTCTGCTTATCACAAACACACAGACATGGAGGCAGATGTCATGGTTTTGTTTTTTATAAAACAACACTTCAGAACGACATCATCTGAGTCATAATCAAAAACTGCCAATGTGCCATAAAATGGGAAGAGAGGTGCTGTAAAATTAACCACAGTCATCATAAATAAATGTTCTGGATGAACAATCATGACTTTTTAAACATTCTTCAACGAAAAACGCTCGTGAGAGGTTCCTTCTTATAAAAAAAAAGGGGGGGGGTGGTTATGCTTGCTTTTATCTTTCATTAAAGTTTTATTTTGTGCTACTAAAATTTTGCAGCTGCTAATGTGACTGTGTTAAAGGGCGAGGAGTTAGTGGCGGAGATGGTGTTTGGTTGAGGGTGAAAGGTGGGCTACACTGTGGTGGTCACCAGTCTAGCGCAAGGGTAACAAAAGATTTATGTTTTTATTTGAAATCTATGCTGTAGCTACATTGTAACGACAAACCCCTCTAAACCTGTACCAGGTAACCTACGCCGTAACCTGATGTGCAACTCACTAGAAATGTAACCATATAACAAAGCGGTCTCCAACCTTTTTTGCGCCACGGACCGGTTTAAAGCTTCAGCCTATTCCTTTTTCGGTTACTGTTTGAGTACTTTTATGTAAAATTATAATCTGTTGTTGTTGACTGAAATAAACATTTCAAATTCAAATTCAAAATTCAAATGCCCAACAACATTTTCATGGACCGGTGTTGTGCCAAAAAGTGATTGTCTGCCAAAAACTGATTTCCAATGTTTCTGTGTATTTTTTCTGTGTAATATCTTTACGTATGTTCGTAAATAGACTTCGGTGAATAGGGTTTACAAAGGGGTTATATAGAGAATTAAAAAAAATATCCGTTTTTCAAGTATCTTTACAACTCTGTGTTATTGTACTTACATTATAACCAATCCGGTCCTTTATCCCCACTTAAAATATTTTTACAGAACTATTGTAATATTTGCTGCCATTTCTTCTCCTCTTGGCCAACTTACTCTTACAAAAGACATTTTTAATGTTAATGAGATTTTTTTTAACTGCATAAATAAAGGTTATATAAAAGTCGCTGCCAAAAACTGATTGCGGCTTCTACCTTGTTACACGAATGTTGTTTGTGGCTCAAGATGACTTTATGTCATCCATAAGCGATGCATTTGACATATGTTTCATATATTATAGCCCAACAAGTTACTTATAGCAGTTTAAATACAAGCAATCAGTTTTTGGCAAATACCGGAAATCAGTTTTTGGCAGACAATCACTTTTTGGCACAACACCGGCCTTTAAGGTGTCGCGGATAAATGCAACAAAATAAAACTAGTACCGGTACCGGAAAAAAGAAGATTTATTCATAACACACGTGAAAAGACCCAGGAAAACAGAGTTAACGATAAAAACGAGAACAAAATAACGCTGAAAACCGATAAAAACCCTGAAAACCATACATTTCACACCTGAGCCTCAACTCTCGCGGCCCGGTACCAAACGACTCACGGACCGGTACCGGTCCGAGGCCGGGGGGTTGGGGACCGCTGATCTAACACATCGACGCAGCCCACAATTACTGTGACTGGCCTGTTCAGTACCGTAAATTCCTCTTGGATATTTCCAGGAACTTTTTACAGTAGGAAAAAGAACTAGCATTTTATTTATTTATATTATATGGCACCTCATATACACCTGGACTATGACTATGATTATTAACCCATAATCCAGCACACACAGTGTTGGGGAGTAACGGAATACATGTACCGCCGTTACGTATTTAAATATAAAATATGAGTAACTGTATTCCGTTACAGTTACTGTTTAAAAAGGTGGTATTTAGAATACAGTTACTTTGTTGAAATGAATGGATTACACAGCGGTATTTTCCTGTTTCATATGTGAGGTTATGCTCTCTCTATTTTTGGTTTCCACACCACTAAACACGCATTAAGAGGCTCTAATGCCTGTGTCTCAATCTTGCGGCCCATGTCACCTCTACTTGCGGCCCGCATAATGACGTGAAGAAATATTTTTAAAAATTATTCACAAAAATGATTTAATATGAAGGCAATAGGCAGAGTGTTACAGGCATAGGCCTAAAGAATGCAGCCCCATGAGCAGTGTAGTCTGTGCTGCAGGGAGAATGGACTGCCATACCCGTTATGTGTCTGAGAGCGAGTGAGGAAGAAAAAGGAGAGTCGAAAAGTACGAGTTGTCACTGAGCAGAAACGGGAGATGGAAGCATGTAAATTAATAATAACCACTGCAGCCAACAGTGCCTAACGAGCCCAGTTGTAAGTAAGCTATTAAGACTCGACTGTACACTGTGTTCATGTTTTCCTCCAAAACAATAAGTTTCGGAGTTTACCAGAGCTGGAGTGCTTGGAGAGAACCCATGCAAGAACACACAGAAAAGTCTTAACGGGTTGGTGGGTTTGAATCTGAGACCTTGTTGTGAGGCAACATTGTTGCAACAACTGCACTTCCAAAATACTGGAAGAATTCTACTGACAAAGGTGGTCAAGCTAAAAATCTAAGAAAAAACAATGACTGAGAACCTTCACAGACAGAAAGAAAAAACAATAGTCCACCGAAACACAACAGAAAAGACATTTTCTCACAAAGAGTTCAGGTCACAAGTCACACACAGCTTGAATACTGCCAAAGGAGCCCACTGACACTTGTTGAGCCATTTCTCTCAGCTCTCTGGGCTCAGGTGATTAGCAAGTGGAATCAGCTGCATTCAATCACCTGCCACGGAGAGGAGAAAGAGTCTGAAGGAGAACAGAGGAGAACCCAGCACACACACACACACACACACCACTCAGCAATCTCATGAATGATGATGACAAAGCCTACAAGTTCTTTTTATTTTAATCTAACCTATCAAATGACTCAATTTCAGCTAGAAATGGTTTAGCTCAACAGGATTGCGTCATCAAAATAGGTTTGTATTATTTAAGTAGTAGCTGCAGGAGTGCGGGGTGTTATTCCTCACTCTGACTTCACATTTGTTTTTCTCAGTGCTCTAACTCCGCATGAACCTTCACCTCACCAGTGTGGAAACATTTCCTCTCCCCTGCTCCCTGTGGGTTTGATCAAGGGATTTATGAGCAGTGTTATGATGGTTCGGCAACCAGGTCCCGAAATTCAATCTTATATTTCTCTTAGGTCAGTCTGCATGTTCTAGTGCATAGGTGTCAAACTCTGGCCCGCGGGCCAAAGTTGGCCTAATTACATTTGGCCCGCGAAGCCATACCAAATTACTATTAGAGCTGGCCTACTGGTATTATACAGCTAATATATATATTGTTTAGTATTAAGCTTTGCTTGTTCCATATTCAGTTTTTCAGCAAAACTTGTTTGAGTCCATAAGAAGAGATTCATTCTTAAATCTGGATGTAGCGCCTCTACTCAGGACCAGTACACTCTCACTTCAAATAGAGACCCTAGACATCTTACTAGGTTCAGAAGGAGGTTTTGTTTTGGAGACTCACAAAAGGAGTTGGCTTGGAAGTGAATAACTGGGACCTTTATTGCCTCAGTACCATTTATATACATATACAACACAATAACCCAAATTGCACACTAATAGTGCATTTTAAAAGTGAATACATGTAAAACAAAACAATAAAGACATTTAAATGGAAGATTTATACTGAACTGTATCAGAGCTCTTTGGAATGAATGAAACAGATTAAAGTGTTCCCGTTGTGAAGTTTGAATTGTCCAGTCTGAATTGTCCTTTAAAGTCGTTGAAAACCCAAACAGGTGTACTGTAGGGGAATTGTCAGTGTACAAACCCTCTTATCCGGGTAGGAAAAGTAGTGCATAGGGCTTATCTGAAATCCAGGGTTGCTTGAATCAGTTTCTCAGACAAATCCCACAATCCGATCGCATGGCTGGCCACACCATTTCACGATCATCCAGGATCTCATTTGGGCTGTTCTCGCCGTCAGTGGTTCTCCAGAATTCTTCTAGTAGTTCAAAAAAACCAATCTACACAAACAGTGCAGAACAATCAATTTCTTTCCCATTTTGTGTTCTTAACATGAGCTCATTAACTTCTTTTCCAAATGTATTAATCACAAATGGCATTCCCTTTAGCTTTACCAAGTTACAAGAGTTACAGTAACTTGCTTGTACCAGTATAAACAATTTTATCAAAATATCACAACAAAGAACATCAGCAGCTTAAACAGTAATGTAAACAGTCATAGCAATGAAAATGACATTCATCCTTAAGGCTTACAAACAAATGTAACTTAATTCAGTGCAAATACTATTAAACTTGAAATATGCTCATATCTATTAAGACATAACCATTCTAATATAAACAGAGCTAGTGCTTCTACTTGAATAGCTCCCCGATCGGAATATGGCTTCGGTGGGGTGGCTAACAGCTATTAGCAGCTAGCATCGCATCTAGCATCGGCATCGTTTAGCTCAAAGAATTCAACGCTTATAACACACTGTAAAGAACAACAGGAGAAGTAAAACAACACGCCAGATTCTCATAGCTCCCGATTGGTTTTTGTTCAAAGGTTTCTGAGCTGAATCGGCTAGTAAAATACATTATCTAACTTAACAGGTAGCTAACAAAAGCACGTGACTCACCGGGATTTCCAGACACAAATAACTTGACAGACGTTATTCCCTATGTGGTCAGAGTTCGGGGCCTAATAAAAGAGTACCTTATTAGCATTTATACATAAAACAATCTGGTCTCATTAACCGGGTTGCAGTATTGCATACCAAGATACTTTTTCCACGCGCTCCGACACGTACTTGACCGCCATCAGAGGAAAAATCTCACAGGAAGAGACAGGTAATACTTCCTGCGCACTAGACGCAAGGTTGTCAAAACACAAGACTGCATCACAGTACCCCCTTGTGGCAATAACAGGCTATAGCCTTAGATTACAAAAAGGGATTTTGCAGCCCTGTATTTCACATGGGTTACACCCTCCCCCTTTGACCCAGCATGAGCCCCTTCATGCGTCACGCTGTGGTCTACAGATGAACTCTCATAATCACCTATTGTATAAAGTGCTTGGTTAAAGCTCTCTATGAGGCTCTGCGCAAAGGAAATTAAGGGATTTCCCAACTCAGGATAATGGAAGCGCCCTGGTGGTCGACGTGTCCTTTCCGACTTACGAACATGGTCATTTTTTTCTGCACTTTCAACAGTTTCCTTATGCTCCAAAGCTACCTCAGGGGTTTGTGGGTTCAGATCAATGGTTTCCATAGCTATAGGAGCCTCTACCTCAATGGACGGTACATCAATGCTGTCTTCGGCCACAGCTGATTTTTGATTAGTCATAGTTGGTAAAGTTACATCGTCTTCAGTAGGGAGTTGCTCAGCCACAACATCTGGCTCCTCTCCTTCAGCTACTTCAGGAGATACCCCTACAGGCTCTGCAGGCAGCAAAGGGGAGCTGCCTCTGCAAGGCTCATCCTGAGGCTGAGGGTTTACACAGTCTGCTGGCATAGCCGGTATACAACTACCCTCCGATACTGTTTTTCCTGTTTGCTGTCGTCTCTTCGGGATTTCAAACACCTGAACCAACTTTCCAGGAATGACAGAAGACTGCCTAGGATAGACAGGTGAGTCATCTTCAGATTCTGATTGCTCCTCCAGTAACAGAGGCTGACTGCGCCTCGTTCTTGGCCTGCAACTCTTTGGCTTGACCTGGTCAACTTCCTCAGCTTCAGATAAGTCACCACAAGGGAGTAAGAGATCCCTGTGAAGAGTTCGAATAGGACCATCTCCATTCATAGGCTGTACAACATACACAGGTAGGTCTACCATCTTTTCCACCACTCTGTACATGGTTGACTCCCACTTATCTGCAAGTTTGTGTTTATTTCGAAGTCGCAGGTTGCGCACTAGCACTTGATCACCTTTCTCCAAGGTTGACTCCCTGACAGTTTTGTCAAAACGGCGTTTATTCCGTTCAGCAACCTTTTGAGAGTTTTTGGCAGCGATCTGATAGCTCTCTTGAAGGCGAGCCTTCAGAGCTCTCACATACTGAGAGTGAGATGTAGGAGAGCCATCTTTAACTGGCAGGCAGAATGCAATATCCACGGGAAGCCTCGGCTGGCGACCAAACATTAACTCATATGGGCTAAACCCGGTGGTCTCGTTCTTGGTGCAATTATAGGCGTGAGTTAGTGGTTTCACATAATCGCGCCAATGAGTTTTCTCTTTGTCTCGTAGAGTTCCTAACATGCCAAGAAGAGTTCGGTTGAACCGTTCAACTGGGTTTCCCCGTGGATGATAAGGACTGGTGCGCACCTTCGTGATACCAGCTAGGGCACAGAGCTCTTTAATGAGTTGGGACTCAAAATCCCTGCCCTGATCACTAAGCAGGCGCTCAGGAAAACCATAATGCACCAGAAACTGCTCCCAAAGACACTTCGCAACTGTTGTAGCCTTTTGGTCTTTTGTTGGCATAGCAACAGCATATTTGGTGAAATGATCAGTTATGACCAGAATGTCTTTGGTGTTGTGACTGTCAGGCTCCAAGGATAAATAGTCCATGCATACTAGTTCCATGGGACGGGTTGTTTGAATACTCACAAGAGGTGCTGCTCTTTCAGGAAGGGTCTTCCTTCTAACACAACGTCCGCAAGACTTAATCTTTCTCTCTACATCAGTTGCCATTTTAGGCCAATAAAATCTTGACCTAACCAAGTCGAGGGTTCTTTCCAAACCCATATGCCCCATGTCGTCATGAAGGCAAGTGAGAATGGTGGACCTTAAAGACTCAGGGACGACAAGCTGAAAGGTGACATTTTCACCTGATTTGCGGGTTCTGTAGAGGAGACCATTTTTCAGTTCCAACCGTTTCCACTCTTTGAGCATTAGTTTAAGCTCTAAGGATGCAGAGTTAGGATTGGAATTTGCTTCACCTCCATTTTCTAACATGTTGACCACATACCCAATAATTGGGTCAGACCTCTGATGTTGTTGGAGTTCTACTTCACTATAGGTAGGTATGACAGAACAACCTAATGTTCCATCATCTGCGTAGACGTCTGGCACCGCATCGGTGTGTAGAGCAAGGGACTCTACCAAAGTGATAGAAGGTAGGCTATTGTCAGATTCACTTAAGAGATGACGGTGGCACAAGACACTGAATGTGTCAGCTGTCACATCTTGTCTGTTGGGAGATGAAGAGAGATGATGGGAAGCAAAGCGTTTCATTCGCTCTTTTTCTTCAAGAGAAGCATAGTCATCATCCACAGTATCATGTGGCCGCCTAGAGAGGCCATCTGCATCTTGATTGCTCTTACCAGCACGATACTTAATATTAAAGTCGAAGGTGGCGAGAGCGGCCAACCAGCGATAGCTGGCAGCATCAAGCTTGGCTGACTTCAAAACATAGGTCAATGGGTTGTTGTCCGTTAAAACCGTGAATGTGTTCCCGTAGAGATAATCTTGGAACTTCTCTACAATGGACCACTTTAATGCAAGAAATTCCAGTTTATGAGCTGGATACCGCTTTTCACTGGGTGAAAGTCCTCTACTTGCGTAGGCAATAACCCTCACTTCACCATCCTGTTCTTGATACAAGGCTGCCCCTAGCCCAGAGGTGCTCGCATCAGTATGAAGGATGTATGGTAATTTTGGGTTAGCATATCCAAGCACTGGAGCTGACGTCAGTTTCTCTATGATTACCTCAAAAGCTTCCTGACAAGCAGGGGTCCAACGGCTGGAAAGAGGCTCTTTAGGGTTCAAGTATCCACTAGGACCGGGTGTCACCTTTCTGCCCTTCCTGTATGGTGGGTAGCCTTTGGTAAGATCATTCAGGGGTTTGACAATTTTTGAATAGTCCCTCACAAACCGTCGATAGTACCCTGCAAAGCCTAGGAAAGACTTGAGGTCACTGAGCGTCAGTGGTTCTCCAGAATTCTTCTAGTAGTTCAAAAAAACCAATCTACACAAACAGTGCAGAACAATCAATTTCTTTCCCATTTTGTGTTCTTAACATGAGCTCATTAACTTCTTTTCCAAATGTATTAATCACAAATGGCATTCCCTTTAGCTTTACCAAGTTACAAGAGTTACAGTAACTTGCTTGTACCAGTATAAACAATTTTATCAAAATATCACAACAAAGAACATCAGCAGCTTAAACAGTAATGTAAACAGTCATAGCAATGAAAATGACATTCATCCTTAAGGCTTACAAACAAATGTAACTTAATTCAGTGCAAATACTATTAAACTTGAAATATGCTCATATCTATTAAGACATAACCATTCTAATATAAACAGAGCTAGTGCTTCTACTTGAATAGCTCCCCGATCGGAATATGGCTTCGGTGGGGTGGCTAACAGCTATTAGCAGCTAGCATCGCATCTAGCATCGGCATCGTTTAGCTCAAAGAATTCAACGCTTATAACACACTGTAAAGAACAACAGGAGAAGTAAAACAACACACCAGATTCTCATAGCTCCCGATTGGTTTTTGTTCAAAGGTTTCTGAGCTGAATCGGCTAGTAAAATACATTATCTAACTTAACAGGTAGCTAACAAAAGCACGTGACTCACCGGGATTTCCAGACACAAATAACTTGACAGACGTTATTCCCTATGTGGTCAGAGTTCGGGGCCTAATAAAAGAGTACCTTATTAGCATTTATACATAAAACAATCTGGTCTCATTAACCGGGTTGCAGTATTGCATACCAAGATACTTTTTCCACGCGCTCCGACACGTACTTGACCGCCATCAGAGGAAAAATCTCACAGGAAGAGACAGGTAATACTTCCTGCGCACTAGACGCAAGGTTGTCAAAACACAAGACTGCATCACAGTACCCCCTTGTGGCAATAACAGGCTATAGCCTTAGATTACAAAAAGGGATTTTGCAGCCCTGTATTTCACATGGGTTACACGGAGGAAGATTTTTTTTTCAATAAATATTAATGTTAGCCCGCGACTTTGTTCCAGTTTTGAATTTTGGCCCACTGTGTATTTGAGTTTGACACCCCTGTTCTAGTGTCTTCCTTCCACACAGCCCTCTGCATGCTAATCAGTAAATAAGATTATTACACTAAAAATATTAAGCTATGGGGTGTATAAAACTCAATGTATCTATAATGTGAATTGTGTTGATATGCACAAACACAGCTCCGACTGTTTTGCCAAATCTTTGTATCATGACAGCAGCAAAAGTAAATCAGGCTATTCAAAATGCATTCTAGCAAGCACTGGAAGTTATACAGCCATCATCCAAACTGTAGAAGACATTCACACCCAAATAGGAGGGCAGCATCAGTAACAGTTGATTTTTGTTTTGTTTTGGGGGGCTGAGAGAAGCAGCAGGTTTGGGGGGGGGGGGGGGGGGGAGAAAGCAAATGTAACTGTAGGATTATTAAAAACTATAGAAACTTTCTCAATTCTAGGCACTGCTTTCCATCATTATCCAGGGTTTAAGACACAGAGAGTCAGTCTGAAACATCTTTAGTTTAACTTTACTGTTCATTGGAGCTGTTATGGAAAGTTTAAATGTAATTGGCCGTTTAAATGTTTAAATGTAAAGTCATGTATCAGAACGTTGCTTTGTAGTATTTCAGGAACAGAGCATCTGAAAGAATTGAAAATGGTTTATGAAAGAACTGAATTTGAAACAAACTATTTGGTGACTAGTCTCCCATGAAGCATAGTGTGTAGGGTAGAATTAGCAACTAGTAATTGAGTAGGGTGAGGTGGAGTTGAGCAGGATGTCAAGGGGGGGTATGTGGTAAGCATTTCAGGTATTTTCTTTACTCATTTATATAATATAACAAATATATGATCATACTGCGTTTGCTGTTAGCCAAATTTAGGGTTGGTTTGGTTGGTTTAGTAGTGATAGTTTTTATAGACTTTCGCTAGCTACTTGGCTAATGCTAACTAAATGTTTCTACAACGTGACTGGTCAGATGTAATGTTGATCCTGTACCAACATTATTATGATGATGCAGGAACAGCTCCAACACGGGGATATCAGATATTGTGCAAATGGTCCCCAGATGGGATTTTAATGGGGCCGTAGGCCCCCCAACAACTTGGTTATAGCACCGCCTCTGCTTCCTGTATTTAAAACATCACTTAGCGGCAGAAATAATACAACCTTATCAACATGTAAATTATATCTTATGCCTTATGAATTAAACTGTACTCTTATGCTTGGTTGGGAATGTTTGCACTAGTCTGATTTGATTCTCGCAAAGCCCTCCAACTGTTTCCACCTAACTCTGATTTGAATTTGGACGCTTTCTCTGAGATGCAATCTCTGTAATGTAAAAAATCATCCTTGCTAGTGTGACAAGAACACTACGCATAAAAACTCAGGTGAGGATGAAATCCATCTCTGTTGAGGTTTGTCACATCAACATCAATGCTGAAATTGTGATATTAAAAACACAGACATGCTTCAAATAGATGAACAAGAGTGGAGTCACAATTTATCTTCACTTTGGAGATGTGTGTGACTGCCGTGCCATGAATTATGTGTAGGCAGAATACAACCCCTTGTCATTACACGAGCCATTTTGTTCAATGATTTAAGATAGTCCTGTATATTGAATGTCAGCCTGTATGACAGCGTGTTCCCGCTCCCTCTTGTCTGCATCGCCTTCCAAAGCTTTTCCCCATCGCGTTCTTCATTCAATAGTAATTCTCTCTTTCTCTCTGACTTCCTCTCCTCCTCCCTACATACTCATCTTTTCGCTTGTCACTTTTCCTTTATGTCAATTACCATCTCTCTGCACTTTTCCTGCCTTTCTCTCTGTCCCAGCTCGCCCTGCCCCACACCTTTTCTATTCCAGTCCCAAGATTTCCTCATTCTTTCCAGCTATCATAACCTCGATCCCCTTCTCTTTTTCTTTTTTTTCTCCCCGTAGTGCTTCCTGCCTGCGTGCAAGATTTCCTCATGCATTTATTGTATATTCCTGCTGTTTTCCAACTTGCTCTCCTCCTTTCCCATCATCTTTCCTCCCATCCCACACATTTCTTTCTGTCCAACGTGTAATATCTTCTCTCCTTCTCCACATAAATCCCAGTAGTGAGTGAGCAACCTGAATCTGTCTCTGACCCCGTTCATTTTGCAGTTCAGGAACCTTAGAAAACCAGGAGCGTGCTTACCACCTCACCTCACATCCACTCATGAGTGCATGTGAGGTCTGTGTAATCAAACCTGGAACGATATGGCAGCTAGCTTTTGTATGTTTGCACCACAAGTGCATTTCACTTGGCTGTGCTTGTTCTGTGTTTGCTTATGGAAGCCAGTTTGTTGGAGGTGATGGGTGTGTGTGTGGGTGAGTGTGTGAGAGCACTTACCGTACAGTATGTTTATCAGTATGCCAAGCAGGGAGCCTTAAATGGATTTTAGCTGGAATGTATCAGCTTTTTTTCAGAAAGGAAGAACCTCAAGATTATCTCGCACTGCCAGTGTCTTAAATATGTGTGCATCTATTGTTTAGTGTTTGTGTGCTTTGTGTGCATGTTTATGATATCGTCTATGTGCACAGTGTCTGGTATGTTGTCTGTAATTGCCTGCGCCTTACCATCCATCACAGGGATGGGGGTTTTTTTCCCCTCACATTTTCTTTACTCTTTCTAGTCAAGAAACTTGTTCTCTCTTTTGCTGAGAGAAAAGGGGAAAACTTTTTCGTTTTTCAAAAAATGCCTTTGACAAGTGCGTTTTCTCTCTCTCTCTTTCACACACTGAACATGCATAACAAACTTTCTAGAAAGAGATTGCGTAGGGGGCTGGATGGGGAACAAGAAACCTCATATCTGCCAAGTAGAAAAACAATCAAGACAGATAGCACTGACTTGTCAAAGAGTGTGACACCACCAGGTCCCACCCTGGGAAAATGAGAAACTTTGCACTCACACAAAACACAGCATCCCTGCAAACGTCTTTTTTTTTTTTAACCATTTGATATTCATCTTTTCTCTCGCGTCTATTAAACTTGCAACTAATGCTTTTGTGATTTATCAACCCTTACTTTTCGGGGGCATTTTCCTCACACTCAAGGGCGGCTATGCATTCGCACAGTTTGGTGACACCATTGTTGTCAAACACTAATAGCAGTGACACTTGCAGTGACACAACCTGAACGCTATTTTCAATTTTAAATTGGTCTGAGATCAGATTTGCATTACAGTGAAACAACAAAGTCATTTGTGCTTTTTTTTACTTTTAGCATTCCAAAGCTGTCAAACACAGCCTTCAGCCTCGCAGCAGGACTACATCTCATAAGATCATCTTATCTTTTGACAGTTAACTCAAGAAACATTTACACAAGAAATAATTCAGCCTGCATTGGAAACACGACTCTTTAACTGGATTGGGGTGGCCAACTCCAGGCCTCGAGAACCAGTGTCCTGCAGGTTTTAGATGTGTCCTTGATCCAACACAGCTGATTTAAATGGCTACATTACCTCCTCAACATTTCTTGAACTTCTCCAGACGCCTGATAATGAAGTGATCATTTGATTCAGGTGTGTTGACCCAGGCTGATATCTAAAACCTGCAGGACACCGGCACTTGAGGCCTGGAGTTGGACGCCCCTGCTCTGATGTTTCAGTAAGACTAACTCTGGAGCAGGGTGACCAGGTGCACTGCGTTATCTGGAATTGTGGCATTCATAAGGGTGTGTGTGGTGTGCTGTTTTGAGTATATCAGTTAGGCTCTAATTGTCAGAGACAAGTAAAAAAAAAATTCTTCTCACGTTTGTGTGGCACAATGAAGCAGAATTTCTTTGTGAAAAAAATTGTCAAAAACTAAACCAAAAGAAACAAGATGTGATTTTTTTTTTTTATATCTCCTTAGTACAGAAACATGTTAATATGTGTAGTCACACACCACTGAGCTTGACAAGTCTATAGTGTGCGTATGTGTGTGTTTGGGTCCACAGAGACAGTGACCTGGACACGATGGTGGAGTGGGTGCAGTTAAATGGACCGTGGCTGAAGCAGTGGACTCAGTCACTCAGAGCTCACCTTTAGGTGGCAGCATGGGAGCCTCAGCCACTTGGACACACTCGGAAATTACAGAGTCACGGCTCGACTTGCCAAATCAGCCAGGCCGCATAAAAAGCTGTGATGTTATTTCACAGAGAGCATAGAATAATATCGTTAGCAATATGCACCTACGTAGTACTGATATATTTACCGACGGGAAACAATCTTTTCTGTCTGCCTGGAGCAGTGTGCCCCACAACTACTTGAAACCTTTACAAATCCACTCAAAACTAATTTGAGATGTCAGAGCAAATTAATTTTAGTTGTCGGGTATCAAGAGTTTTGACACATAGGAAGCAGCAAGTGATCACTCAAAGCGTAGCTGGACTCACCAGGGATGGTTGCAACTGCTGAAAATGTTTGGGGTTTTTTTTAATAATAATTTTAACTAATACCCCAGATATATTTGCGCTTGATGTTGTTCACAAGTGATTTCTGGGTCACAAACTCCTTTACAGAAAGCTCTAAAGAAGCAATGGGATGTATTTAGTTTAGTTTGTGTTGCTTGTCAGATTTCTGATCCATTGTTTTAGTTCTTTAGTGCAGGTAATTACACCCCAGTGTCTACAAAGAATTTAAGGATGTGTCTCCAGGAGATTTTATTTTTCGACCTCTGGCTTTTTAGTGATGAGCAAGATATCAAAGGATGGCTTTTAAATGTGAAATATCATGGTGGAAATTTAGACTTGTAGCACAGAGGTGTAACTAACGATGTAAATGGCGGCCGATGATCAGAAACTCTGCTTACACAACACTGGCACCGCGCGTGGTGTCTCGCTGCCATGTACCGACATATTGAAATGGAGCTGTCCCTAATGTTGTTAGTTACACCTGCACTTTTCCTGCTAAGGAGCATAGCAGGAATCCGATGGAGAGATAATATAATAACGGCATCATATCGGGGTGAAAATTATCAGTAATTCTGCTGATGAAAATGGCTCGCTGTGGCAGCATGCTGCAGGTCAGACCCCATCTTTGTTCTCCAGCAGCCCAGTCATCGATCTGGCTGAAGAGCCCGACTCTGACAAGTGCCCAGGTGGTGGAAACGATGGAAGGGGCAGCAGAGATTGAGGAAGTGGCTGATAGGATGACGGCCTCATCTTGGTAACAACTCCCTGGACTCTCAGATCCTTTCACCTCCCTCCACCTCTCCTTCCTGTTTTCCTCCCTCTGTCTTCCCTTCCTGTGCCCCACAGGACTCAGTGGAGCGATGGAGGGAAACAGAGCCCAGCTACCTCCACCTGGTCATTATCAGACAAACACCTGCTGCCTCTTCCCCATGCCTACTATCCTCTCATGCTCTAAACTCTTGCCTGTTTTGGGTCCCTTGTTCTCACTCAACCCTTACTAATAGGAATATCTCGTTTTATTTTTTTGGCAGTGCACAGCTACAGGTGTGCAGAATAAAATTGAAAGTCAGTGTGGGTCTTTCATAAATGATCACAAATATGTTTGTTTATGTTTGTGAAGCTGACTTGTCCTCTGCCTGTTTTGCCGTTGCATCGAGAGGAAGGTGAAATGTGTTAAATCGGTCGTTACGTTCACTCTCAACTCTCTCGCAACCATTCTGCGGTGATGCCTGTCCGCTAGGTTACCATGACTACCTGACACTGAAGGCACCTCTTCATCCATCTGTGCTGCAGCAGTCGCTTCCACCTTGCCCGGCTCTAACCTATCCACCCACCATTCCTTCCATCAGTTCTTCCCCCTGCAATACAAGCAGCATTCGCCCATAGAAAGGAAGATAAGGTCGAGGCTGCTGGCTTTTTGAAAGCACCGGCACCGCAAGAGCTGAACTCAGTCGACAAAAGCGAGGGAGCGACAAGCAACGGGGGCTATAAAAAATTCATGGCCAATAGAAGAAGGCACTGGGAGTCCTGCAGTATGTGAACTGCACTCTGGAAACTTTTTCTCTATTTTGCAGTCTTTTTTTTTTTTCTATTAATGTTCTCGACTGGATTCCAGGCTTTCCAAACTTTACTACATACATCTTTATTGTCGAAAAATACTGAGAGAAAAATCAAATAAGTCAGACAAACTGTGAAAGTGAATTTCAGTTTCAAATGATTTTGCAGCCCTGGGCTGCAGGACTCGTTTAGATGTGCTGTGCATCGGAAATTAAACTATCAAGTTATTTTCTCTCTTCTCTGTAGTGCTTTGTTTTCAACCAAACACGAGTTTTTGTGTTTAAGCAAATGTGAGTTTTTATTCTTTCCAACAGATGTTTTTCCTCAGTAAACATTCAAACAAGTCAAAACTGGGAAATGTGAGGTAAAGAATGATGACTATTCACATAGAGGCAGTGAGCCTCATCTTGCTCCCAACTTCTCACATATGGATGTTCGATCGCTTTGCATCACATTTCAGCTCTCTGAGTCATCCTTTTTAATGTTGTAATCAGTCTTATTTTTAACCCAACCCGTCATCTTTTAACAAACCTAACCAAGAACCTTTGGTGCGTCAATCAAATCAAATGGGGAGGAAACAGACTGGTGACTTTTCCAGGATGTACCTGCATTTTGCCCTGGGATAGATAGCTGGGATAGATTCCAGCCTCCTCATGACCCTGAACTGGATAAGTGGAAGAATATGGATAAATTGATAATCATTGAGTCACAAGCAGCATGTAAACGTGGTCAACATGACCCAACCAAATATCTGGTGTCAGACAGACTGGGCCAAGTGTTTCAGAAACTGCTGATCTACTGGGATTTACCCACACAATCAGAGAATCATCTGAAAAAAGAGAAAATATCCAGCCAACGGCAGTTCTGGGGTGAAAATGCCTTGTTGATAGCAGATAACAAAGGAGAATAGCCAGACCACTTTGAGCTGATAGAAAGGCAAAAGGAGCTCAAACAGCCATTCGTTATACCCGAAGTATGCAGAAGAGCATCCCTGAACGCTGAATGTTTAAACAGATGGGCTACAGGCGGCGCTCCCGTAACAAGAAACTGGGGCTCACTAAAATGTGTTAATAGAAAGTTGCCTTGTATCAACAGTTCAGTTCAGCTGGTGGTGACATTGTGGAGGGTTTTTTTTTTTTTTGGCACATTTTGGTCCCTCTTGTGCCAACTGAGCATCATTTAAAGCCAAAGTCATCCTCTGAAGGCTGCTTCAAGCAGGACAACATACTTCACTGTATTCCAATGGCCTCCACAGGCACCAGATCTCAATCTACCTTTAGGATTTGTTGGAATGGAAGATTCACGTTATGGATGTGCAGCTGAATCTGCACCAACTGTTTGATGCTATATGTCAATATGGACCAATATGGATCTCTCAGGAAGGTTTCCAGCTCCTTGTTGAATCTATGCCTTGGAGGATTAAGGCAGTTCTGAAGGTAAAAGGTTGCACCTAAAGAAGTGTGTAAAATTTCACTTACTGACACTTTTTCTACCTCTGGCAGAAGGTGAAGGTTTTTAAAACAGGACTATTTGCTTGTGGGCTTCAACACATCCCCTTGTGTGTCACAATACTGATGAGAGAATAAACGTTGTGCCTGTCTCAGACACCAGCAGCTTTGGCAGATTTGCAGTAGTTGACACTCCTTGAATGAAAACAGGTTGGGGAGTTCCTGCTGTCGCATGTGCTGGTTCCCTTTCCAATTCGTCGACGTTCAGTGCAACAGTTAATAAAAGAGAACCGTGATCACTGTTATTAATTCGACCTGTGCTTTTTCTACTGTGTCAAGTCAAAATGTCTAGTGTGAAAAATGTCTATTGTAACAGAGATGAATGACACAGCCAGATATCTTCTGGTCTTTGGTAGTGAATGGAGTCATTTTTATGTGTTCTCGGCACAAGCTGATGTATGAGCTACTTGGGAATACAGACTGTAATATTCCAGCTACAGTACATAAAAGCATATCTGAACATTTGGCAGCTGAAGGTGGTTGGTAGAAGAGCAGAAGCAGCAGAAATTTCATATCGTGCAGTAATTCAAGCAGTTTGTAGCGTGGAGTAAGCAGCAGCCTGAGCAAGCACTGTCAAAGATTTCTGGACTGCTCTAAGATGAAATCTTAAACAGATAAAAAAGGAAAGACTTTCATCCTTTCATGTAGTTCATGAACTGAAATTCAGCAGGTGATTGCTACTAATTTGGAAAAGAAATTGCCTGGTCACTACATGGTAAATGATACATTTTAAACAGTCAACTCTTCATACTTCATATCTGTATGTTAAACAGTTCTAGTAAAACAAGAGCCAGAAGGGGAATTGCCATGTTCAAATATGAGACGTACAAAGAAACAGCTGATTTGGCCATATTATTAAAAAAAGGAGGAGTATTTACTGAGAACACAAACATTCTTTTTTGAGGTACAAGTTTGCTAGGATGAGAAAGACATCCATCTGCATCTAAAAGACAAAGGTCGCTCTTTCAAAGAAAGCCAATGTTCACATTTTGGACAGAGAGGACAGATGGTTTGAAGAGGAGTGAAAGACGCCATCTATGTCCACTGTGAACGACCATCTTTGAACAGAGGCGGTGGCTTACAACACCAACTGTCTGCCATCTATAATCCAGTTCTGAGATCCCTTCCCAGACGCCTTAACGCCCACTCACACCCTGGGCCATTTGACCTCAGGAAATCACATGATAGGGTGGGGCCAGGTTTCACAATAAGCTCACCCGAAACCTTGGCTGATTGTGACCTACACCCGTTTTCACACCTTGGCTCGTGTGATTAGGAGAGGATCATTAGGAGAGGATCATTAGGAGGTCCATTGTCCCTCTTGGGGGGGACACTTCCACAGGGCTTAAATCTGGGACTCTACACCATTTGAACTGAAGAAGCTTCTCAGATGAGAGGTGAAACGTCTTCAAGCAACTTAAAGAAGTCCAAACGCTATTCTTTCCTGCTTAGACTACGATGACTTGGATGACGGAGAACCTTCACAGACATGACAAAGACATCCTAGTTGTTTTTGCTTTCTTCTATATTTTCCCCTAAGCTATCTGCCTCCCAATTCTATCTGACTGGGCTGAAGGATAATGTTAAGCTCAGAAGAAGTAGTTGTACTATACTAGACATTTCAGCTGTTTGTATGAATACGATGCCACATGAGATCAATCATTGCATCCACATATCCAAAGCTACTGTTTAAGAATGAGAACCTCAATAAGAATAAGATTATGACAGCATCCCATGAGACATCTACACATAAAACTCAAAGGCCAGTGAGTAACATCAGCAGGAGCTTGAGCTGTAAGGTTTAAGCAGGTGTAGCACAGCTCCCCTGAGGCCAAGTGTCTTCACCAACAAAAGTTAATTACACATTTCTCTTATCTTCTCTACCACACCCTGGTGAAGATCTGTACATCAGCAGTTGAACCTTGATCTCCAGGTAGCTGTCAACTCCAGTATGCACCCCTCCACCACCACCACCACCTCTACCCCCGTGGTTAATTAATTGAACTAATTAAGGCTCCCCGTGTTAGTTCCATTGCCAGGCAATGTCCATGCCTTATCTCAATCCCACAATGCACTTGATCACAAGCTGCCGTGTTTGATACGTTCCAAAGAAGTGATTAATTAATTCATGAGCGGCGGGTCGTTAATACACACCACGTCCCTCTGATATCAAAGTCGCAGCGGTGAATGCACGAGAGGCTGCAGGTTGTGTGGAGGCGGAGTGAAAGGAACATGTTGGGAGCCACTCTGATGATGAGGCCGACAGGCAGGCTCAACGTGAGGGTTAAAGGGCGAAGCATTAGGCTGAACCTTTTGAAGACTTAAAGAAGCATCTGGGATCCTCTGATATGTCTAATTAATAATTTATTGTGAAGTTAATTATGCTCATTGTGAGAGAATGTATCCTGAATTTTATTCACTTGACTGAATTTAGAAACAAATGTAAACACAGCTTTTCCAATACATCTGCTTCTTTCCCTTATCTTTAAAGAACGCCCAATGCAGCTTTATCTGCTTTAGACCGCGACACGTTATAATTAGTGAGCAGGGAAATAACGGATATAATTATTCTACTTATTGTCTATGGAAGTGCGAACGATGTATACATATCTATTTGACTTCTTTGTTGTGCCCCCTCAAAGCTTAATGCCACAATAGACCTAAAGAGATTCATTCTTCTCTCCGAGGAAAAGCAGTGCCTTTCAAGTTTCACTGAAGCTCCAAGACAGAGAAAATTTTAAAAAAGAATCCAGCCAAAGACGCCCATTTGAAGATCAAAAGCGGCTGTATTGTGTGTATGTTTTCATGTGAATGTGTATGAGGGGCAAAAAGGAAGAGAGAGAGAGAAAGTGAGATCGCAGAGGACCATTAGCAACAGTTCCAGAGTATTTTATCAATCTGGTGCACTCCATCAGATGGTTAAGTTGGGATTAAATTGACTGATGATGTCTTGCGTGGGAAGGTTGCAGGTGACCGGACTGACCTCCAGACTGCACGCAAACCACTCATGTATGTACACATGGAGCTGATGATAAAATGTATGCATGTTGGAAGCATAAAGACAGACTCTGCATCGTTGTGTGGAGGCGTGCAGGGTGGATGGGCTAATCGGACAAATTCCTCTGGATCCTTGGAGGATGACCCCATCACCTGGAGATGACGGTTAAGTCAGAGACCACTTCACAGCAGGGTGTGGGTCTCCTAAGGGAATGTTTGAATGTGTATGTGTGTGTGTGTGTGTGTGTGTGTACCTGGGAGGAAACTTAAAGGTGAATGAGATGACAGCTGAAAGTCAAGTTCAGCTCATTAATTCTGAGCATTTAGACTTAAAGAAAAACGGGGAAAATACATCAAACAATTTAACTGATCTATATAATCATCATCCACACCGAGTGGCTGGACAGTGTTTGGGAAATATGGTCCAGAAGATACCATAGAAGACCTCTTTAAAAGCTCTAAAATACTCTATATAGATTGTTATCCCATGTGTGTTAATCAGGCATCAGGAAGCTTTAGGTCAGTGGAGCAGGGAATGGATTTTCTGTGGCCCTGACGGAGGAGACTTGGTGCATAATGGCTTCTACCTGTGGAGAAAATAACAAGCCAGACGGAACGGAGGAACATCAGCCAATGATCTTTCATTCCACCGCAGACACTGACATCAAGTGAAAGCTCCTGCCAAAATGCTCCTGTTGGCTCGGAGAGGTTGACTTTAATTAATTGATGAAAAGCGATTTTTTTTTCCCTCTTTTTTGACATTTTAATGCACTGAATTATTTTTTTTAACTGCATTAAAGTATTTTTAAACCTATTAGTCAGTGTGCAGCACGGAAGACACCGGTGGCCTGATTTGGCATCATTACTCTTCGACTAATGATGCGGTGCCTGCAAACTGGAAAAGTACATCTGTGACTTTGCCACTGCTTTGTTGTTGGTGATTGCAGTAACACAATGGCTTCCAATTAATAGCACGTCTTCCACATATATAAATACATGTTTTTTAATATGAAAGAAAATGTGTAGAATGAGCACCTGCCTCCTCTTCACTGAAACATGTCTACATGCAGCACCGAGGGTTTTGGAGGGCTTTAATATCCTTTAACACTAGAAGGAGTTCATGTTGACCTCCTGTCATTTCTAAAATCATACAACTCTGTTAGAATAAAACCCTACTACCTCAGATTTCTCATTTTTCCCAAATGGGTTCATTTTCAGTTATATTTCAGACTCGTCTTATAGTGATCTTTCTCATGAATCTACACTCAAATAGTAACAATAATAAAACATAATACAATAGCAAGGTCAAAGACTGGCTTTGGTCAGGCGGGTAACCAGCAACCAAATGGTCACTACATGAAATATTTGGTGATGGGAGAACCTTACAAATAGAGTGATCACACAGAAGTCATATTCAAAGGCACTTGAACACTTCTTACACCAGGAGAAGCAAAATCCTCTGGTCTGATGAAACAAAGGCTGAGAAGATGTCCGCAATTTTCAGCAGTGTGGTTGAGGAAGAAATTGTTTACTGGCACCACTGATACCATCCCTGTAATAAAACAGTGACTGCTGGTCACATAGAGGGCAGGTTTGATATAAACATTATAGAACAATTCTCATTCAGATTGCTAATATCTCAGGATGTGAAGTCTGGGTGAAACATGTTTTAGCTTAGTCTCTGTGGAAAGTGTAGATTGAAACCAAAACAAAAAAACCCGATCTTCGGTAAGACGAGTGCGACGTGCCAGTGTGTGATCTCTGACGACATACCAAATGCACTCTCCATTCAGAGCGGAGAAGACCTAAAATACACCAGCAAACAGCTAAATCGTTGTTTGCTTTTCCATTTTTCCATCAGAAACCTGGAGGACAAGTATTAATCAGGCGTGAAATGAATTTATTAAAACTGTTTGCAGTTTTATAGAAATAAGCAATTATGAATCACGATTAAAGTGATTGATTGTAATGTTTGGCTTCTAATTTTGCGTTCAAAACAAAATAATAAAAGACAGGCAGAGATTTATCATAATGCAATGTTTAACCTGCCATACAGATTTCTGTAATTATTTCTCTCTGTGCAGTGATCACACAGTACTACACAGTAAGGGAATCTATAACTGCATTAAATATAAACATGGACCGTGCACACAGGTGAACGTGTGTAATAAGTTTGCATGCACACACACACACACACACACACATTATCAACAGAACTAAGAGCGTGTCACAGCTTCATTTGAACTTCTTGTTGTTTACAGTACAGTTATGTTGCCACACTGACCTCATGTTTATTAAAGACATGAGTGGCTGTCACTGTTCAGCTAGAATGTAGATATCATACTAAAAGTTGATTCTATTGATCTGGGCGGTGCGTTTTCATTGGGAGAAACATGAAGTCACCCAGTCCAAGTTTCCCCAACCTTATAAAGAAACATTTGCATGATGACCAGTACTGGCACCACTGATTAAGAATGGGCCGTGAGGTCAGTTTCATGATCATTAATATGCAAATTGTCATGACCACGTATCAATGGCGGTGAGTACCATTCACAGAGAGCTGGGAATGGCTGCAATCAAAGCATTGTTAAGATGGTGAGTGATGTACCCCTAAGCTTCCTCCTCGGGTCAAAGATGATCGTTGCTCTCTGTCCGAGTTGTGCACGTCTTCGTCTCTTAAAAAGTGAAGAGTAAAAATTTTGAAACATCTCAGTGTTTCGACCACTGAGACACAACAAGCTGCAAATCCACACATCCATCTTCTTCCACTTATCCAATTCAGGGTCTTGGGGGAGAGGGCTGGAGCCTACCCCAGCTGTCATAGGGCAAGAGGCAGGGTATGCCCTGGACAGATTGCCAGTCTGTTCCAGGGCTAATACAGAGAGACAGGCAACAATTCACGCTTATATTCACACCTATGGGCGATTTAGAAGCATCAGTTTCACTAACTCCACTAACTGCATGTCTCTGGGCTGTGGGAGAGAGCCCATCCACATGCTGACTTTTCCTGTCTGTTGTGTGGCATTGTGCAGATTTTGTCAGCGCCTTTAGCACCTTTAGCTAAGTGATGCTTCAGGCCTGAGAACCCTTTTAAAGCCCTGTAAAGTTGTGGGAGCTGCAAAAGACTCCCTGCATATATTCTTTTGATTCATCGCTGACTTTCAGCGAGCGTTTGGATTCACGTCACAGTCGAGCCATTAGCAGCTAACCTCACACATTACTTAGTACTCACTATGCTTCAGACTTGCACTTGCTTTGGGGAGCTTTGCATGGCATGACTGTATACGTCTGTGGTGGGCTGAAAGTTGGCAGCTCTTGTACTTAACACCCACTCCTCTCCTTTACTGTGGGTCTCTACAGACACACACAGCTATTTTTATTTTGTGTGTGTGTGTGTGTGCACCCTAAGTTAAGAACCTTGACAGTAATCCATCTCACAGCGTCCCCAACCAGTTCCAGCTGTCACCTTTGCCTCGCCAGCCGCCACTGAACCACTCACTGGATTTAGGGGCCCTATAGATACCACTGCCACTCACTGTGCCCCGGTTCCACCATGCACTTGATGCAACGCACATTGACAGACACCAAAAGGCTCCTCGGTTAAAATAGAATTTCAATTTCACCGGGTTTTAGTGCGTGATAAAACACAGTGCCCTCTTCAGTTGTAGCTAAAAGAGATTAAAAAGGAAAGTAGAGTTGAGGGGGGCAAATATAGATCATGGCTTTATTAACTATGGCAATAGAATTCTGCATGCAAGAAGAGAGGTGGGTGGGTGAAGAAACGAGCATCTTGTGCTTTGCAAGGAATTTATCATAATGTACGCGCGGCAAGATCATTTGCCTCTTGACAGGATCATTACGAGATTCAGTGCTCCCATGACCATTACGCAATTTCAGCGTTCTTCCTCGGATGGAATTTTAATTGAATTAGCCCGGATGGTTACACATGGTGTGAACGATAACATTTTTTGTCTATCTGAGCTCATTGAATGCGCTGGCGGGCGGGGGGAGTGCTAACGGGTCAGGGCAAGCCAAGAAAAAAAAAAGAAGGGACAAGGTACTTTGGTGTCTTCTCCTATGCCTCTCTTTTCAGTTGCAAAATAGATGCCGTGAAAATCACTGGTCTGGCCGCTCTGAGCTGCCTGATGATCTGCTGTTGTTATACACTCAAAGCCACTCTTCCACGCAAGTGGCCATGTAAGCTGAGGGCAATGCAAGCATGATGTATGGTTAGAAGGTAAATGTGTTAGTATTAGCACCTCCAGAGAATAAAACCCCCACCAGCAGCTCAAGTACAGTCCCGTAAGAATGATTAATGATGCCGGTCATGAAAGGCAGGGAGATGGAGAAGGGAAGGTATTGTGCTGACAAGAAGGTTCCTCTTTAATGTGAACATTTTGATCCTCAGTTCTTTGATACTAAATGACACAGCCTATTAAGGCGCTGGAATTAATATGAAGGCTGAGCATCAATTGAAAAAATGTCTACCATGGTGCTACCCAAGGTATAACAATTTTCAAGCCAGATGAGAGCTCTTGCATTTTGCACTTGGAAAATGTAATAAAAGATCTTCAATACCCACCCAAGCTTAAACGTTTTTAAAACTAGACTCTCTTTTTTGGCCTGGTTTAACACAATATAGTATTAAAGAGACCAGATTATCCTCACAAACTGTGTTAAACACATTGCAAATTGAAAAACGCTGTAAAAGCACAGAAGACACAAAGGAAGTCGAATAAAACACAACACAAATAGAAGAAATGTAATTAAAATTGAATAAACAATGGAAACAGAAAAAAAATCCTAAAAGCTTCGAGAAGCCTCAAAACACAACAGCTAATATCAAACATGTATCTACAGTATGACGTGAATAATGTGAGAGTTTGCCAACTCTAGTAGTTCTGGTTTAGGTTATTGTCTCCCAAAAATGCTTAAAAACTAAACAGTTGTTTCATTATTGTGTGTCTTGTGTGCTTTTGCAGTGCGTTTTTGTTTGACGATCTTAAGTTGCAGGACATTTGATCTCTCAGGGCCACCGCAGATTACTCCTGATGACATGAAATACATTCCTAAATTTATTCAGTACCACCAACAACTGTAATGATCCGCAAAAGAAACACTGATCACTGTTAAAGGAGCCCCTTTTGCAAGCCCCAAAATGGAATTAAACTTCCATCACTCGGCATCACTCTAACCAAGTCAACATAAGCTTCCTTTTTTAAGGTATAAAAAGTTTTACACAAGTCAACAAATAGATCAGTAAGTTGCAGAAATCATGTGTCTTGGAGCTTCAATGAAACAATGCTTGAGACAATCCAGAAGAGAAGTCCTGATGTTTTCCAACTCAAGTAGTGCTGATGATGTGCAGAAGTTTACAAGATATAATTTTTAAACATGTGCAGGTGAATATTTACCGTAACATTACTGTGCTGCTTTCTGGTGCAGCTAGTGTGGCTCCATAGTGTGGTGAGGTTCTACATTTGGCTAATAAGTGAAAGATCCTGTTTGAGGAGGAGGAGGGAACAGAAAATCCCTTTGGGGTTCATCAGAAAGGGCAGCTGGTGCAAAATTCTGCCAAATCAAACTACTTACTGATGTAACCGTGTGATGCTTTCGGTGGTGTGACCAGGGGCAGATCTAGAAGGGTGGCATGGGGTGGCAAGGGCCACCCTAAAATGATCCCTTGTCACCCCAAGTGCCACCCTAGTTTTGCATATGACAGTGTTGTTTATTAAAATAAGATAGCATTAACACTTCGAGAGTAGTTACAGTCAACAGTGAATATAAATGCTAAAACTGAAAATATTGCTTAGTGTTACACCCGCCCCGCCCCCCACCCCCCTCCACCATTAACAAATGGTTCAGCCCATAGCACGGACGGGCTTTTTTCTTGTTTTCAGTAGCTTAAAACCTTTTTAACGCTCTAAGGAAAGCGCGAAAACAGTAAAGAAAAAAGTCACCACTTTCCTATCAATGGAAAAATGTACCATGTCGACCAATTAAAAATAAATGTCAGCACGTGGGATTTGGTTGTTTAGGGAGAGGAGAAAGTTTTGGGAGTGATGGTAACGCCAGTGAGACAGAGCGAGCGAGTGTGAAAGACAGAGTTTTTACATATAGGAGATTTATGACGTTTAGTGTGGAGTGTATAGTTGGTGTGTTGTCTTGTGTAGTCGTTGTTTTGTTTTGTGTCAGTGAGAGCACTAATGAATGTCACAAAGGCACATTTGTAAACACTGTCACTAAGTAGAAAACCAGCGAAGTGATACACCTCCTGTCGTCAGGCCTGCAGGTTTATCCCTGTGCTGTTCTCTTCTGTCTTTTGGTGGAAAAACTTTTTTTTTTTTTACTGGCACACATTATTTTTGGGGCATCTTATTGCGACACCTGATTGTTCTCTCATTTTAGTTTTAGTAATATTTTGAAATGGTTGTACAACATTTAAAAAAAAGTCAGGTGTATTGGCTGCATTTTTAGATAAATAGTTGTATATGTTTACAAAATGTACAATTTATATTTGCATTTCGAGTTATAAGAATTTACTAAAACATGTATTTATTTAAACATGTGTACTTACTGCATTTGAATCATTATAACCATATGTAACCACCTGCATATGTGTTTGGAAAAAAAGGTTTTGATTTTACCACCCCATTTGATTTCTTTGCCACCCTAAGAAGATTTCTCTAGATCCGCCCCTGGGTGTGACTAGGGACTTGTGGTCAGAGTAAAGCAGGCAGCTAAACTTTCCTGACAAAAGACTTGTTTAAAGTTGTGAGGGTGACTCAATCGTCCATTTATGTTTACAGCATAAATGTAAACATTTGAGTAGTGGATTTTGGGGATCTCAAATTATGTGTACAGCAGACTGTGTCAGTGATTAATGCAAAGGCATGTATCAACAAAGCTGCTCAACAACAACATTTTCATCTCTAAACACGGCTGATGACAAAATTAAAAAAAAAAAAAAAATCCAAGCCACAAATTATTTAGCAAAAAATGTTTAATCTCTCCTTGATGCGTGTTTATTTACAAGTAGTAAATCTGCAAAATAGGAAATAACAGAATATTTACACAATGAATGTTAACCTGCAAACTTGTGACAGTCGCTTCAAGTCTGAAACTCTAAAAATGTATCAGTTATTGTAGTATTAAAATTCTTTAGCCACTATACTTGAAATTCCTTTGCTTTGCGTTTCCGTGGGTTCTATGTAACTTCCATTTTGAAGGAGGAAAAAAAAAGAAATAATGAATTTCCAAGAATCAGAAGCGAGCAGGAAAAAACAACACAGAATGATGCCAGGACTTCATTTGATTCAGCAATGGTTTGAAAAGGCAAAAATGTGATGAAGCCGAGAATTAAACATGACTTTGAGCTGAGTCTACTCGCTCTGAACGGTGACAACAGCAGCAAACCCAGCAATTCAATCTACAGCCTACACTCTTAGGCCACCGAGTAACAATAAACACAAGTCAGCTGTTGTAGTAAACAGTGAAAAATGAATAGTAGAGAAGGGCAGCTGGAAAAAAAATACATGTGGACTTGAGAAGAAGGTCAATTTAAAAGGCAAGTAGCCATGCAAATGATAAATAAGCACGACTCCCCCAGCAGTCGTTTAATCAACAGAGCTACGAGTGGAATAGGACACAAATGGAGCATGAACCTGAGAATGGATTGAGAATGTCTAAGTGTCTTTGAAAAGCCTGACAGATCATCAGCTGGACACCACAGCCTCAGTTGGTTTTTGTCCGTGTGATGAGGGAGTGAGTGAATTTGTCCCTACTGCACTCATACAGACCATCCAGAGGACTGCTGTTAACAGCACCACTGAGTCTCAGCAGTCATTCATTTCCATGCCACGTGATCTATACAGAATAAGCACCAAAATGTATGAATGCAGTAAAAAGTCAGAAGGGGGAAAAAAACAAAAAAAAATCCAAAATATGATTACTTTTTGTTTCATAATAGACTAAGAACATTTTAGTGAAGGTTTTCATTTCTATTAGAAATAATGTAACATGTGTAACCAACATGATGACATGAAAAGGAGAAATTTCTATCCAAGCATGGCCAGAGTGGTCCCTTTAAGACTGGCAGGTACATAGTGAGCTATCAAGTCCCAGCGAGTACTGGGATGAGGCTCGTAAGCATACAGCTGTAGAAGTCATGTTGCATCTCAGACATGTACAGTAAACAAAAGAGGATTGGACAGCATTTATGATCAGCATAAAATGACAGCCCTAATGTTCGATAGAAAAACAAGGTACAAGAGTTAAAGCAGCAAGTCACATTTCCATCACGACAACACAGACGCTCATCTGATTCAACAATTTCATTTTGATCCTTGAGATCAGGAAAATAAACCTTGAGTTCGGTCAAGTACTTCAACTTCAGGCAAACTGAAGAGACTTTTGTCTTCTGCGTACCATAAAATGTACAATTTACACATAACAAATGAAAGTAAAAACAAAACCAAAATAACAACCTGATTACAAAAAAATGGCAAACAGCTTTTGTTCATCATGAAAAAGTATACAATTTACAAATGAAGCAACAACAACAAAAAAAAAAAAACAATATACAGACCACAGTTTGGTTTTCGGCAAGCAGAAATAAACCCCTCTTATTTCTCACCATAAAGTCAAAAACCGTGACTTCAAGACTTCAAAAAAAACAGAAACAAAGAAATCCTCTTATGAGAGCGGTAATATAAAAAGCTTAAGCCACACATGGCAGTAGGCTAGTTTTGAAACAAGAGCTGCAGGCAAAGATGAGGATTACTCAGCCTCGTGTAGCTAATGAACCAAAGTGTCTCACCTCTGTACACTTCTATACCCTCCTCGTGGACAGAAAGCTTAAACCCATGTCTCAAACATATATGTTCTCGAGGTGGAGAAATAACACCAAGTCTTTTCTTTGCACCTCTGTTGTGAGAACAGAAAAAAGGGGGGAAGTGGCTTGAGGCTGGAAACGGCTTTTCTGACTTTGTTTCTCCACAGTGAAGTTTTACTTGACCTCAATGTGGTTCCTGAATGAACAGAGTCTGTAAATAATAAAGACTTTGCTCCTGCAGAACTGTCAGAAAATGACCCTTTCAGGGATGGCTAACACAAAAGCATGACCTCTGGAAAGTTAGACAGGGTGGTATCAGGGCAAAGAGGAATATTTAAGGTAGTGCAATGTAGCTACTTCATTGTTCCGTCACTAAACTACGAGCCACTAAACTGTCACCTCTTGACCTTTGAATTAAAGAAACAGACACCAACGTGGCCATGATAAAGCAACCATCCTGTAGGTATATATTTGGCTTTGTGAAACCAACAGATTGCACTGATTGAATAAGAAACAACAGCAACTTCATGTTATCACCGTGACACCATGAACTCTACCTGGAAGATGTGGAGATGGGCGACTTTGTGTGTCTTCTTTGTCACTTTCAACAAGGATCCTATGATGGGTTGTTATTCAAAAACTTCTTTTCAGTCAATAGGCATGTTCATATTTAAAATCATATGGTAGCACATTCCATCTAACAAAATGTCTTTGCACTAAACAACATTCAAAGAAAACATGGCACAGTACGACTTTTTTGTTTCTTTTTTCGTTGTTTTTTTGTCCACTTTTTTTGTACTCGTAATATCAAATCGTGTTTTGTCTTATTTTTATTGTATTTGTTGGATTGAAAAGAAAAAAGAAAAGAAAAGTTTACTCCCTAATCTTTCTTTAAAAACGTAGCTGTATTTATATATAATATCTATATAGTCTTGCTTTGTAACGTTTCTGTAAATTGTGCAAATTCAGCAGTAATACAAGTGGCGAGAGATCAGAGAGTGGGCAGTTGATTACATTTATACAAAAAAGGAAAAAAAACTAACTGTGACATCTGGAGTCACATGACCTAGAGAGATCCTCTCTCCATTGGCTCATCACAGATTGGTCCGTTCCGCTAATGATGCCGTATATGGAGTTCTTTCCAGGCTTCCGTTGTTTCTTTCCTGACCATCGCGTCATCACAACAAAACTCCTGAAATCAAAATCAAGCAAACCACAAACACCGACATCCACAATAATCAAATGCTGTCGAGTTGACATGTTCTCCATGTATGTATGTGTGAAAAAACGTCCCGTGTCCTAGCCTCTCACACAGACACACTGTATGGAGCTGCAGACAAACACACACACATACACATGTAAGCGTACACAGGCCCCGCCCATCTCTGCCGAATCCCCCCATTTTGCAGTATACTGCCTCGGTCCTTTTGCAGTTTCGTCTGTCGTATTGTTTGGGGGTTGGAGTTTTGTTTGTTGTCTGGGTGAGAGGAACGTGGGAGAGAGACAGATGGAGAGGAGGAGTGAGGAGGAGCAGGAGGTGCTCGATGGTCCTCAGCTTGTCAGCGCCATTGTGTCGATGACCTGCTCCAGCTTGCTCCTCAGTCTCTGTCTCCTTGCCTGCTCGTCTCGCTCCAAAGCTGACAAGATCTGGGGGGAAAAGGGGTTAGAGGTCAGCAAATGGTGCAAAAAACTTACAGCTCCTGCTTTCAAAGCACAAAGATGTTATTCCTACATAAGGATGAATAAGGACTCCCACATGGCTGGGTCATAAAGCATGCAAAAGTTGGTTTAATTTATTCAGTTGGCCCGACTAAATCGCCTCTTAAATGTCAATAAGACTGAAGGTAAGTCTTTGTATACAGACAAAAGTAACAGCTTGTATTTAGTATGTACCTTAGTACAGCTTTGTTTCCTTCTCTTAGGTAGTACTAAGACTTAAATCTCACCTCGTCCTTGTACTTGATGATGTAGGAGTAAATCTCATGTAGGGCTGACATGCTGTTGAACTGGTTAGCATGCAGGCGTGACTGCTCTGCGAGGTAGGCACTCATGTCCTGATCGCTGATAGCTGGCATCCTGGCAATGTCGGAGTAGTACCTGGACGAAAACAGTTGAATATTTGTATGAAATATAACAAAACACACAAATGTAACATTCACGTCTAATCCGCCATGCTTACATACCTTTCTACCCAGTTTTTATAGTTGGGGATGTCTTTAGCATAAAGCAGCTTGTTTGACGGTGAGTCCTTCCCTAGTTTATGCTCTGAGGTTGAACATGAATCCATGAAGGTCTGAGCCACCACAGACAAGCAGGCATCTGTAATACTGTTCTTGTGGATGTCAAATACAAACTGTGGGTTCTTGATCACGTTCACCCAGAACCTCAGTGGAAGACTGGAAGCAGTAAGAAAAAAGGATGAGCTGCAGAGCTACAGGGACTGGTCTATTAATGTGCAGAGATACCACACCAGTGCATTAAGCTGCATACACACTGAACAAGCAGTCTCGAGTGATTAGATACTAGAACTGGCAGGGAAAAATACAAGCGTGGTGCATTCTGCTGCACTAACAATGTAAAAGTGCTCCATATTTGTTGGCTTACTGTCCAATATTGTTCCTGAGCAACACCAATGCCAACAAAACACAAACCAGCAATCAAATATTGCCAGTCATGCCCTTTCACAGCTTGCACACACGCGCAAACTCACCAGTTGCTCTTCCAAGTGTGCCGTACATCAGGGTCTGATATGGAGTGTTTGTCTGCCTGCTCGTCCAGGAAGTCAAACATGTACTTGATGGCGAGAGGCAGAGCGCTGCCTCGGTGCGCTGTGCTGAAGATGGTCTCAAACAGGTCATCCACGAATTTCTGGAGCGTACCCTGAGCACAGGAATCAATACTGGATTAGGAGTTTTACTACACTAGTTGACATTTTCCTGCTCTTTGGGGCTTTCGCGCAAACAGCAGCATGTAAAAAGTGGTGAAACAAATTTTAGAAATGTGGAAAACTATGTGCCAGTTTGTTTGTGTACATAAGATTTTGTCTCCAAAGATGGACATATAGATATAGAGATAAGTGTTTTGTCCCCGTTACACTTAATGTTTCAACAGTCCAGTTACACAACTGCCTTTGCTTGCACATTCTTCTTTGCTGTCGTGGTTGCAGGCGATGGCTGTCAGTAGCAGGTACTTGGGATGACTCTGCTTTGCTGTCAGTACTTCAACTTTGGGAAAATTTTTGATGATGTTGAGCACTTAGTGTTCTTTACAGTATTTAGGATAGGGCCCAATGAGAGTTCAGCCTAGGGCTGTTCTGCAGTGTTTTACCACATCGCACAACTCTGGAGAATTCAGAATCCTAACAAAGTTCTCTGAAGTTGAAATGATTTGATATTTCCCACAAGTGTTCGGCACGTTCGTCCCCGTTTTCAAGCATCCAGGCCACGTTTTACAAAACCTTTTTTGAAGCAGCCACAAGATGAATTTGCAGTTTTGTATTCGTTCACACATTAACAAATCAGCTTCCTAAACACACACACAGCTGTGGGGGCTGTAATAAATAAGAACAAACTGCAATGCTTTAGGTCCCCTCCACCCCCTTTGTCCTCCTCTGGCTTGTATGTTAATCACTTCCCAGTTGAGGCAGCATTGATGCAGCTAGCCTTGCAGTTTCATAGCTGGGAGCTCATGGGAGCTCTGCAAATGAGAGCAAGAACCTGACATGGTTTTAGCGTATGGACAAATGACATTTTATAATTAACGCAAAGAGGTATGTTTATATTTAGTGGTATATGAGCAGAAACCAACAGAAGGCCACGTGTTTTTATGTGTGTGTTTAAGATGTGCCAGAATTCACACATTAAAATCGTCCATTTCTCACATTTAACAAGTTTAATAAAAAAATGCTAATTTGGCTTTTCATACATCTAATAAAACCCTTTTTTATCCACCCCCTCGTTTCTCTGGCCCGAACAGCAAATGCTGACACTTAACTAGACTAAAACATTTGTGTTGAAGGCAACATTTTATCATATTATATCGTCAAGTTAATCATTGAAATCCATTATTCAGAGAAGAGAACCACTCTTACTCTCGAGGAAATGTGAAACCAAATGGGTGCATTTTGAATAAGAGCTTTTCTCTTAATGACTTTAGTTTTTTTCCCTTGTGCTTAAGGGCAGTTTGCAACAATTAATGCAAAAATAAAACAAAGGTGTTTCTTGAAGGTAATTTTTTATTTTATCATCACTTATTTTAGTGGAAGTATGAATTTGAGCAAAAGCTTTTACTTTATAGGAAACGTGTGCATTAGACTGTACATAAATATATATGGCTACAAGGCCTTCACAGCTATTTCTTAGCTGTTCTTTTATAGCTCTGAAAAGCTGTTGTTGCTTTAGCAGCTTCAGCAGTTAAAGAAAATAAAATAGTTTGTTTCACAACCTAATCTAACAGACATGGAGGCTCAGTCACACACTGCTCCGTAGTGGTTAACAACTAACTCGGGGAAGAAATACAAATCGACTGCAGTTTGTTTTTGCACAGTATCAACACAAACACTTGACCTAACTCCAGCCTTTAAACCAACCTCTCTGATCATCATCTGAGGACACAAGCTGCATAAAAACCTAAGCAGTTTCCACAGGGTGGTCTGGAGGACATGGAGGAATTAGGTGAATAATGATCGTGGGGTACTGGCCTGGGCCTAAAAGCCCCGAGGCCACCAACAGAGGGCCCAGTAACACCAACCAAACAACTCAATAGTCAAAGGTCAACCTCCTAATTAAGACTCTGCATATGTGTGTCTTTGTGGAAAAGGTTACGAAAAATGTTAATGAGCTTAGAGCCCACCACCAAACAAAGGTCAACAGGGGCTGCTGGTGGAAATGGGCTACATGACAGGGATGTGGTGGAGTTGGGCTTCTGGCTGAGGCTGTGTGTGTGCGTGTGAGAGAATACGCAGCCTCTTTTTACCTTTGTGGCCAACAGTCTGGTCAGGTAGATCTCAGACACCATCTTGCTCCCTCTGTCTCCCTCCCTCTGGTCTGAGTGGTCGTGGTTCTTCACCAGATGCCATAGCTTGGTTCCGCTCTCGAGGTCAGGGGTGATCATGGGTGTTCGGGAGCGCAAGCTGTCTGGACTACTGGCTGTCCTGAGCATGCTCTCTGCACAGAGATAAAGGAGGACGTGTTGGAGAAATAAGTCAAAGAACCAAAAACCTTCATGCTGCTCTGTGCGTTAAATGCTATAAATTATGACTCATGCTGTCTTAATCACCATTTCAAGGAGAAACATTTATATAAGAAGAAAAAACAATGAGACACAAATGAAATATCTGGCATAGCTGAAGACGGCAAAATCTGACTGTGAAGTTAAAAGCACTATTGAAATGTGACAGCTTTTTCTACTTACATGTCACTCTTTCACTGCAAAATAAATTTGTCTGTCACTCTCTCACCTGCCCCCTCTCTCCTTTTGTCGGACATTGATGTCATATCTGTGACACAGAGTATTACGCTTCCACTTTGAATGCTTGTCAGCTGCGTGACAAAGCAGCAAAGGACTGAGGGGTTTGAAATTGTCAGGACAGAATGTGAACCAGGTAAGCTCCGAGCAAATATGATGGGGGTGTTAGTGAGTATTATGTGTATGCCACAGTGGCAGGGCTCTGGAGTAGAGTTACTCTGTACAGTTATAGAGGTAGAAGAGAGGGGGGGAACGGGGGAAAAACGTCATGAGGAACTGAGATCTACTTCACAACATTAAACCTGTTATTACAAATATGGCATTTTGACAGCTCTGACATTTTGTTAGCTTAAAAATGTATCTAAAATATGCTGTTCTCCATGTGACTCTTTGATTTCACACGTGTAAGAAACTTTCAAGATTTCTGATTCCTTTGCAACAACTTCAGTGCCCCACTTCTATACTGTGTTTAGCTATGCTGTTGTTTTCCATGTTTGCCCCCAAGAAGGCCAAGCATTTGTTTGAACAGATGTTTGAGGTTAAGGGATCATTCAACAGTCTTCTGCACAATCATGTATACAAGGGCAGCTTCATGTAGCTGTCTGTGACATAAAAGTACTCCTGAGCTGAGGTTTGACACAGTCATGATGTGGTCATGCTCAGAGGCAGCACTTTTTCCTCTTTAGGCTGAATGAAGGACATAATTTTTATGTCTGTTAGACTTTCATGTGAACTAATATTACACCTGTAATAATTTATCACATAAGATATGAAGAACATCAGTGGACAGAACTGGAGTAAGTGAGTAATAATAAAACTACTATCCACTCCTCTACAGCAGAGAGGAGGAGAACGGACACAAAACTCTTTCAAAGGTTTGGAACTCACTTAAAACACTGTGCGGAGAAATTTACTATATTACTGATAAGGGCACAAATACTTGATTAGCAGTATCATATTTAATGGCTTCCAGGGGCCAAAGTATGTAAATTGAAACCAGTATTTGTGGAACAGTTTGAACCAAGTCCCAGGTCATGTAAACAGGTGTGAAAAGCACTGAGCTAATTTGCTAATGTAGATGAGACAGATGCCAAATTAACATGTGAAAGGTTCTGAATGACGTTTTTAAAGGTTCTTTCTATGAACAACATCCCAATTTTTGCAAATAAATAAATAAATAAAATTAATAACTCAGAATTTTTATAATTCCACACATACAATACACACACACCTTCTTTCGTACCGTATCTGCTGAGGGATTTGGTGAATGTGGAGGAGTTGGAGATGTTGTAGGCCGAGTTCTGTTTGGGTACCAGGGCAATCACTGAGCCATCTGTCACCTGAAGCAGACATTCAACCAGCAGCAAGATTATTGTCCAGCCAAAGAAACTTTCACAGTGCTCACATGGATTTTATTTCTGGATTTTTCATTTTAATAAGTAACCTAAGACTCCATAAATATGCCATCAATAAGAAGCAAAGAGTTTTTTCTCCAGCATAGCTTCAAGGGATTCTGTGCTGTATTAAGAAGCTGGTTACCTGGTAGTGAGCTAGGGTGTTGAGTCTCTTCCAGTCATTGTCAATCTTAGTGGTGACATCTTCATCCTGAAGGATGATACGAGCCATCCTGCCCTGCCGCCATTCTGTCAGACACACACAGGAGTGCTAAGTAAGGTTGTAATGTTTAATAGAAAGGGAATAAGAATCTTTCAAGACAGACATAGCATAGACAGAGTCAGTGCCCCCTTTAGGCACACCAATCAATTCTCATCATAAACGTAAACTTCCAAACAGCAAATCAGGTTTCTACGACTTAATCTGCTGTAATTAGATCAAATTCAGAGTGAGTGTAGTGCAGTTTTAGGGACTTTTAAACACATTACTAGATGTTTTTTTAGGATCAGAATTCCCACTCCTATCAGAAGTGCCTCCCTTCTGTGTCAGAGAGCTTTTGAAGCAATCCCCTCTTTATCTCCCATAGCAGTGCAGCTGTGTGTTATGACTCTCCGTGTGATTTGATATTTGTATGTTGTTCATTTTTCCAGCGCCTTACCAAGGTCCATATCTGAGGCCTTCGGTCTCTGGGAATAAGGCGTCCCTTTGTACACAGCATCCAGCAGCTTTTCCTTCACCTGTGTCACTGTGTCACAGTTCAGGCTCTTCACTGTCACCTCTGGAGCATTTTCATTCTCCGGGTTCACACAGTGCAGCGTCTACAAATGGAAAGGGTGGAAGGGAAAGAGCACAGGTTACATTTAGACCAGAGGGTCAGCACAGACTGGAAGTAATAACTATTGATGTGTTAGAGCATGACCTTGTGGTTGTGTTTGACCTGCAAAGAAACACTTCATATGGCACCTCAGAATCAGTGTTAAAGAGCAGGAGGGGTGCACAGCTAGCTATTTATTCCTATCGATACAGGCATAATAATGATTTAGCAGGTTGGATCCTGTTTTAATAAAAGAAGATTTTCCAAAATTACTGGACAAATATCAGCTCTGCATCATTGCGCTGTTTTAGTTGTAAGCATCCATCTGCTTTACAACCTTGTTCAGAAACAAATGCGTCTGTGTCCAGAAAGTATGTTTTTGAGTACTGACCAAAGTCTTGTAGTCAATTTGCTGTCTGATGAGTTTATCCTCGCTCAAAGAGTAGCGGGCTTCTCCTGTGATTGCATCTATTGGCCCCTTTTCCATTTGCTGCTTCATGGCACAGTACAGCATGAAGAGAGGTTCCCCGGCACATTCCTTCAAAAAGTGAGACACGCAGTTGTATTACGAAGTAGGAAGAGACAGGTATCAAGGAAAAGTGACAAAAGGTTATATGAAGAAAAGGAGAGAAATACAAAGTGAAAACTGAACATTGAACTGTTCAAGAACTTTCCAAGCAAAAACACAGCAGCAAAAAGTGCATAGCTTTTCAGAGCAACTCTTCAATTATATTTCTAATCTTCTTTAAGACAACCACAGGCAAAGCAGTAAAGGACAAGGCCACGGCTTGTGTTGGCTAACAGCACGCTAAAAACAGAACAACACAAAAACCCTTTTTTCCTCCCCTGACACAACCTCCAGCCTCTCCCCTGTGTCTCTTCCTCAGGAAGAAAAAACAGCCTCTATTTGTGTGTGTGAGCAAGTGAGTGAGCAAGGAGGAGAGAAATTATAGAAAGTGTGAGTGTGAGTGAGTGGCAATTGATGGAGAAGTTAATAGAAGGTTAACGACTGAGGGGTGAAAAACGCTGGGAGAAGCACTTTGGTGTGTGAGACGTGTCAAATGGGCAACAAGCACTGGGATGTTGGGTTCCCTGTCTCTCTTTTCTTCACACTTCGCTTCTGTTTCCCCTCTTTGCCATTCACTTGTTCAGCAGGCCTGCAAACTAAGCACTGCCTGTTTGTATGGCTTTGTATTTTCTCCTTACAGGTGTCATGTGCCGTCTTTCCTGACTTCTTGTTAATATTTTAACACTGCACAGTGTTGATTTTAACTAATTGGGATATATTTATATTTTATGACCTTCAAATTAGGTGCGCTGATGAAAAAGCATTAAATTATGATTTAATTACTTGCAGCTCAGAGGTCAGAAAGACTCAGAATTACTGGTTTAGATAATCTATCTTAATCATTGCTTGTTTAGAATAACTTAGTGTTGCAATGCTGTGCAAATCTCTGATCTCAGCAAGCAATTTGTCGAGTACATGTTTATCGCTGCAGACAAAACTGATGATGTAAATGTGAAATGAGGATATATGTGTGTGTGTGTGTGTGTGTGTGTGTGTGTGTGTGTGTGTGTGTGTGTGTGTGTGTGTATTTAAAAGCGTTCATGGTGTGATAATGTTCACATTAGTGCTTTTTAACCAGTGATTCACATTTTCTGTCTGCAGCTTTGTGCCTTGAGGCAAAGCCGAATATTGCAAGTGCTGCCCTCCGAGCTTCATTGGACATGTTCATGCATCAACGCCAGTCAGTCATCTTGGTGAGCTGTCAGATGAACTCTGTGGGATAATCTAGCACTGCCTGCCTCCTATGGTGAAAACACAGCACACTGGCAGACGTCCTCTCTGTCTAGCAGCATACAAACCAGCTCTGCGCTGCGTCTCAGTCCTTCTGTCTCCTTCAAATGGTGCCAGTGAGGAAAAGCAGCACTGATGCTATACGTTTCTAAAAGCATTGTGTCATGCAGACATTTTGCTGCGCTACAGTGTTTTTGACTTCAGTGTCCTGTTAAATTAATTATAATATATGCCATTTGTTCATTGAATTAATCTAAAGCAATCACATTTTATAATCCGTCTAAAATTCTCTCTAAAGCCGAATAAAGTGACCATGTGATCCCACACAAGCTGGTGCAACAGAGGACAAGTGAATGCTTAGAATAGGGTAATGGATAAAAGGATTTGTTTTCCTATCTCTTGTTCGTTTGGTAGGTTAAAGCTCCATCTCTTTGAACAGGTACTTGACCTTTACCCATCTCTATTTACACCTGGCTGAACTCTGAAATTGTTCCAGGCCTTTCTTTCATGTTACTCCCGAAAACATAGGAGAAAGAAAGGCATTGAACTGCAAAGGTTGGATGAAAGCGAGGCTTAATCTTGCTGCTAGCTACAGAAACTCTATACTTCAGTACTCTTCCCCCCCACCCATATTTCCCTACATGCCATTTAAACCCTCCAAAAACACCTCTACCCTCTTTTTAACCATTTTCTTTCTACAATCTTCCGTGTTTTTGCTTTTTTTAAAAATTGTTTCTCTGTTATTTTCATCTCCACTAAAGTTCATAAACACAGCTGCTGAAAAAATCCCTAACAGCTTTTCTGATAACCCACTCCCCTTTTACTGAACCACACTCTCGCCGTCCAGTCTCTAATTTGGAGCCAAGACACACATGCGTGCACAACCAGAACGGACACACTCGCATACACAGATGCTAACTGGGATCCCTGAGGGCTTGGCTGGTTTCTTGTCCACCAGAATGCCTGCCCTGGCGGGGGTTTATGGCCCCGCTGCTAACTGATTAGCTGCAGCAATGTTTGAAAGCTGAGAATGTGTGTGTGGAAGCAAGAATTTATCACATTTTAAGCTATAGTGAGTCCTTGTGATATGAAATCAGAGAGAGGATTTCAAAAAGACAGACAGAAGAGAAATAAGAGAATGCAATTGTGTAAGATGTGTGGCTTCCTGTTTTGATAAGCCCCAACAGTCTGAAGAGCCATCCAGACACACAGCCATGCATACACGCACAGACACTTTCCTGGCTCTAAAAGAATCAAGCTTGGGACAAAGAAAGGACAGGTTAGTGCGACAGTCTACGGTGATCAAACCAACATGGCCAGCTGTGTCTGAACAGTGCTTCAGACTCTGCAGATCCCTCAACTGGTAGAAAGAAGAATTTACCACATGAAAGGCAGAGGTAAGGAATAGGAACCCTGCTGCCTCTGCCTTATCTAATGCTGCAGCTGTGAATGTGTGCGCTTGTTAGCGAGACATTTTTCAATTCTCAAACACCAGTGGTGATGCTATTGCTTCTGAAATTGTGTGTATCTGTGTGTGTGCCTCTGGGACAGTTTTACCTTGAGGAACTTGTAAAGCAGGAAGGTGAACCAGTTGGTGAGCATCTTCTCAGCAACAGACTCCGTCCTGGGAGACCGATGAAAGAAAATGGGAGAGAGAAAGGAGAGGGTAATGGGTGAGGGTGAACTGGAAATAAAAGACAAAGTAGTATGTGCCACAAGTGGAGCGTAAAGTCTCTGTATGAGGAGGTTTTGGCACCTTGGACTGCCTGGTTATAATCTATGGTCAAAAAAACAAACATTTGAAACACGCTTGCATGTCAAAGACACTACATGACATTATCAGTCTTCATGCAGTTAATCTTCAGACAACCAAAGAAAAAGATAATGTAAGAAAGCAAATCCTTCAGTTTCTTACATTGCTCCATCCCCTCTTCACACTACCTCTAGGCAAACCCACTAATCTTCATTAAAAATACAGCAATTAGTATGACTCGCTAACTTCTCTCGTTAATCACAACCCTGCCATGTAATGAGGGGAACCTCTGCACGTGCATGTGTCAAGCAAACACGTGAGCAACAAGTGTATGAATTGAAAACCGAGCAATTAAATGACTTATTGTGTCTAATTTGTTAAATACCTGAGAGGGACACCAGCACTCTAGGTATGTGGGTGGAAACAGGAGGGCAAATAAAATAAAAAAAATCTTTCTCTGTGTTACCGCCACACTTTCATGCTTTTCACATTAGAAACACTTGTTTTCTCTTAGATAGACGTGGGGTACACCTGTGTTACTAGGTTATCTAACTGGGCCATGTTCCAATACTTATCGCAAATATTAGTCGTTCGGTCATTAGGACGGCGCCATGGGTGAAATGTGAAGACAGCTACATTATGCTGAAAATTTTTCATATCCAATAAACAGTAAGACAGAAAAAGAGGAAACTCTGGAAACTAGGCCAATGTAGTAGTAAAAACCAATAAAGGCCTGTAGCACAAATGAGACAAGTACTCCTACGCTTCCTCAAACCTTCCTGTTTGACTGTTGGATTTATTGAATGGATGCAGAGCATTTTTTCTTTTTCATGGCTGTCAGCAAAATAGAGAATGAATGATGAGGCAGCGGAGAACGCAGGTACAGAAAACATAACGAGTGAATAAACCGGGACAAACCCTGTTTCTGAGCACGTGACGTCCACTGGTAACTTCTAATCTATGCCCCTGAACATCATTTTTGAACACGTCGTACGGGAATAAGCGATGATGCATTTGTGTTTTTGCCAGCTGCACACAGACAATGAATCTCAACGCACAGTATACAAAACAACTGCACCCAATGCAAAAGTATAATTTTATCAAAGGAGGTGGAGATCCCCATGGGAGAGGACTTTTACATCTATCTATTGACTAAAAAGACCTAAACAGGGTGAACCATGTGCAACAATTGCAGAGCTTATTAACACAGACTCCTGAGGCAAGTGTAGTTAACAGGGACAGCGTGTTGTGACCATACGCCCCAAGAGGGGATTGGAAAAGACTTCACACAGGCACGCTGGCTGAGAGTCATTTATTTGATTAGATTTTTAATTAAATATCTCTCCGAGGAGTAGGAGAAGAAAAAAAATGTAACTTTTTTTTATCATTTAATGTCTAATTCCAATTTATTTGGAGACAGGCCATTTCTCTAATTGTGTCTTTCCTTAAATATGTGTATCCTTTTCTGCTCGGCTGTCAGCAGTAGCTCATTTTCCTTCTCTTTTCTCCCTCTGCCTATCAGCTCTGTACTACCCTGCCCTGTTCTTTCTCCCTCTTTACCATCTCTCCTCTATATGTTTCACCCTTCATCAATTTCCTTGTAGCTCAAGTCTCCCTCCAGCCACTTGCCCTCTTTTTCTGTCAATCACTATTTCACTACCTTCTTTTACTTCAGCCACTTTTATCTCGCTACCTTTTCCCATCTCATTTTTGCCTTCCCCCGTTTCTTACTTTCCCCTTTCCCTACCAAATCCTTCTCTCTTTACTCTTCACACCAACTCTTGTAAATCCTCCTCTTCCTCTTTGCATCCCCTGCATCTCTTGTACTTTTCCCCCTCTTCATCTTTCTCTGTGCGTTTGTGAGAAACGAGAGAGCAGTATGTCTGACTGTGGCTCCAGTGGGACTGTATGTGTGCTCAGGGGTGTAATCCTCTCTGACAGGGACAGGGTTGAGAAATAGAGAGGAGGTAACGTCACACAGGCCTCTAAAAGCTGCAGTCACTGTCCCCTGCCTTCCTCCCCCATAACTTCAGCCACAAACTGAAAAAATACATCACTCGATACCCTGACAAAGAATATATGTTCCTGTTCTCCTCTTCCCTTTTTAGTGCTATAATGGGTCTAATTACGTGGATTATTTGAATGTGCAGCAGCACTGACATGATGAAATGAAAAATTAACACCACTTTTTTCCCTTATTTTTTGTTGAATTTAATATAATTAGTTAGGGTTTTTTTTGTTAGGGTGCTTCCTGTCAAGAACGTCCCAACACAGCAAATATAATAAAAAGGAAAAATACCTGAAAACACACACACAAAAATGCATTTCCTTAAACCCGAACCTGCAAACAACTGGTGCATATGTGGCATGTTTTTTCCCCAAAGCCAGCTTTTAGCCCTTTCCCTCCCCTTCTTATTTCCTGCTTTTTGTACCTCCTGAGTAAGAGCTTTGGGTGGTTCTTGCTTTCCAGGTTTTTGTCAATGAGGTCAGACAGGAGCTGTTTGAGGACACCGGTGGCATACTCCATCTCTCCTTGCAGTGCTGTCATGATGAGGGAGGCCACGTTGCCCCTGTCTCGCATAGAGAAGGACCTCTGTGCTTCCAATGTGCGAATGAAGGTCAACAGAAAGTGCTTTTTGGTGAGTAGCTGGCCAAACAACGTCAGGGCCTTCTCCACATTGGCGGGTACCTGAAGGAGAAGGGGGCGGAGGTGATGAAGGGGAATAGAATTGGGAGAAGAAGGAGTGTTGAATAAAGAAAAAAGAGGCAGTCAATTGTTGGACAAGGAGAAGATAAAGTGAATGGAGGTAATCATGGTAGTTTTAAGGAAGCATACAATTCACAGAGGAGAAGAAGACAACGAAGAAGGAAAGGGAAGGTAGAAGGTTGGTAGAAAAGAGAGTAAAGAAAGATCAAAGATAGCGATATAGGGAAAAATTAGATAAAGGGACATGAAAAAATTGAAATATGATGAATTGGTTGAGTTATAGCTGTGCAATGGATTTATGAGTATGTTTTAAAACAGGATTTATCAAATGACAGGAATAAAGAGCCACATGTGCTCTATTTTCTCTCCATGCATAATCATGTCAATACTCTTATATTTTCCACGTGCATGTAGGAAACGGCACATTGCAGCTTTGAAAACCTGCCTACTGTTGAACCAGTTCTCTCTATCCTACAACCCTCACTCTCATCCCTTTTCCCTCTTCTCCTCTCAACGTAACTGGCAGGCCTCCCCTTCTCAGGTAAAGAAAGTGAGGCTTGAAGTGAGAATGTGAGCTTTAGGCAGTAATAAGAAATTGATCTGCCTGCTAGCACACTATTGTGGCTTGTGATTGCCTGGGCCATCCAAATGAAAATCCAATGTTGCGCTACACTATCCCTTTGGAATACAGTTGATAGCACAAGCAGATAGTGAATTCCTCTAAAGCTCGTCTCTGTAGTCATAACCTTATGTGCATGTCAGTGCACCATGCATGCATTTTCCAGGTAAATGCGTGCGTGATACTGTAATGTACAGAGAAATGACAGTGGTACAGGGGCATCTTGCATTACAGTGTCCACAGCGCTTGAGTTCATGTAAGTAATAGAGTGTTCCCTCTTGAGAAACGAACAATAGTAGAGCGGAGTGTGTTTTATTGAACATGTGAACACTGCTTTTTCAGGAGCCTCAAACAGGCTCAGTACTGTAGAGGCAATCTATCACTTGTGCGGAGTCTTAGTGGAGCTCAGACATTGCCCCTCAAAACAGCCACAACTCGACTGTATTACACAAAACTAGAGTTTGTCCTGAGCATTACTTATACACACATTTTATTTTCATTTGGACTTGAACCCTTCTGTCTGATATCTTGGACTAAGATGCAGTTTTAGAAGGTTTGGATTCAGATTGCCTACCTCTAACATGATTTTCAAATCTCACCTACATGAAACCTATGAAACGTTTCCTCATCCTGTGTTTGTGTGTGCGCATGTGTGCAGGGTGCTCTCTACTGACCCGTACCTCCATCTCCTTGAGAACAGGGTGGTCCTCAATCCCAGGAAAGAGGACCCTCATGGCATAGGTGCGGTAGTCCAGGAAAGGGATTCCTGCTCCATCCAGCTCCTGAGTGAGCTCATGGATGTCCGTCTGCAATTCTGCAAAGGCTGAGAAAAGAAATGGGAAATGCTTACAAATGTATTTTAAGTTCCAAAAGAGAGACACATTTCTCAAGATGAAATAAAGAGCAGACTGCAATATACAAGACTGTTTAGTTGATTTTGATGACACATTTGGTTGGAAGTGGTGCTCTGTGCAGTGTTTAGCATTGTCAGCACTAGCACAACACAAAGGGCTCATTTAAACACACTTAATGACTATGACTTGTCACACTTCTTTCTTATATACCCCAAAACAACCACTGCTTAATAGATGTAAAATACATCTGTTCATCTGCAAAAATATTGCAGAAGCATTTTCCTGGAAAACTGAGACCTTCTGATTGGTATTTATAAGTACTGAATGGAGTCGAATGAGATTTAAAGGTGTTTATTACTATGTTAAATACTTTCAATTTGTATTTTTAAATAGTCAGAAATTGGGGAAAAAACATGCAGAAAAGAGAATCATAGTTTTCAAAATAATCACACTTAAGATCTTGGCTTGTCATGCCATCAATCTGATGTTTGGAAACATTCCTGAGGAGGAACAGAAAAAAGGAACATGGATGATATGAAGAGAAGGTGGAGGTGTCTCAAAGAGCAGCAGTGAAAAGCAGCCTTATGGGATCACTCTGTGCTAAGAGTGCAAAGAACGAGAGAGGGAGAGATGGCTGATAGAGAAAGTATTCTGGAGCTGCTCAGTGGCTGGAGGGGAGTTCAGGATGCAGTTGCACACATGGCAAGCCTGTGAGTACACACACATTACACACCACCACCTCTTGTATTCCCGCACACACCCACACACACACACACAGTTTTTCTGTTGTACCCCACAGCTGAACACATAACCTTGTGCCCAGATGATTTATGTGAACGCACATGTCAATGTTTTCACACTTTTTCCATTCCCACAAAGTGTGTGTTCTGACCCCATTCTGTATACTCCACTGGCTTCACGAGCCACATCTAGAGGGAAAATATGGGATCAAATCCATTCTCTCACACATCACATACAATAGTGTATACAGCTAATGGTTTTGGTGGACTGCCCCAAATCTATTTTATAAACATAAAACTCCCTTGAGGAGAAAATATACAGCTATATGGTTCTATTAGCACAGCTCTGTGTGTGTGCGCGCGCCATATAGCATCATCCAAAATACACTAACACATGGAAACACAACTCAAACAAATAACGAAGCAAAGCCCAGACTAACAGATGGCTTGTGTCACCGTGTCCCTCTCTTCTAATCTCTTTTCTCCCTCCCTTCCTCCTTTCAAAGTGACATCTTAGAGGTCACCTTTCTCCCCCTTATGGTTACCTCCTCTTAACTACATCCTTCCATCTTTCTCTCATTTATCCTTTTAGTTTCCTTCTCCACCTCTCAGCATTATTCTACACAACTCTCTTTGCAAGCCTATAATGTTTTAGTTGGTCTCCTGGCTAAGCCTTTCTTGATAGAAGGACTTTATTTCCATCATTCCTTATTCATCTCAAATAGTCCCTTCTTTCCATGTTATCCTCTTATTTGTCCACCCAGCTCCGTCTGCCACTACATATTTATCTAGCATCCTCCATCTTCCCATCCAAGCACACACTCTCTCCATTTTGAAATTTGTTCTCCGATATTTCTTTTCTCTTCATTTTCCCACCCCTTGCATAATCTTCCTGTCCATTTCTTCTTCTTCTGCCTCCCATCTACTCCCATGACTTATTTGCCATATTTATCTCCCTCATTCTCCTCCCACTCCAAATCTACCCTCTTGTCTTCCAGACAGTACTGACAGAGAGGGACAGACGGGGTCAGGGCACATGGACTCACTTCTACACACCCCAGCCAATCACAGTATGACCTGCAATGTGAGTATAGGTCTGTGTGATTGGAAGTAGTTGCAAAAGAGCAGGACGTAAAGATGCGAGCATCAGGTGAGATGAAGCAATAGCACGCAAAGGAAAAAAACAAACCACAAAATCATCCTCTGAACAGATGACTGACAGTTAAGACTCAAGGAAACTAATCAGATAATCCCAGGTTGTGGCCACAGTAAATCAATTATCATAAATCAGCATTAAAACCTGGCTCCTACATGACCCACAATGCAACTTGGCCACATGTATTTTATCCAGATATTCAGGTGTGGTATTAAATCTTCCTTGACACTATAGAAATGCGGCTGACCTCTGAATGAAAATTTATATTTTTATATTTAATAAAAGCACAACAAGTCAGTGGAATGAGTAACAACAATAAATTTATGACATACCTACTATATTTGACATTCACTAAAGAAATGCAACAAGTGAAGTGATCTCAAATTCAAACGCATTGCAATGATCAGAGTTATCAGCATTCCCCTTCCCTTTCTCCCCATCTGCTTTTCTCTCTCTCCTGCCAGACAAACCCACAACAGCATCAGCAGATTCTCACTAAATCCATGCCGTCTCCAGCCAAATGAATATATGCTAATGTATTGGTGTGTAAGTTTCTCTCCATCTCTCCCCCCCGGTTCAGCAGTTGCCAAACCACTCCTTCCTTACAATCTCACACTTCTGTGCCCTGTCTCTATCTAACCTCCATCTAGCCCTCCCCCTCTCAGTGTGGATGGTAGCGAGGCCAGCCAGGCAGCTCTCTCATGGGGTGGAGAGCCAACATCTGGTGGCTGGCTCAGATCAAAGTAGTCCTCTGGAAACACACCAATACCCAAGCGCGCGCGCATACACACACACACACACGCGCTGCCACCTAACAGCGGAGGGACAGTTGGCAGTGAGAGTGAGGGGAAATAGAGAGCGGGAGAGAGAAATGGATAGGACTACTGAATGGAAGTTGTTCAGCTTTTTAGGTAAGCTGCAGTGAGGGAGAGATTTGGGGGCATGGGAGTTATTTGTGAAGAAAGATGAGAGAAGTACGTGGGAAGAGAAATAGAAAGAAACAAGGAAATACCAACATAATAAAAGTGGGTTTTCTAGTTTTGAGTGGCTAGCATCACACCCCTGACACACAGGTTTTGTTTGGACTCACCTTCCTTGCACTCAAGGGCCACCCTAGACTCTAGGTTGTCCATCTGCAGCTGTAATCGCTTTAGAGTGCGGTCGGCATCCCGCGACTTCCTCTTATAAGCAATCAAAACCACAATGATAACCAGCAGGAGCAGTCCACCTCCTCCTCCAATACCAATGATGGCAGGCAGGGTGAGAAGGCTGTCTGAGTAGATCTGCAGTGTCCCTGGTGAGTATTCAAAGCCTCCAACACGCACCTACGAAATAGACACATTCAGAGGAGTATAGTATTTTGCCTGGAGAGCAGGCGCATGAAAGACAGCACACACATACTCAGAACAAAAGCAGATTGGTTGGGACAGTATGTGAAAGAGAGATGCTGCAGCTAAGAAATAAATTAGCTGTGTTACAGGTTTGAGGAACTATGTATGACTCTCGCACTGTGTAACTGTAACAATCACAAAAGTATCCCACATGATGATTTTAGCCCTACAATACAATTAAAATGTATTTCAAATTTTATGTTGGCAAATCAAGTAAAGCCAAGGGCAGGCTAACACGTCTGTCATATCTGTGCTTTGGGACAATTTTTTGGAATGAGAAAAAAACATACAGCTTTACTTTAGTCTCACACACACACACACACACACACACACACACACACACACACACACACACACACACACACACACACACACACACACATCAAGACAGTTCTTGCTCACAGAAAATGGGAATTTAAAAACCCAACAACATTTGGATAGGTTTCTTTTCCTCTTCTTTATCCTCCTTTTATTTCATCTTTAACTGGCTTAAGTCTATGAAATAGCAAATAGAGGAGGGTAAAAATAGACAGACCTATCACACCCACTAGGCATTTTTTGGTTTCTATTGAATATCAATACTATTGAAATCTGAGGGAGGATGCCAGCCAAAACCAGACTGATCAAAAGCCTCTAAGACATAAATACAGTTGCAAATGCTGCCAGCGTATAAGAGAAGGGATACGTGTGTTCATCTGCTTGCAGCTATATGAATGGGTAAAGGAAATCTAGAGTAATTGAAGAGATTTAAGTCTGATGGGTGGGGAAGAAAGAATGAGATGAATGAATAAAAAGGCAGGAAGTGGATTGACATTAAAGAAGGGTGATGAATAGGCACAGTGGAAACAGCAGAGGGAACAGGGGCTGCAGCGGAAAATAGGAGATATGTGAAAGCCAGATGCACCAGCAATGGAATGAATTACAAAAAAAAAAAAAACCCTAAATGAAGCAGGTTGATGAAATAACAGGTATTTAACACAGAATCAATATAACTTAGAGAGAGATGATGTTCAGGTTTTGTACAGCTGTATCCAAACCCTTAAACCTGAATGACACAGTGATCTGCTCAGATTGTGATAAATCAGGGGTGGAAGAGAGAGACACAGCGCACAAACGGAAAACATTACAGAAATGTAGATCGACCTGAAGTTTCACTCACAGTGACTTTGTGTTCTCCGGTCAGATTAGGCCATTCGCAGAGCAGCTGGCTCTCAGACAGGGTGAGAATGCAGGGCGTCTCCCCGATCAGCACTGTGTAGTTCAGCTTAGCATTTCCTGGGGCTGCAGGAATTAGGTTACGACCCTGGACACAGACACACTTAAGTTACTTACACACAGTCAAGTCTATGGTGGTTGATATAAACAGATAAACTATACAAAAGCAACATAGTTGGAGCCATGACCACGGTAAAACAAACACTTGACTCTGATTGGCTCCGAGGTATATGTCAACAGTTCATCCACTGCCCAATGCGCAAGGTGCTGTAAAATGTAGGTAACCATAGCAACAGTAGTTCTGATGCTGCCAGATAATACCTCTCAGAGAAACCAACCAAAATCACGAGTTAACTGTCTGCAAATATGACTATTACTGTGATTTTTGTGAGGTCCCAACCTGTTTTCCTTTAATCTAACACACTAACACTCGTGGTGTTATTTCATTGATTCACCTGAGGGCTTACATCACAGCGAGCTGTCGAAAGACTCAAAAAAATGTGTTGGTTGCATTAAAAGTATTGAGTCCATTAAATAAATCTCTGCTTTGCTTCTGTGCCATCTTCACCTACCCTTCCTCATGCTCTCCATGCTTTCCAAAGTGGGGGAATTAATTGCTGGAAAATTTTGATGGACTTCTAATTTGTCTGCAATTATTTAATAGGATGCCGTTTCTTTGCAGCTTTTTTTTCCCTTTTTTAACCGGGAGCATGGCAAGGCAATCAGAGCATTTCATTATGGTGATATTTAAAGTTACAGAGGAGAGACTCATGAGTCTTAATTCTAAAACTCCACCCAGATTGGCTGAGAGAAAAAAGGTTTTAGTTTTCCATGAAATTGCGTGATAATTTCCTCCCTCGTTCCTGAAAGCCTTTGAAGTTCAAGGGGAGAGGTGACATGACAAAAGGCAGCATAAGTGGGAGGGGTAAATTCGCTCTGGATTCAAATGCGCGCTGCCTCTATGGCTTAGAGTAAACATGTCTATGAAGTCTCTCTTTAGAAGTTATCGTATAAAATCTGCGCTGGTGGCACAGCAATGCATGGGCCCACTTTATAAACATTATTTCCCTTTGCAACTGATTTTGAAAAGCAACCTAAAAGCAACTCTTTTTTAAAAAAATGTCTCTAAAACCCAATGGAGACAGCAGGTGGAGAAATCACATCTCTCAAAGCTGACACATGTAAAAGAACGATGTGTTGAAAGAAATGCGAGAAAAAGGCGAAAGGGAGGAGCCTATACAGAAATGTCTGCAGCAAATCACCTCAAATGCACATCAGAGTCTTATCAGCTGCACTGGAAGCTGACTGGGAGGCATCTGGTTATATTTTTTCAATATCTATTTGAGAAATTGATTTGTTAACACTGTTGACAATACTCGATATTACTAGCACACGACTACATGTATCTGCCGTTACTGTTTTCTTGTATGTCAAGTGAATGCCAGCACTCAACTAACCTTCTTTTATCCTTGAGTCCTGTGATATGGGCACATTAATCCCTCACCTTTAAAGGGTAACCTTTCGTAAAAAGCTTTAATACTAAACAATTACAAACTCAATTCATAACATTTCTCCACCCATTCCAGGTAAACTATGTGAAAGAGGAGACACAGGCACAAAGAAAGTGATGCAAGAAGAGACCGATGAGGCTAAAACAAGATAGAAAACATTATTAGAATGACTCAAGAACAAAAAGAGGCATAAAGAAGACAAAGGGTTTAGTGGAAAAAAGAAAAAAAAGTCAAAAGTAAAGGCAAGAATAAAAAGACAAAGAATGTGATGGATGTAAAGTAAAGTCAGGCTGAACAAGGCCAAAACAGATCAATGCTAAGAGCACAAGGCAATTTACCTTGAGTATGAGTGGTGAGCTGGGCTTCAGCTCCAGCATGCCGGTGGGGCTCAGAGGTTCAAACACAGGGTCCGGGTGGTAGCTAAAAGTCTCGTTTACCACCAGCAAAGAGCGCACGTCATCCATGACAAAGCCAATCTCATCAGGACTGCTGCCCACATCCGAGAAGCCCTTGTCAGATCCAGCCACAGAGGGCGCCAGACACACCATTACGGTGTTGTTGAGGACCGTACAATTCTGGTAAGAGAACAGAGTGGGGACAGGTGGTGAATAAATTAGGAATGCAGGAGGAAAAAAGTAAAAGGAGAAAAGAACAAAGAAAATGAGAAGAAGTTCAGATTGAGAGGGTGATTTAAATTCCTATTTAACAACATTTCTACTTTGTTTAAGATGTCATTTTGGAATGAAATTAAAACAGGTAATTGTTTTAATCTTTGAATAAAACATATGTTAATTCAAGCGTAATCGATAATATTTATAAGAGCTAAAACACAGGTATATGGTGTGAGTGATTAAGTGTCTCAGTAATAACATAATGAGGAAGAGGCTGGTTTAATAACATCAGTGTTGTAATCAGTGTTGATATCATCTGGAAATTTGCCGCGGGGCATGACACTTAAATCAGTCACCGTAGAACAAATTAGACTGTAATGGCAGAGAACCTGGAGAGGTCAACCTGGAGCTGATAACACAATACAGCAAGAGAGACCTTTGCTGATAACGCAGCATGTCATAGCCATGCATTATGTGCCATATGACGCATTCTGAAGCTGGAGGCAAGACATAAAGCACAACTGTTTTTATAGATCAATAGATGCATTAACCAAGAAAAATAAAAATGGTTGCAGAGAGGTGAGACAAGGGAACAACAATGGATATTTTTACTTTTAGCTAAGAGTGGGAGTGGGAAAAAGGTTAGCTAAGCCCCATGGTGCTAGGTGAAGAGAGGGGGATTTGCCAGAGCTACTTTATTGCTGGTTGACATTTCAAAGGTTAAACTGCTAAAAGGAAATTCAACATCAAAAACAAACAGAAAATGGGCCCTTGGCTGGTTGACCGATGGGTCAGGTGTGTGAGTCTGTGTCCCAGGAGTGTGTGTGCGCGCGTTATCACCTTTTTTTTTTCATGGATAAGGAGAGGGAGCCAGCATCAAGACAGTGTGAATGAGAGACCTGCGGTCTATATGGGCTTTAGTCCACCTTACTTGTCCAATCAATGCATTTATAATGTGAAATAAAGTGTTTACAGGTGTCCAAGCACTCACATTTTCCGACTTGGCAGCTCCGTACTTGGCTCTCATTTTCGGCTCCTTGATGGTGGCCAGATTAGTTCCAGTAATGGTCAACTTGGTTCCTCCACTAAAAAAAAAAAAGAAAAGAAAGATGAACATAAAGTTAATCAAGACAAAAGGAGAAAACAAACAACCAATAAAAATATAATACATTCTCTGTGGGAGCAAAGAGTGCCCTCCAGTTGGTGATTCACCATTTGCCACATAGTCACTCCTGCTGTAGTCTTTCACTCACTTAATCATGGAGGCTGACTTTAAGGAAATGATTTCTCTGATGTTCAAAGTGTGTTTAAACAGCTACACAGGCTGCAGTAAAGAACAGGTAACTTTGTAGCATTACCCATGAGAACCTGAAGCTTCTGGCCTCCCAATACCAGCCTGAGACCCAGGGGACGTTATCAGAGTGTACCGAAACTGCAAAGCGGTATGAGATATGGCAAAGCAACAGTGTCAGTGATCTGACATTTTCTGTAACCTTTACACCTGTGACCTATTCAGATCTATGTGACGCTGAATAGTAGAGACATGGCTAATACGGGTGTGGGGCCTATTCCCCTACAATGCCTTCTCGTCAGCCTCTGCTGGCCTGCGATGCTGAACTTTATCTGATGTGAGGTGTTGTGACAGGAGCTAAATAAGTTAGCATACAACTAGCATAGAAAGCTGGAGTAGAGAAGCAACACACAGCTATTGTGTGTACACAAAGACACACACATAAAAATACCAATCATATACTCAGTCATGTTTTGCACATTTGGCACAGCACTGTTTAAGTGAAACAGTTGAACAGGTAGCAAGTGCAGGTATGGAGGTGAGGGCAGTCTCGGGGTCTGAAGTAACACCATCCCTCAGAGGGTGATGGGGCTTGAGGAGCTAGGAAGACGAGAAAACTGCCTGAGGCAAGAAAGTTTACCGCTTTTCAGAGGCTTAAAGGTGCTGACTGAGGCTGAACAGTGTCTGCTGTAAAAAGTGGGCAAAGTTATTTTTATGTTTTACATTTAGTTTCACATGTTGATGAAAGAACAGAAATTTCTGTTGTCGAGGTATAAGGCAACGCAGAAAAGTCCGTCTGTGGTAAGACTATTTCTATGAGGATCATCATTTCCATAGATATAGTGCAAACTACATGATGTACTGTGTACACTGTCCTACTCTGTGTTAACATCCTGTAGTGTCCTGCAACTGCTACAAAGCCATGTATCTGTACTGTTAATCCAAGAAACTCCTCCTGAAAGAGTGAAAGACCCTTTGCAAGAGCTCCAGGAACAGGGTCACCAAAGGGGACACAGCGACAGCATAGCTTGATAAATTAAAAAAAAACCCGAAAAACACAAATGGCCCAGAGAAGCATGCGACTCCTACTCTGGGAGCACTGACTGAAACACCAAACACAAGTCGATTGTTAAGGTTATTTAGCCCCAAGGCTGACGACAGTGCTTTCTCCTATCCTCAACCTTTCATTCATTCCACTCCAAATTAGACTCTTTTTCCACTCATACCTGTTTCACATGATGAAAGATTTAAAAGTAAGAAGTGGAGTAAGAGCTGATACTTCAAAATAAATATCTGAGATATCAGACAAAAGTTGCAGAAACAAATAATCTACTATGCCTTATCCTGAAAAGCTTTTTATGTGAACTGTCTGCACAAAGTACAGTTACTTTTGAAAAACAACTTAATACTGACAAATCTGAACGAAAGGCGAACATTATTTAACTTGCTGAGCATCTTGGAGCAACTGTGTTTAGATTATGACATGCAATGTTTATTGGTTTTTCATTCAGGATTTACTTTTGAACATGTTTTCAGAGCTGTAAATGAACTTTTATTTAGTCATTTTAAGTAAAAGCAGCAGGAAAACCCTACCAAAACTTATACATGTGACAAAATAATTGGAACCACTACAGTACGTTTGAAGTAAATGAGAGAGTCAACAGTGTGAGTGTGTTTTGGTGTGTTTGCTGGCTTCATTTCTCAGCTGAGAAGTATGGGAGTTTCTAGGTCATGCTAGTAAGCCCATTAGCATGTGGACACTTTTTTCCCCTCTCTCTCCACAACACAGCTTGTGTTTGAAGAGGAAATCTTCCTGTGGCTATGTAGACTCATTTCAGTAAGTCAAGTAATATTTACAGATACATCTCTGCTGCAGCTCATCAACTAGCAGCACTGCATCAGGAGTCTCCTTGACTGCTGTTCCTGCACTCAAAGATTTGCTTTAGAAACATAAAGATAAACTGAATAAATAATATGTTTAGAAAAGTAAAACAAGTGTGACAACGGAGAGGGAATACACTCTCCACAAAGTTCACATTTCAGAGTAGTTGAAAAAAAGCCAATAATTTGCTCTAGTCATCACCGGTGATTAATAATGTATTCATGCATTTGTATTTGTTTTGTTCTGTAGATCTAGGTTCATCAAGCAGAATTGTAGATAAAACACTGTATTGATATAAATTATAGATAAGAGAATCATCACATGATATGTTGATGCATTATACAGTGAATGTTTGATAGTTCGCCATATGAACGAGGGAGCAAAACATTAAAAATACAGTAACTCATGACAATACACCTCCATTTTCTAACAAGTGCTCTAAAATATTCAGTGTTTATCACCTTCAGGGCTGGAAGACACTATGTAAATAATGAGAATTAATTGATAACTCAAATATAAGACTGCATTATCTTTGCTCTTCTATACAACACAGAAAAACAAAAACAAAAAGACAAACATGAATCCAAAATGTTCAACTATATTGTCCTGGAAGTAGCACAGGGAAAAGCTCTGATTGGTTCCTTACCTGGCGATGCTCCAATCAGGCTCGATCTTCAGGATAGTAGGATCTTCTGTGTAGCTGAACTTGACCTCTGGGTTTCTCAGCTCAGCAGCATTTATGTCCACCATGACAGGTGTCTGGCCCGTGGCCTGGCCTGCTGGGGTTACACATACTATCTCCTTGGCGCTCCGCCTGAAAGTGAGGGAGATATAAGAGAAGACAAGAGAAAAGGAAGTCACATGCTAAGGTGTCTCATAGTGATTGAGTTAAGGATTAATACTAATAGTTCCTGGAAACAATGAGTTTTTAGGCACCCCAAACAGAAAAACACAATTACACAGGAAGGAAACTCTTGTTCATCCTTTTAATTACTTGTAACACAGACACGGCGGTGACCGTCACATATCCACAAGGCCAACATCTTTCAGTCTGTCCAGCCCTGGTTTCGTCAGCCTGAATCATACACTGTTGTACTTCAAAGCCCTCACACTCTCCCTCTCTCTGTCTGTCTCTCCTTCCCTTCTTTGCTTTCTCTGGCTAACAGATCTGAAGTGGCAGATCAGGCTGGTTGTCTCTCTGTGTGATGTAACTCCCTCCCTTGCAGACAGCCAGCCAGCTGTGACCTGCTGTGAAACTTTGCGCTGCTGCCAGAAACTTTGTGCTCCACTCCACTGGCTCATTCCACTTTCCCCTCCCCATCGAGGGAAGACACTGCTGGAAGAGAAGCGGTGGGGATGGCAACCTATGTGGGCATACCTGTGTACGTGCACAGTGTGTTGATCAAGTGTACTGTGTAGAGGGTTAGTGAATTTCCATATAAATGCTGTTCACAGGCAGAAGATTAACACTTACTCGGGGTGTAAGTATGCTTTTTGTGTCAGTCGACGTCTGCTAACGCCCAACAAAGCACTCAAAGAATGTGCAAAAGGATGCGCGTATGAGTGGTGCAGACACGGAGGCAGGTGGGACAGTATGAAATTTTGAACATGAGAAGAGCAAGCTGATCTGTACACAGATCCTCCCCCACTATCCGCTGTGGAAATAAAATCCACATAAAACAGAAGATGGAGAAGATGAAAGAACAAAAATTCATTTTTGCGTCTTTGCTGGGATTTCGGGTGGGGTCTGGCAACTGAACAAGAACGGACATATTGGGGGTCTTTGTCCCAGGAGGAAATTTTATTTTATTTCCTTTTACAGGGTCCTCAGAGGGAAAGGCTGCTGAAGAGGGGATGAAGACAGACGGGAAAAACTGAAGGACGAATGGAAAAAAAAAAAGGTTTTTCACATTCCACTAGTGCTGTGTTTCCATGGAAACAGTTTTCACAACGCTGTCACCGTCAAGAGTGCCAGTGGTGCCGCGTACGTATTTTTGACAAGGTTGCGGCCACACAAAAGAAGCCAGAAGGGGACATAGAAAGGAAAAAGGAAAGAAAAGGGGTTGCACAGGGAGATAAGAGGATGAGTGACTCGGGGTAAATAGGTTTTGATTAAAGCAGAGGCCCCACTGAATACAAAGACACATTAAAGAGATAGACTCAACCAGTTCATTACTTTGGCCATAAAGGTTATTGCTGCTCAGTGAATGAAAGGCCAAGACTATTATGTTCACCTTTCTCGGGATGTGCTACAGAGCTTTAAATTGGCCTCTACTTTTGCTTTTGATATGATATAAAAAGAACTTGATGGGTCCAAGCTTATTAGTTTAACCTGTCACTTGTTGCCTGAGAGAACGGAACCACTACAAAACACCACTCTAAAGCAAAGAAACAAGAAAAGTGGAAACAAGGAGTATTCCTATACCACTTCCTATCTGACAAACATAACCTCCACAAGGAAGCTTCCATCAGATAAACCTTTTCGGTATATATGCGATTGTTTTAGGGAACTAACAATCTTTTCTGTGATGTTTTCTCTTGCCATCTGCCAGACACCATACATGATTGGATTTAGTTCAGAGCCCAGTTTTTTGTGAGTCTGCCAGCAAGAGACTCAAAGAAACAATGGAGTTCTTGGCTAGGGGAATTAGAGTCACATCAAATTGGATCAATGTCTCCTCTCCTTGAAATCCAGACACAACCTCTTGCACACTGAGTGACAAGTGAAGATAGCAGAGAAAGATCATTCCAAAAACTAAAAAGGTGGGAGAAAAATTACATATTTCAAACATCGGTTCAAAGCAGCAAAATGTAAGTTACCAATTACCAGCAACACCATATCATTCCTTTTAAATTATAGTCATATCTTTGAGAAAATGTGGGCCATGCACTTAAGCAATCCACAGCAGAAGTGAACGACGATATTGGCTTCGCTGGGAAAGGCTACACTGTCATCCTGCTGGGAATTACAGCACTGCAGGTCATCCTGTTACTCGCTGCTTTTGCTAGTCTTGCACAAATCGAAGGCACTGACCAGGGAAGAATGTCATACATTAAAAACAGGGAATAACTACAATTACTAAACGCAGAAAACGGTGGGAAAAGTTGGCAAAAAACAGTAGCAGATGTAGGCAAAATATTCTGCATTACATGGCTATTATTTGTCTAAAGAGCAGAAAGAAAACAGCTACACTTTAACCCAGTAATTCAGTAGTAAAGGCCAAATGGTTCCTCTTCACTGTTTGGAGAGCTTTAATCAACATGGTCCCCTGCCTCCACAGCAGCACAACACAAATTTAAACTGTCATTTTCTTAGAAAAATCAGCCTCTATAAAAATCTTACATAAACAAGAGTTCTGTGACTTCATTGTAAACTGCCCCCCAAAAAAATCTTCAGGTTGAAACACTTGAACTAAAAGAATATACTGTAGATACTCCAAGCACTCTGGATTAACTCACCTCTCGAAACGGCAGGGGTGAAGTCCAATCTTCACAGACACAGCGCTGCCCGCGTTGAGATGACTGCCATCAATAGTGATCCTTGTTCCTCCAGATAGCGGCCCGGTGGAAGGATGGACTCGTGAAAAATATGGGGACTAAAGAGGGACACAGACAGAGGCCAAGCAAGTTAAGCGTCACTTATCGACTGGACTGTTGCTGCCAAATACATGTGTTAAAATCATCCAAAAACACAGTTGTAATATACATCAACAACATTTACCACAAAAGTGAAGGCCTTGCTTGAAACTGTTTTGTAGTCGGGGTGACTACAGTCTCTGACACACACTTCCACCTGAGCCTCCTGCACTCTGTAACCTGTTGCATCATTTAGCCGACACACAATCCTGAAAACCAGAGGAAAAAAAGTTTATCACTATGTAAATGAGTGAATGTTTTCAGTTTCAGTGTTTGCTTAATAGTGTGAGAACTTGGTCAAAAAAAAGGGACAGAAAAAAAATGAGGAATACTTCTTTTCTGCTCTGTCTAATCAGAAAAGCATTCAGATATTTATGAGTGAAGTGTTTCATTAGTTTCCATCTTATTCATAAAAAATAACAAAAACAGACCAAATGTTCTATTAGAGATAATGTGAACTGCTACGAAACTAAAGGCTTTTCTGTGTGTGTTCATGCATTAGCGTGTATTGTAGAACCATAAGCTGCGCACTTGGCCTTGGGCGCTGGCTAGCCAAATGAAAATCCACAGGAGAAATGATTGAACATGGGGAGGAATGGTGGTGTAGCCCACAGGGAGAGCACACACGCACACACTCATTTCATGTTTCACCCACTGGAGACATAGTTGAATGTTAATTAGCTAGAGCGCACGAATGAGACAGAGAGAAAGCACGAGAGCGCAAAGGAAGGAGGGAGTTAGAGAAGAAAGGAGAAAGAAAGAAGAAGGAAAGAGGGATAAAGGGAAAGAGCTTGATTAATTGAACAAGCTCATATCCTACACATCACCTCAGCTTCCCCTCCCTGAGATGAGTTATTAAGTCTCCTGCTTCCATCCACCCTGCAGGTGGCCATGGCAACTGCATCGCGGCCGCAACAATGAATTTCACATTGCGATGATGTGCGTTTCCATTGTTTTTACTTTCCCTTTCATTTATTCCCTGTCCTCCTGCTATGACAGAGGCCATGATTAAAATGCTGGACAAATCTCAGTCAGGAATGCAGCTCCGCTTGCATCATTATTGCCCAGATGACAGGTGGCTACACTGAGCTGGTATTACGTGGTTAGAAAGTACATTAGCTAAGATGACAACAACATAAATTATGCCTCACTCAATCAAATAACTTTGATGGAATGTAGAATGGTAAAAAATTAAACATATGTCAAATTGTCACATAGTAACTACTAATAAGGCAATAAAAAGAGGGAGCTTAGGTTCTGTTTTTCTTCACTGCTGGCAATGATTTACTTTTCTCAAAGTGAAGTTAAACCATGTAGTGAATATTTGATGACTTAGGTGGGAAAAGGCCACACTTCCTTGCAATCCAATTCTTTCCAATCATAGAAACTGATGTAGAAGAGGTGGCAGAAGCATAAAGCCAGAGTGAGAACAAGGTGTCTACGTTTTGCCCAACAGTCATTGCACATCCTCTTCTCTTTTGCAGCTGACCTTTGACCTGTGCTGTCTATGCTGTGACCCCGTCTTGTCTTCTGTGCTATGGCTCTGATGGGGTCACAGGAATGACGAGTGCAACCGGGACACTAATGGCACCGTATGGCTAACATCACTTTTAATTAGCATGACAGCCTAACTGCTAACCGCGCCCTCCTCTTCCTGCGGGTGCTATGGCAACAGGCCAAAAGCAGCATTATTGAGCTGGCCGGGTTAAACGTCACCATCTTGACGTTTGGATGTGATCACTTGGAGAAAATGAACATGTTTGGAAAAAAAAAAGTTAGGCTGCAGCACGGCTTCGTGATAGAAGTAAATGTAAAACTGCTCTGCTCTGTCTGAACAAAACAACACACGAGTTTATAAATTATAAATCAAGACTGACATGTCACTACGCTACTCTAAACCCACTAGTGAGTGTGGAACAGCATTCTGTTTTCCTGACTGTCAAACCATCAAAGTCACATTTCTTCTGGTTTCTTCTTAGTGAGGGTGGCAGAAAGAAAACCAAGTCTGCTGGGACTGTGCTGCAAAACTCAGCAAATGGGGCATTTTTGTACAATGACAGCAACATGGTTGGAAATAGAATATTGAGGACGCCTCCAACTGTGACGAGCTTCACCAATTTTTTTCTCATCAGAAAACGTATCTTTGTCTGCTTAGATGAATACAACATAAAAGAGAAAGTGGGACTCATCTTGTACTTTCATTGCCCCAGTATTTGGAGGAGCTATAATGGGGCACTGCCAGTGTGACAGTGCCCCAGATTTCTTCTTATTCTGAATGTAATTTAATTAATGATTCACATGATATCGTTTACATGTGAAATAAAGAACATTTTTTTCAAAGAGGCACCCTGTTAACGGTTACAACAAAGAGCTCAGTCATAAACTGAACATGACTGTTATTCATTACTGAGTTCTACCCAGGATATACAACTGCAGTTATTAAATGGGAGTTACATCTGTGCAATCTGCTGTACTTCACCATTTCCCAGAAAACAGTAAACATAACTTAGAGTGTTCACATGACAACCTTTTATATGAAGAATAGCTTTCAGTAGATGTATATTGCACACTTTTGATAATATTAAATCCACTTATATCTAAAAATGGGTCAAATTAATCCTAATGAGGCGAGTTACATGAGGTATTTCAATGCTGCTTGACCGGACCTGAGCATTAGTTGAGTTGAAAAGGTTTTATTCAAGTTGCTGTCAGAGTTACTCGGACTGAACATGTACAGAAAGTAGCAGCACCATGCACAGCTTGAGGCTATTTGTGAGGAATTGGTTTTGTCTGTTAGTGGAAAACAGCATTTAACCTTTGAAGGTTTTATGAAACAAAGGTCTGAGAGAGTCACAGCGCTGTGCTTAGCACTCAGTGTCACAACAATATGGGACAAGACAAAAAAGAAAGCAATGAGTTTTAGAAAGAGTGAGGTTTAAAATCAGTGGGTGACACAGGGTGAAGAAAGAGACAATGCCAACGTACTGCTCAGCGCTAATGTATTCGTCCTCCTGAGGGTTGCACGCCACTTTGCCGATACGGACTCCATTCTGGATGTCTTTGAACTGTAGACCCAGGTTCTCACCAGTGATGGTCAGCATGGTTCCTCCCTGTCTGGGCCCAGTCTCAGGATACAACTGGGTGGTAGACCAAAGAAAGGAGGACATAAGTGAAGCAGAACAACACATGTGGCGTATATTGTGTTTAAGCATGAATGGCAGTTTACTTAGGTCATTATGGTCATGTTTCATTCTGCATGAATTACATTCTTGCTACCTCATTAAGCACGATGAAAAATGACCTTGAATCCATTAACTCCACCTCAATTCAGTCAAACATTCACAACTTGCCAACTCGCACACTTAACCTGGACCTACCCATCCAGCCCTCACTTACGTCCCTCTGTTAATGTTGTGAAGATTTATAGGCTGAATACAATTAGACCACATAGTGACCCCTGGTTTCTGATTTTTTTTCCCTAGAGGTCTGTGACAGGTGTACGGAGGTGCTAATGGCTACCCGAGGCTAGCCTAGTCGCTAATCATGGCTCTATTCATTCAGCCCCAATGCAGACAATGGTAATCAGTCTTTACTAGTATAATTAGGGCTAAAGCTAATTGGATTAGAACACGACGGGGCAGTGGGGTCATTTGTTGCAACAGGGAGGGGGTTATTGGGGGAGACATTAGTGGTTGGATGTCATGGAGTGGGGGTGTAGGTTGCCACATACACAAAAAAAAAAAGATTGATTATGAATCCTGCTTTTTTTTACTCAGAAATTTTCTGCTTGGTGTAGAAGAAAGTTGCTGTGTGGCACACAAAGCTCTACAAAGACACGGACAAACATGTCAACATTGAAACAAAGGGGTAAAACAGTGACCAGTCTCCCGTATGTTTTATTTGATTGGACGGTTCAACAAACACCAAGAACTAGAATATGGCCCACTCCACTTGTAAGTCTTTAGAGGTGGCGCTGGAAACCTGGTGAAACACAGACTTAAAACGGTTAATATTTGTGCCATCCAACGAATTACTGAAAACTGTGTGCAGCTATGTCAACTCACTCAATTTGACCTCCATATCATTCTTTGTTCCTTCAAAGGTCAGCACTGTCACGAAGATTCATTAACAGTTTGATTCATTTGTCAAGCTTCGCTAAAGCTGAACCTTACGCTGTGCAAATTTACTTTTTTTCTATGAAGGAATCCTTTAATGACAGTGATTCTAGTGAAATTAAGTGATTGTGGTCAAAACCTTTGCCATCTTTAAAAGTCGTGCGACTAGTCCTTTGCTTTAACAAATTTACACATTTAATCTTGTGGCGGAGGTGTGGTCCCTGGCGCAGCTGCAGGGGAGGAGTGGTGCAATGAGCTCAAGGGGGCGGTACCAGGAGGCAGGTGAGCCACAGGTGGTGGCGATTGTGTGATGACAGTGTCTTCTTTCTGTTTGTCTATATGTGACGGCAGAGTCGAGCGGGAGAGAGAGCTGAATCGGAACGGACTGTTAGGTGTGCAGAACTGTCAAATAAATACATCTCTTGTGAGCAGAAACATTGTGTGTATCGCATACTTCACAAATCTATTTTTTTTTTTTTAAAGGATGGGAATACACCAAGTGTTGGAAAAGGTGACAGCAGGGATAATGTATTCAAATATTCAGGTTTGTAAAATAAATATTTTAATAGTTTAGGAAATACTATCAGCAGCCAGTTAGCTTAGCACAGCATAAAGAACAAAGGTTGTGGAAAAAAGCCAGCTCAGATATCTAAATCATTACAAAATCAAGCTATCAGCACCAAAAGTCACTAATTAACATATTATGGCTTGTTTGTGTAAAACAGAAATATTATAATATGGCAATAGGTAGAGCCATTGCAGCTGCCACATCTTGCATTCAGTCTTTGTACCAAGCTAAGCAGCAGTCGTAGCTTCATTTTTACCACTCAGACATAATGACAGTATCAATCTTACTGACACCATGCCAACAATGAAAATATGTTCTGCAATATTCAGCTTCTTTAAAGCTTATCTACAGTCTTACAGATTAATTAGATTAACCTCTCAACCCACTCAAATATTTCCCCACCTGGTGCTACAATGATACCCAGTCTAACACTATGGAAAAGGTGGCAGGTTAGTAAAAGCCACAGGTGTTTAGAAAACCACTAATACAAACACACAATGGGAACAAAGCCTAGTGTCATGCAAGCCAGAAATGAAATGCTGCACATATTAATTAATGGCTATTTATCAGCTGGCACTCCATCTTGAACGTGTGTCTTTTATTTCAGTCTCTGTGTCCGTCTTTGACAGTGTGCCCAAATGTATATATTTTAGCTGGAGACAAAAGAATGACTGGCATGCAGTAGTGCTCAGTCACAATCTTTAGATATGGTAATCAACCTCTCTTTTTCTATAAACACTGGCTTATCAAGCACATAGACACACAAAGACACAGAGTGAGACGCATACACACATGCACGTTGTTCCATCCACAACCAAACAACACAAACAAAGAGCCTTTTTTGATAAAAGCCACCAGCCTAAACACTCGCTCTATTCTCCTCTCACCATCAGAACGCTCTACACTCATTCATACTCGCTTTTTTCTCTTTGTGGCTGACTTGTCCCGATGTATTTGAGGCTTTATGTCAGGCCTATTGTGGCTGGCTAAGAAGCAGTGCACAGATAGCATCTGCAAATTAGAGGAGGAGGGGGAAGGGGGAAACGGGCAAGGGACACGGGGGGAGATGATATGAACATGGTGTAAGGCTTCCAGAGTTTATCTGTGATATGAAAGGCTTTCAAAAACAAAAACTCACAAGCAATCTGATAGAGGCAATGACGTGAAAGAAGAGAGGGATCAAATAAGTCTTTAAACGTTAAATGTTTCCATGTGACTGAGTCAAATAATATTAGCTCTGAAGATGTGTAGCCTTATAGAACAGGAACAAATCTGTGTCAGAAGTCAGAATCACATTGGGGCCAATTATATCCCTCTGGCTGAACTCTGATCATTAAACAAGTACACGAGCTTAATTAGGACATCATCGTGGCTGACATCCAGTTACAATCCTCCCCTTTATGAATGAGCACGGTAAGTATTTACCCAACATTGGGTAAATACTCCTATTTTTGTAACAGTGGGGGCTTACTTTTTAGCTCCAAAATACAATCAGCAAATCACAGAAGCATGGTCAATCAACACCCGTAAACAGAACAATATGTATCTTTATATTGATAATAAGGAGGTTGCAAGCAAGAGGGTAAGGAAGCTAGAAGGTAAGGGAACAATAAGACCAAAAGATGAGATTCAAAATAAGGGAAAGGAAAATGAAAAATACTGAATAGTTAATAGATAGAGGAAATGGTCAGTGGAAGGGATGGAAATTTAAAAAAAAGTGTTGCCAAAAAACCATAAAGGATGAGAAAAACAAATGAGACTAGCTAGAAAAAAGAGATAGGACATAAAGAAAACTGGCAAAGGCAAAAACCACTAAAGCAGTACATGAGGGAGAAATGATTGGCCATCAGATCCATTTATGCACTTTATTACATATACAACATCAAGAAACACTCACACATAAACACATGGAGCACACAAGCTTACCACGTGCTAAAACCCTAAAAATGCAACCCTCCCACACACACACAGACTGGAATGGCCTGCGTTGTTTTAATTGGTTTCTAAGGGCTAGCTGTGATGCTCTTCCTGTCCCCTAGGAGATGGCAGGCAGGAGATGATGGATAATGGAGGGCCAGGCAGCATCCAGGGCCAGTACCAGGACACTGCTGTGCTACACTGGGACACAGTGGCATAGAGTGTGTGCGCGTGTGTGTGTGTGTGTCCCTATCCATGTGGCTTTGAATGCAATTTTGAGAATATAATACAGACTACCTAAATTGTAGCTTACTTTATTTTCATTTGGAGGCTTCTGAGAATGTGTGGGCACCATTGTGAGTCTTGCTGGCTTGTGTGAGACACACACACAGGGAGTATTTGCTTGCTTGGAAGGAAGTACTAATTAATCTTTGTGCACAATGTCAGTGCACAAAAACGCAGCACAATAAAAATAGCACTTCATCAGCTTAACAGCCAAATTCTTACAATGTCTAAAATCATCATTTAGTACCTAAAACATTAATTGCTGCATTTGGAGAGAAGTACTAGGTGCCAAAGCTGTTAGTGGCACAGTAGCCACACCGCACACTACTGAAAAATATCAAATGGACAATAACCCACTCAGAAATAACACTAAATAAGTTAAACACTTGCTGCTCTGACAGCTCTTACTGTGTGTACGTTGTGCACACATGTGTGTCTCCAGTGGTGTTTCCTCCCCAGCTGAACACACATTCCTTGGTCCAAATGAAATTAGTGGTTAATCCACCAGCTATTGGCCACACAGCAGTTAGCATGCTGCATAAATGAACAAAGCAGGCTGAATCAGGCAAAAAGAAAAAAAAAGATGAAACAGGGAAAAGGGGATTTGACCAAATGGTTGGTAAGAAGTGGAATAATATTCAATTTGTGTAGCCAATGTGATGCTCTTTGGGGGGAAAAAAAGATAAAATGGTAGGTGAAAAAGGAGAGATTTTCTTTGTCATCTGCAGATGTTCTTTTGGCGTCAAATGTCAAACTGTAAATGTCAAAGGTGGAGAAGAGAGGTGGGGCCAGCAGCGCAGCTTGGTGATAACGCTTCCCCCAGTGTCTCTTTCTTCTCCGCTTCTTTGTCTCTTCTTCTGCATTCTCAAACTTGCAGTGCGTCTCTTCTCCTGCTGCTTTTTGAAGCTCTTTGCCAGCTTTGACTGCCACCAACATCTTGCCCAAGGGCAGGATTTACCCCTACATATGCATGCAACGGCACATGCTTGTGAGCACAACCCCCCTACCACCTCCCGTTTCTCTCCCGCAAGCACGCACACACAACCCAGTTGCCTCTGTATGCTTGTTTCAAAGAGATAACTGAAACGAGCACGAAGAGAGAGGGAGCATTAGCAAATGGTTTTATCTATGTGCCAGAGCTCCAATTAACCAGTATCTTCATTACACATTCAAAGAGACGAGCCCGTGTCACACAGGAAATGGACTGAGGGCTTCAGTCACACAAGTCAACATCAATGAAATGAGCATGGATATTAAACATATATTTCACACTCATTTAAGTTGAAGAATTTAGATGATTCTTCAGCTTATTTGAGATACATTTAAAGGAAGAAATGCTTGGCTGAAAGTTTGAATCACTGTTGGAGACACAGTAAAAATGGAAGAAGACAGAAGACAGACTGACGAGAGGGCTGAATGTCAGGACGCGTCTCACACAGCAGTGCATTGCTTTCAAACCGCACTGTGTGTGTGCACTAGTCCCAGTGGTGAGCTGTAGGAACTGTGACCCAGGTCGTACTCAGACGAGGACCACCGCCACGGTTACTAGTGGCAACAGATGGTTACGCTATGGTGTTTAGACGCCTTGGCTCTGCCAGCCTGTCAGATGAACACATGCACATGTGCACGCACATATTCAGCACCCGTGGCGGGACACAATTAACGCACTACCACATCCTCGGCTTCTTTGTCTCTCTCCAGACAACCACCCTCTCTGACTCTTCATTTAGGTGCATGTGTGTGTCTGTGTGCGCTTCTGTGTGAAGCCGTCGTCTCTGATCTTGTCAGTGTGTTCAGTCTTGGAGTGTGTGAACTGCCTCCTCCTTGCCAGCCCATCTGTGTTGCTGTTGCAGTCTTAGTGTTGGCTTCTAAGTTGTCTATCCTCTCTGCTGTCTGCCCTCCTAGGATGTCCCCTTCACTCTCCGGGGCCAAACAATGACACAGAGCAGGAAGACTTTTCAAATCTCCTCTTTTGAATAATTTGTTTTTACTAATGATCTGGTTTGGATTCTTGTAGAAAAAACACATAAGAGGCAATCATAGCCTGCTTACAAGTAACATACTGTAATGTGAAGCCTCTCTTCTTAGACCCCTGAGTTGTTTGCAGTGAGTTGCTACGTCATGAACAACCAATCAGCAGCGTGAGTGTGTGCCTTAGCAGTGCTTAGAGAAGCCTATTCTTTTTACCTTGAATTTAGCTGTTCCATGCAATGTTGTTTTTAAAGTGGGCTACTGATGAATGTGGACACTTTATGATTCACATTCTTTGCTCAAACAGCTTTCATTCAAAAGGGGTTTTGAAATGTTGTGATATAATGAGCTGAGAAATTACAAAAAAGGAAACTATTTCTGCTTTATTTTTCTCTTCAATTTTGTTGTATCCATCAAAGAGAATATTTCTGTTGTGCACAGTCCACTCTGCATGTAGTTATTATATGTCTGGATATAGGGGTCTGTGTGTATGTGTGGGTACATTTGCACAACAAGACATGTACCATCTGTTAACTTGGAATCATGCTTAACTGCAATACAATATGTGTAAGCATGTGTCATTATTATCAAGTCTTACCTTGGTGATCTTGGGGTGAGCACAGCGGCTGTTTCCTGTTGTGGCATGCATCCAAGTGCTCTCTGGGGGAGTACACTCCTGTCTCAGGGAGCACTTCTTTTCCCCAACGCACCAGCCGCACTCAAACCTGGGGTTTGCCTTCAAACACATCCCACAGCTATCCCTCAGTGCGTAGCACTTATACAGGTGAGCTGAAGAGAAGGAGGGAGAAATGAAGCATCATGAAATTATTACTGTTGAACTGAGGCTACCAAGTGAATAAAACATCCAGTCAATATAATATGTTAGAAATGACAGGGTGTGCTAGCGGTTAGCACTGTGGCCTCAAAGACATCAAAGAAGGTTTAGACCTACTTCCCAGCTGGGACCTCTCTGTGGAGTTTGCATATTCTCCTTGTTTTTATAAATCCTTGCACCAGTCTCTCATGTTGCTGCTTATCAGCTGGATTGTAACTCCCCCCAGTCAAAGACTATCTTATTTTCAGACTGAAATAAGCAGATAAGAAACCTGACAGTTTTCTTTTGAATGAAATTAAATTGCTTTATTTTCACTTCCTCAACTTTATCATAAAATTTCAAAACTTCTTCAGTGTCACTGAGCCAAAGTTGAATTAAGGCCCGATTTCCCAAAGGCACGAGGAACACAAGAGTAAATCTTTCCTCTCTCTTTCTCTGCTATTCCTTCCCCAAATCCCATTGGTCATGGAGCAGCTTTAAAGAAACACTACACCAATTACTGGCTGCTAAACGACTCGCCTTTAATTACATTAACCTATCAGTATTTAAGATGAGTGAGCATCACTTGCACTCTACTAGATGATTATCATCACTGAGAAATACAGTGGTGGCTGGCAGTGAAGGGAGAAGAAGACGAGAGTCATATTTAGGCTGTAGGTCACTGCCTGATATGTTACATTTGAGATAACACACAATGCACAAAGTGATGAGCCCCACTCAAAGTAAAGACTACAATACTACAGACACGCCTTTGTTCACATGGTACAAACACATGTAGACCAGTTACAGCACTCATACTGAGAAATATCTGACATTTAAGACTACAACAGCTTGCTTGGGTCAATTAGACTACAAAGAGCGATCAATAAACAGCACAGAGTGATGTGGTGTTACCTTACTTTCAAATGGCAATTATTACTAACTTACAAACATGTAAGATATAACGGCAAATCCTGGCATTAAATACTACATACAAAATACCCATTACTTGTTGTGTCCTTAAACATTAATGAGTAACAACCAGGAGCAGACTATGCTACTCCCTCTGTTGTACAAAATTCAATGTGCATGTCATCCACAGACTATATCGAACTGGCGATGATGTTACTTTACCTCACAGCAGGGGAATAATGTTACATCCCCCACTGTGCTTTACAACCCACAATAATTACGAAGACAGCATTATAAAGACTTTTACCAGTAATTATATCCAACAGACATGATCTCATTGTCTTCTCCCACAGTGGTGCACTGAGAATGTATATGAGTTTAATTATTACCCCCCAAGGTTCCTGGACGAGGTGTGGTTTCACATTAAATCAAATATAATGCACTCTAACACCGTTTAAAGAAATATAGACGTCTTCTATGCACTATCACATTAAAATAACACAAGTCAAGATACACACGGATGCCTACAACACTAAAGACATTAACAAACAGGAAAATGCAACAATATGCATATAAAACATGGTAAAAATCTGGTTAAAATGCAAAGGGTTATGTGTTATTGTATATTAGTGGGTGTAAACCTAAGACACTAACGGTGTAGCGGTCTTTTGCACCTTGACTCATGACGCTTGCCAATTTCTGCTTTGTTCAAATTGGACAATTTGCAAACAAAGCAGAAATTTGCCTCATTGCTCTACCACATGCACACACTGTACATCCCAAACGTGACTCAATAGACTGAAATTTAAAACATTTAGAGAGAGAAAATATCAATTACATTGATCCCTTTGACACTAGTTGCTACCCATTAGCCATGACAAAAGAGTCTCGTGGGGTGGAACCTGAGCCTTGACGGACATAATTATTATTCAATATATGCATTAGTGAATACAAATGACCAAAACTAGAATATGTAAACTCTCTGGCATTGACAGAAGATTTGAGCACATTCCTTGGGTGCAGTGTTTAACTGTGTGCTAACAAAAGAGAAAAAGCAAACAGTTTAATAATGTGACTGTTTTGCCTCTTCTACACACAAATACACACACAGTCATCCAGATACGGTTCTCAAATATGTAACTGTGTAAGATTGTGTCAAAATGTAACAGTATCAAGGGTAATTTAAAACAGCTAACCAACTAAAAACACCCACCCACTAATCCATCCATCTGGATTGTGGTGGGGGTGGAGCCTATCCCAGCTGTCATAGGGCAAGAGGTAGCTGTGGACAGGTTACGAGTCTGTTGCAGGGCCCAGTGCATTCACAGCTATGGCCAATTTAGAACCACCAATTAACCTAACATGCATGTCTTTGGACTGTGGGAGGAAGCCACTCAATCTCTCAATAGGCCAGCAATGGCTGCTTTTTGACTGTAGTATTTGGGGGTAATGTGCCATTCATGAAGCAGAAAAGATGATTGGGTGATTATTACATAACTGACACACAGCATAGCTTTATAAAGTGAGCTGATTGGAGTTATAAATATAATTGTTAAGGTAAAAAAAAAATAAATGTTGTACGTCACTGCAGGACACTGAATTCCTTCCCGGTTTCTAAGACAAATCTAACTCATTCAACCACATTCAGTTCCTACCATAAGTAACCTTTAATATTACTCACCTTTAATGTTATAGGGGTTGTCAATGACAAAGTTTCCATTCCAAACTACAGACAGGTCGACAGGCAGGTCGCTGATGTCATTGCCCTCATAATTATACTGAAATATAAAACAAAGAACGAGATTACAATTCATACTCATCCATTCAACATTTTTCTTACATCAGCATCAGAAAACATTCCATCTTTCAATAAAATTCTTTCAATAAATTCATAAGAGCGAGGAAAAAAAAAAAAAAACACAGCTAATACCAAGAGCAAACTCAGTTAAGCTAGTGGTTGGTAGTAATGTCATACCCTGCGGTGCTCACAGAGTTGAAGGGCCATAAAAATGAATGATGAGAGACAGGCTATATTGTGATTTTTACACACGGCACATCCGCCGCTGCCTGGCAGAGCGCAGAGTTGATTAAGAGATTGGAATCCCCATCACTGTATGACTCATTCCATTCCAGTGATGAATGAAACGCATAATATATCTCTGACAATAATATTCTCATCTAATTTCATTTTTGCATCCTGAACTAATAAGAGTTGAAATGTAATTGACTCATCGTTGGCATAATCAGTTTTACGGAATTGCTTTAAATGAGACAACAAGCTTCAAAAGCGGTGATGTGATGGCGGCGTGTTAAATGAACGGGTAACGGAGAAAAGAGCTCCTATGAGTCCCTGCCCAAACTCCCAACATATAAATTATCAATGACAATTATCACCAGCAAATAAAATGCAGCTTTAGAAATTACACCGCCTCCCCAATAACCCCTGCTGATGTGAGGTAAATACAACATCTTCATCAAGAACTTCACAGACTTCACCGAGACAGATTTTACATCATTAACGTCTCTTTTGTTAGCTGCATTTCACACGACATAAAGCAGACACTATATGACAAGATGGGTGTGTTGTCAGCAGCAATGTTGAGGTGACGGCTGGTAAGACTTCAGATAATGACCTAATGGTGCCCAGCCCCTCTCACTACCTTTGGTATGGTCAGTATCTCCAATAGCCCCTGAGTGAGAGATAGCAGGACTTTTCTCTTCTAGTAGAGTGGTGATAAAAAACAATGTGAAAGCCCCAAGCTCGGGGCTATGAGCCCTCAAAGATTGAATCTAGCTACAACTTTGCCACTATGTGATATCACCCACTCCAGTGTGATACTGTGAGATTTATCCTGACATCTGTAATAACAGTGAATTTGAATATATTTGAGGGAGGAAAAGACTAAAAAATGTGCACTGAGAAGATAAGAAAATGAGAGGACACAGCAATGTCACAATGTGTGAATGGCTGATTAATTCTTTCATCACTTTTTTTGTGATTGGATGATTTACATTTAGCGGGCCCTGAAGGCTGAGACACTGATATCCAAATAAAGAAAGACGTCTCCATGCATCTCAGAAAAAATACCACTTTGCTCTTAGAGCTGATTTTAAAGGCAAATTCTTTCAAAATGTGTTTTCAGGCAAATTTTTGCACTCTAATTTATTTAGCAGCTGTGAACTACTGAAACATTTACTTGAGCAACTCTACCTGGAAGCTGGCCTACAGAACACTGAAGAAAAAGAAAAAGAAAAGAGAGACAACTTTTACAGTCTCGCTGTAGATATAGCAAGTTCTGAATTTAGACAGTGCTATTGCATTACAACTAGATTATTAAGACAAAACATTAGCCTTGGCACAGTACAAAATGATAAGGTAGGGTGTGAAAAGCAAAGTGGATGGGCAAACAGAAAAGAAAAACAGCCAAATGATAGAAGACGTGAAAATACTTGGAATTTGTGATCAAAAGCTCAGAAGTGGAGTGAAACCAACAAAAAGATGGTGAAAAGGAAGGATGACAAAGAGGGTAGAGAGAGGGGGTATAGAGCAGGTAATGCAGCAGAAAGGGTGAAAGAGAAATAGCGAGGGCAAGATGGATAGAGAGAGGTGATTGTGTGTTATTCTGTGGACACCATTCATTTATACATGGAATAAGAGGCCGGGGCTGGGCTGTAAGCGCGTGAGCTGGTGGGGGCTAAAGTGAAATTGGCATTTTCAATTTGTTCTCTGACATGTCTGCCTTGGTCTTTTCACACATTCCTCTGCCTCTCCTTCTCTTGCAATCCTCCTTCCCAACCCTCCTTTTTCTCTTTCCTTTTCCCTCTCATTATTCCTTCCCTATACCTCTTTACAAACCTCTTCCCCTATCAATCTTAGCTTGACTTTCTCTCATCTGCCTCAATCCCCCCAAAAGGTCCACAGTCAAACAAGGAAATATGAACCAGATTCCTTATCAGATATACCAAACATTTTCAGAAAAACATATGTGCACACTGTACTATAAATATGTCCGGCACATGGGACTCCTTCCAGAGAAGGATGCCGGCAAATTCATCAAAGACTGATCACATGGTCTGTACAGGAAGTAAAATATGATGAATAAAAACACATGCAAACACAGGAAGATAGGGCACAGCAAAAACACATTTTGGACATCAGCTATTATTTCTGTTCTGAAGTTTGACCATATGAACCTCTTCAATCTCTCCCTCCCTCCTCCTTCATCGCTCCACCACGAGACCACCCAGTCTGCCTGGGAACAAGAGCACTTCTTCACTTGGTAAAGATGGAGAGACCGTGTGAGTGTGTTTGAGTGTATATCTGCATGTAAAACAATAGGAGAGAAGAACGGGGAGAAAAAAGGAAGTGCACAGGGACACTGCACTGTGAACATGTGCAAAGAGTGAAAAAGCATCAAAGCATCGCAGCGAGAAGGAGATAAAGAGGCAAAAAGAGGCAGGAAACACAAGACATCTGGAATAAAGCTGAGACATAAAAGGTAGAGATGCAAGTGGGAGAAAGATGGTGAGAGTAGAGAAGAAGGCTGTTAACCAGCCAAGGTCAGCTTTGTATTTGGAAATTGCTCAAGCTGATGAAGGGGTTCAAAAATTATCAACCGCTCTCTGAACAGTCAGTTGTGTTTACACTAAGCAGCAGGTAGGTTTCTCATAATCTGTAACATGACACGAAGGTTGTTAAATTGAAGCAGTCAAAATCAAAATGGCAAATAAATAAAACTAAACACTGTTATCCTGAATGCTTTATTTTGTAGAGATTAACAGGGAATACTGCTATATCAATAAACCTGAATTAAATTAATCTGAACACACACAAACAGAGAGAAAGGAACTCACTGCAATATCTACATGATAAAGAATAACAAAATAAAAACAAATAACCAAAATTTCAATTACTTGAATACCAGACCATTTCTTTCCAAACCATTTTTAAAGACAAAAACATATCTATACATCCATCTGTTATATTCCCACAGGACAGAAGACGAGCTTTAGTTAAGGACAAGAGACCGAGGTGCCATTTATTTCTGCCCTTGCTTCTCTGCTAAACAGCAAATTCTAAGAGAAGGCCTTTTTCTCCTTTGACCATATTACCAATTTTACTCAATAAAGTAGAATAGTAACATATTTTAGATGTATATCAACCTCTTAACACTGATTTTTACCTTGTTGTCTAACTCAAAACATGCACCACAAGTACACACCAATAAAACACCAAAGCTATCTATCCTGTTTGTTTTTTTATATATATCTGTCCTGTCTATGAATTTGCCCATGTCTGTATATCAGTCCTCAAAGAAGAGTCTATATTGGGAACTGGGACAACACAAACATGCATATTTAGTTAGGGAGGAGAGTGTATGTACATGTATGTGTGTTAAACGGGCAGCAGAGAGTAGGGGAGCCATTGGAAAGGTTAGGTTATTATCCAGAGCTCATCTTCTCTCATTGCACCAAGGGCTTATTAAACTTTTATACTGAACCACCACTGTTGCACAACACAGCGTTCAGGGAATACACACATGCGCCTTGGACAGGGTTTACTCACATTATACAGCAAATTCCAGTATGAAAATTAAACACCAAGAAATAATTCTGAAAAACAAAGTCACATTGAAAAATGGAACCACAAAATCACTACATTTTACAAAGAAGGCACACAGGGAGAAAATTAGAGATGCAGAATATTTACAATGAAAGAGCAGATGACAGAAACAGGAAATGGAGATTCCATAAAGGAAACAAGAATATGCAGTGACAACAAATAAGCCAGTGTAACAAAAAAACATAAAAGAAGAGAAGAGACATTGTCACTGGAAACTAAAGAATGGGGGGCAGGTGTAGATGAATGAAGGAGATGAATAAAGGTAGGGTGAAGATGGAAAGTAAGGCAGGTAACAATGGGTAAATTCTGAGAGCCACAGCCTCATAATTGGTCATTTTGAAGGTGTGCTAAAAAAAAATATCCCTTTTGCCCAGGGCAGGCCCATGCTTGGGATATGTATGTAATATGTAGGTTACCCTCTTCCTCTGTTCACAGATTTCTCAAGGTGATCCAAAAACCATTAGTTGACATAACATAACCTTCAACCTACATCATTCTAGTTCTGACACGGTGAAGTAAAGTGAAATGTGTTTTGCCAGCCTAGATAAGACTCGGCATACAGTGGATGTCCAAGTCTTGTCGTACACACAATCAGTCTTTTATATACACACAACTTCTGGGCAGATATAGCTTCCTTATCAAGGATCAAGTGGTAATCCGTCTTATAGTTTTGTGTTTGTGTGTACGCATGTGTGTGTGTGCATGTGTACGGTCAGGCGACAGAGAATCAGCCCCTGCTCATAATAGGAGCCTGTTAGCCAGTGCTAATCGCTAATGCTAACAGGATTGGAGCATGGCTGGGCCCAGTTCCCCAGCTTATCTCCAGCACAGACACAATAACGCACATATGTGCATACCCGTTTGCACACATGCATGCTTCCTTCATTGATGGAAAGAAAAAGAGAGGGGTGGAGGGGAGAAAAATGCTGGGTTGAGGGAAAAATAATGCTGCCATAGTCAATGTTTCTTATTTTTCAGCCTATGCATTAAGCTAGTGTAAGCTTGCTAAAATTCTCCCAGGACAAAAGGCTGATTTTTGGTAGTTGGCAGAAATGTCCAGATTTTCAGTGGCGTCAGGCTTTTTCTCCAACCTCAACTTAATGCCATGGTGGCCACTAACTAACTTCTCTGCCAAATAACACATATGTATGTATATGCTGGTACCATAATGAGGAAATACAGACCACATTTTGATTTGACTCAGTAACTCCAGTAGTTTGCCATCACTGAGTGCACTCGCCATGACATTAACAAAGCTAACAACAAATATGCAACAAATAGAAGACATTAACTGGCATTAAATGACAAACTTTGTTTTTATGCAGCCCTTTATTACAAAATCCAAACAAAATAACATTTAAAGTTTTACACTGTCTCATCCACTGCGATATAATAAGGTGATGCTGCAACTTAACTTAATGGTTTAATTAATCACAAGATTTCCAGGAAGATTTACCAATTTCTAGTATATTTTAATGAAAGACTTTAATCTCTTATAGAATGACTTGCTTATAGTAAGATGCTATTACTGACCATATGTTTATGGTGCTATAACTGCACAGGCTCATTCTGTGCACATCAATATTTGTAGAACGATAAATATTCTAATAAAAGGTAGGCATCTTTTGAATGTCTACAAGGAGAAGAAAACTGATTCTTCTATGGCAGCATACTGTGATCAGAAGGAGTTTGACATGTATGGCCACACTTCAGACAGTCACATGGAAAGAAAAGTGTGCAAATGCTCTCTAAGAGATGTGAAAGTAAGCCCAGGTCTTTTCTCTGGCTTGACCTCCTGATGGTCTCTATTCTCACCAGGGTAATGGCAGGAGAGCCTTGCTATAACAATCCCTTCAGCTTTTCAGATGTCTCTTCAAATAATCATTTAGAAAAAGTGCAGCGCTGCTATGAGACAAAGGATATGTGGAGTAAAGGTTACAAATTGCAGAGATGCAGGGAGACTGAGAGAAATGAGAAATAGATAAGAAAAGTGGGGTGGAGAAGTTGGCATATGCAGATAGCTGTGCTGCAGTTAATTCTTATTTATCCAGGACAGCAGCGTGGGAGCTGTGCTCTTCACCTGTCAGAAGGGAGGAGAGCAAGTGAGCCAGCAACAGGACAGAGATGAAGAGGAAAATGAGGGAGACACACACAGTATGTGAGAGGGAGGTAAAAAAGGGGCACTGCTGGAGAGCACAAGAATGCAGGAGAGGGAAAAAAAGAGCACACTATAGGAAGGTCATTGTCTGTTCTTTCTCTCACTTTGAGCTGCTTTAATAGAAGATGGGTCAGCGAGCAGTCAGATAAATGCCAAATAAGCACAGATGAGCAAACACAAGATCTTGTTTAAATATCACAAACTTAAACAGATATGTACACAAGTAATTTGAGCTATAGTAGGAAATCACATGATCAAGACTCATGTTTCTCCCAGCTATAACATCTACTAAGACAAATGCATTAACTTTAAACAACATTGTAACAGATCAGATGAGTCTGGGCTGCCAAATGATGATAATCTTTCATCTGCAGCTATCCACAGTAAAACCCAGTGAATGTCTACTGCTTTTTTCCCCAAATCCATCCCCACACAATACACACAGAATGTGCAAGCCAATTAAAACAGTGTCAGTGTGTGCTGTGGCTGAGTGCAATGGCAGGTCTAGTGTTTATATCTCATTAAGCTGAGTTAGGCCATGCCAGGCCAGACTGTACTCTGCTCTGCTGCACCAACCCTCCACCCAACAGCACCGAGGCCCTCATTAGCCTTGTCCTGCTACCTTTAGCACTATGTGTGTATGAATATATGTGCATGTTATAGTGCATTTATATTTTAATTTTTTTAATATGCAATTTAGTATTTTTAGTTTTACTGATAAATATATAAAGAGAGCCCAATTCCCATAAAAAGTCAAGAGAGTTTAGTTTGTATTAGGACTGAGCTTCAGCCCTCTCTCTCTTTCTTACAAACACACACACACATCACAGGGTGTGTGACACCATTAGACCAGTGTGGTTTGTGTTAACCACTCTCCCTGCAGACATGTTTAGCCTCTTCTCTAGACCTCTGTTTGCTCAGTCTATCCATTCCTTCATCTATTTATCCATCTTTCTTGTCTGCCATACTTCTCTCATTTCCCATCGGAAGCCAGCAGACAATTCGTCCTCTCCTCAAACTCTCTCACAGTACAGTCTCAATACACCCTTCTTCTTTCACTTCTCTTCCTCCTCATCCATCTTGCACACTGCTCTCTACCTCTCTTTTTCCTGGAAGCTCTGCCTAGAAACTTCGCTTTTGTGTCTTTTCTTTTCCAACCCCGCTCTTCTTTGCTTTCCCCAACACAATCTTCCCCAAATCAGTATGGTTGCTTTCTTCTGCTCTCTTCCTGTATAAGTGAGCTCATATGTGCATACACACACACACACTGATACAGGAGCACTGGTCTCCACTGCCCAGCAGCAATTCATCATCATTTTATCTCCCTTAATTGGATGCCATCAGGACCCCTGATACTTCGCATCTCTACTTTAACAAACAGCTGCTCTCTATACACAGAAGCGAAGCACACAGACACACACCCTATCCCAAACTAGATTTTCTCCTCCTGCCCCCATGTCTGCTTTTTTTCTCCACTGGTGAAGGACTGGGAGAAAGAGGGTGATGGAGTGGCCGAGCTGTTTATCAGACAGAAGGTAATGGTGTAAGGCCCGCTCTGATATTATCTGTCCTCTCATTCCTGCCCTCCGGGGAGAAACAAGGAAGAAGGATAAAGAGGGAACTGAGGGTAGGAGAATGGAGACGCACAAATGGACAAAAGGCTAAGAACACATGAAGATAAAAGAACAGAAACAAAAAGTCTTGAACAGTTTGACTCTCCTCTCTCACCCACAACCTTCGAATGATGTCCAGCTGCGCTACATCAGCCTGTCTGACCCAAGACTGCAGTCATTTGTGTGTGAAAGAATTGTGTGTACATGTGTTTGTTGCTCCAACGACCCCTCTGGCACTATGAGCACAACTTCCCAGCCCACAGCTCAGCATCCTATTGGCCTTTGTACCTTAACCGAAGCCCCTGATTGGATCACACACAAGGAAGCTGTCTGGACCGGGTCAGAAAACCGGAAGGCACCAATATAGACACCAGCTTGTTGGTTTGGTCGCTGCTGACCGGAGTTAACTGCTACCATAAGGCATAGCGGATGGCTCTGTATGTGTCAGTAGTAATGTGGGCTTGTTTGGCACTAATAAATACGAATAGAACACTTTTTTTCTTCTTATAAAATGATCAGCATTTTTCTCCAATTAACTTGCAAATGGACTTCTGACAATCTGCCATTTCACCAACTTTCACAGGTTCCAAAAGAATAAATGCTGAATTACTTTTGGCTATATACCCAACTTCAAAAGTTAAAAATGCAAAGTGTGTGATGAGACATTCCTTTCACAATATAAACATTATGGAGGCTTAACACAGCAAAAATTAGAGCTCTGAGCAGTGTTTTTAAACCCTTACTCTAAATGCATGACTCTTCAAAGTCTTAACACCTTGAAGACAAAGGCTTGTTTCATGTCCCCTCTTGTAAAAGAAAACCGTTTTCCAATATTGCATTCTTTCTCTGGTCTTATGATATGCTTGCTCTTTTCCCGTTGGGATCAGCTGGTATGTACAGTAACCTTATACAGAAATACCACAGCACCAATATTTTCTCCCATGAGCAGATATGGAAAGTCAATACCCAACAAGGTTAGCATAGAGCTGAAGTTACACTATCATATATCATGTCTGCCACATATGCAGTTGGATATTGACAGCCTCCTGTTAGGAGATACAACACAAGAGCATTGAGTTATTATGGTCACTGTAAGAGCAGTAAGATATAGGAAACTAAAGTTTAAACATTATCCGACTGTGGATGTCTTGAATATCCTGTGGATAGTTATTTCTTTTGGATAGTCTGATGATATTGTATAAAAGAAAGGAGAATGAGTTTTGGCCTCGGGAGACACTTTTGAGCTGATTTTCTCTCTTACAGCTTCTCATCTCGTTTTCCCCCTCTGTTCTTTTCAATATCACTCTCCCTCTCACTTTTCTCCATTCATCTCACCTGAAATTGTCAACTACGCACCAATTTCCCTAGTCCACATTGCCTTCTCCTATATTCTTTTTTTGGCCGTTTCCACTGATTTGTAGTTGTACCACTCTTTTTATCCCTTCTCCTTTCATCGACTTCTGCGCATACATCCATTTCCCACCTTCACGTATACTGTCCACTCTGTACTTCCTCTTCACTTTATAGAAATTCTCAGCACACGTCTCATCTCAGCCCTGATCTTCACCTTTTCTAAGTAATGTGTCTCATTTGGCACTTGCTGTGGATCTCAAACAAAAAGCTATATTGTGGATTATGCAGCGCTTGTGTTTATCACACTGATCAGCAAGTGTAATGCCCCTTACAGTCTTCTTCTGGAACAGCACATCCAAACACACTCATGCATAGCTACCCGGGGATCCGTAGCCTAAGGAATATAGAAGCATGCAGATGTGCACCCATGAACAGACACTGATCAACCCCTATCCTCACAGCTGTATGCCTGTAAGCTGAGGCAGCAGTGTGCACACAGTATAACAGATAAAGTCTATTTCTACTGCAGAACCATTCATGATTTATTGAGTTGGTTCTGAACACTGTCAAAGTAAGAACAATCACGGAGGGGTGCTTGCAGAAAGTAGAGATATAAAGGTCTATAAATAGATAAACTAATATTTAAGACCTGCTTCTTCCAAAATGCCGCTCCAGAGCTATAATAAGACTCTCAAAGTAATAATTCATGACACATAATTAAACTCTTAATCTTGAGCCAGTATGAATTATGCCCTAACTGCAAGTTCATGCAGCTGGCACCTTTTTCATACTCTGAAACTAAATATGGATGCATGCACACTAGATGAACACGCTACATCGATATCTGGCCAGTCAGGATGCCACTGCTATTTGCTAACAGGGGCTAAGTGTTGACAGTCCCGCGCTAATTACTGCTAGCATGTCTGCTTTGTGGACATCAAATGGAGAAATTCAGCTTTTGGCTGAGGCTAGGCTTTGCTGTTGATTAACACTGGCCTTGCAGCTACAATAAACAGTCAATAAACAGTCAATAAACAAGCATCTCTGTGGAGAGACAAGCCTTGCGTTAGGTAATTAGCCCTGCCTTCACAAACAACTGGCTAGCGTGTGCCAACACCTAAAGACTGTCCGTCGATACAGACAGAATCAAACACTGTGCTAGCCGTCACAGCGGCTACACATCAAGCTATACAGCTAAACAGAGACTACTGCTACCCTGTACTCTAAATGTGTCTGCCAGTGTCTGAATTCCTGTGGCAATCTGTGCCTATTATGACCAGTTGCTGCTAATTGAGAAGTGAGTAAGTGCTAAATCTTATTAGGCAGAGACATCCTGAGGTTTCTACTGTCTCTGAATCTATTTTCTTCCAAGTGTGTTATTGTGGATGCTAAACATCCTCATGTAAAACTTAATTAACAGCAGCAGCTCTAATGGCATCGTATATCTTAGGATGGAATCAGACACGAACAGAAACAAGTAGCAAAAGTGAACTTATGAGAGATGAGGGAGATGGAGTGAGAAAAGTAGGGAAGAGCAGGAAGAAGAAAGAATGACAGACAGTGGGAGGAAGAGTGTCAGGGAGAAAGATGGGCTCTACAGACACATAGAGGAAGAGAGAGGGAGAGGTATAGAGTCGAGGTGTAAACATGATCAATCCGCTCCCAACTAGGTTCAGAGACAGACTTCCTCTTCACATTTTCAGCCTCAGTGAAGCGCGACGCTAGCTACCTCTTATCTGTCATGCTAGTTTGAAGCCTCACAAACACACACACACACACACACACACACACACACACACATATATTTATATATATAAAAATATAAACACACAACCACATTTCAACACATTGGACAGGCATGGGCCTACACGCAGAAACACTTCAACCTACCAGCAAACTCTACACTTATTAAAAACTTCTGCAAAGAAACAAAATACTCCTTTAGACTACTTTAATCTGGAAGACACCAACCAACCGCTCATCCCTATCAAACAAAGCCATGAATACATAAAAAAAAATAAATAAATAACAGAAGCATTGGAAAAAAAACACTATGGCTGACCATTGTACCGGATCAATAATTTATATGTTACACATCAGCCATGACAATCTGTTCTGATTTGGACCAGAACAGGAAATGCCTCATTATAAATTTGTATTAATTCAAATGTAAACACTTGCCGTCACAATATCTAATTGCTAACTATCAATTCTATAGTATTACATCATTTATTTTGATCAAGACTCTGCTAGTGTCCAAGTAATGCACGACATCTATCAGGACAATGAGCACATTAGTGTCTAGATAGCCATTACCTGTAGGAGGCCATTATTTAACCTTGGCCAAGTCAATGCCCGCACTGGGAGCATGATTTAGATACCTAGTTGCATTGATTAGGTCAAAAGTAACAGTGCTTAATGGTTATCCTTCTACTCTGTGTGCAGTTCTTGCCCTGTTCACTGTTCAGGAATTTTGGCTGCTTTTATTTTACCAGTGCCCGAGAGAAATCCCCCCCCCCCCCCCCCCCCTTCAAACTGTTAGTGTACATCACAACACTTGCTTTGTTTTTCACCATTAACATCGCTTCATTCAGCTGGATTGCGTAAAATAAATACATTCAATCTCTTCATACTAACCGCAGTTTTCTGGCACTGGATGGAGGTGCTGTTGAATCGCAGTGCAGGCACATTGTGGATCTCCCCCTGGATGTGGAAGACGCACTCATAGTTTCTCTGTCCAGACTGGGGCTGTGGCAGGTTCTTTGCAGCTAAGGTGATTGGCTTTGTCACCCCGACAGGGATGTATATCTGGGTTGACGGCAGAATCTGAGGGCAATCCTGTGAAAAACAAATGTGGGGAAAATAAATGCTTAACTTTTATACCCAAGACAAGACCGTTAAAGAATAAAGAGAGTCAGATTATTCCACAAAGTCAGAAAGGCATGCAAACAAGAAGTGAATAACAGCAAGATAAGAGCTGGGATGACGAAATATATCATTTGTTTGCTGTTAACAGCTGAAGAGGCAACAAGGCCGAGGCTTGCGTACTGCATTTGCCTTCATAACAGATTTCCCATAACACGCTCTAGTCTAGAGTCGCGCTGTGATGCACTGTTCGCATGTGCTGTATGCTTGTGCAACACTCCTGCTGGCCTTGCACCAGATTAATGCTGCACAACAACATTAGAGCAAAAAAGCTTTTTGTCTATAGCTCATAAAGTATTATCTACCAAGTAAAATTACTCGCATCACAATGGTGTAACATTGTTTTGGCACTAGGATACGCTCCAGCGTATTATATCCATGTGTGGAATGGAGTAATGAGCTCATGAACTTGTGTTCAGCCTGTCTGTGTGAGTGTGTGCGCACGCTCTCACGGTGATATTGGCCAGAGCTAAATGTCTTGTTTGGATCATCTGGAAGTAGCCCATCCACTGGCTTACATCACTGCAGTACACAACCCCAGAGGGTGTGGGTGTGTGTGTGTGTGTGTGTGTGTGTCCTTCCATAGATGTGTAAGACAAAGAGGTTTCTCAATATGCAATTGGACTAATTAAGTATGGTCGCATGTGTTTGCTGAACAAGAAGTAGATTGGGCAGTCTGCTCAGTATGTAATGTTCCCTAGATATGCATTTGTGCATGTGCTGGAAGAAATGAAGTCATTAGAGTGTTCATGCCACGATCTGGCACTGATGCAGATCCTGTCAACAGTTAGAATGAGAGCCAGAGAAAAAGAGAGCAGGAGGGTGGGTGACAGATCCTAAAAAACATGAGTTAAAACTTGGGTGGAACCATCCCACCCCGTACTCTGCCTCTTGAGCCAAAAGGATAATAAACCAGATCAGTGCTGACAAATCACAAATTTTACAACCTGGAGAAACTGTAAAGTAACTCAAATTATAAGAGACATGTGCAGATAGAGAATGCAAACTGGACTTCTTTCAGAAGGATAAAAGGCCCTAAAACAATAGATTAAGATTCAGAGTGTTCCTCTAAAAGTATTCATTTTAGATTTCATAGTCTCAGCAAGATAGTGCAGCTCTACAGAGCAACACACTCACGCTGACAAGTCCAAAGGCAAGAATAAGATACACTAAGGGACAAGGAAAGCACTGACCAGATCCTCGTAAAATATTCACCATACACAGCCTCTCCTTCACTTCTTGTTGTTTCTTTAAGCAGATAGCTGGCTCACTGTCAGTGATTTTTTTCTTTCCCCTCCTCTAGCTGTAGCTATTATACATTAGAAGCTACAGCATGTCCCCAGGGCCTGAACACAATGCTGGAGTTTGTTCATTAGCCTGCTTAGCCCTGGCCTTGTGTGTCTGATCACACACAAACACATGCACAACACATAATGAGAGAGGGGAATACTATAGTAGGAAGAAGCGGGTTGCTGAAGACCTGATGTATAATCAACTAGGAAGAAGGCGTCGGGTGTGGGGAAGATTGGTGTGCAGGGAAAATGGATGGTGTAGAAGGAGGGAGTGAAGTAGGGAATGGAGGAAAGAAAGGAGAGGAAAGATTGTTGAGAAGAAGAGAAATAAATGAAGGAAACAGCAAGAGATTTAGACAAAAAAGGAAAAATTTAAGGCAGAGGAACCAGTTTAACTGGGGAGCGAGCAACAGGAAAAGAAAGCCGAGTAGTAAGAGAAGCAAAGGAAAAAAGGAAAGGAGAAAAAAGGATATGAAGACTGAATAAAGAGGGATCAAAAGGAAATAAAAAGAAAAATAATACAAGCATCAGGAAATGACAAATATTCAGGTAGAATGCCTGATTCCCTCTGCATCACTTCGATCTCTTTATCACACATTCATCCAGCATCATCCACACCATGTACCCAAGCCCCATGACAATGTCCTACTTAATTAACTGCCTAGAGTATCTGAAAACACTTGAAAATTGATGGAAGGGTAGAGACAGAGCGAGCGGGAGAAAGAGGAGAGAGATGATGCGGTTTGAAGTCTGCTTCAGAGGGGAAAGAAATGCTCATGTCAAAAGCCGCGGGCTTGCATTGTCCAGGGAGCCACAAGAGAGAAAAGGAAAGGTTTCAGTATCCTGCTGTTAAAGCTAACTAGTAGAAGCCAATGTGTTAGAAGCTAACATAGCCTGTAGGACGAGCTGCAGCTAGCCAATGTTTTATTTATCCGTCTATTGAATTTGTGTCAGCTGAGTGTTTTTTTCTACCAGTCGTCATTATACTGCCCTTTTGCTTCTTTCAGTCTTCTGTATTAAATTCTAATAAAAAGCAAAACAATTATTTAATAGGTTAAAATATTATAATAATAATACACAACTTTTTTCCTCTTTGGGCATTTTAAGGGTGTCAATGCAGAAAAATAGAAGAAAATTCAAGTAAGTACTTTGTTCAAATACAAGCTGAAGGTGCTTTCGAGACACAATGGAAAGGAGTTCCGGGAGAAAAAGAGAAAGGAGGTAGAAGGCAGGAAAAACAGGACATTGTGGGAAAGAGAGCAGGATAAAGAAAAAAGTGCTCTGCAAGGAAAAACTATTCCATCAGTTTTTGTGACAGGTGCCAAAACAGTTCAAAGCTTGCATTAGGGCTACAAAGTGCAGGGTGCACCGAAACAATATTTCACTGGGGGGGATTCGTTTGAAGCTAAAAGAGATCTTTTTTTTTTTCTTTATTTCCTTCCTTTTCCTGACTTCTCAAACTTCAATTCATCTGTGAAGGCGGATACAGTGGCTTTATTGGCCAGATATGACATGTAAAAAATGTGAGTATCTGCAGGTTTTTTGTACCTACCTGCGCACATGTTTTATTTTGCATTTGCAAATTTTATTCAATAGATGATCGAAGGCTGATTTGAGTTCGTCTTTACACATAAATGCTTCCCACCAGGAACTGTTTGCACAGAACAGCAGCTCGCTTCATCATAAGGATCACTTAATCTCACTGTAGTGTAACCACGGTAAAGTCGTATGCGCCCGTGAAGTGGAAAAGATGCCTGAAGGAATGCACGCCACAGATGGTTTCTCCAAACGAGAACACAGCACAAAAACATCTGCTCAATCTTAAGATTTTGATGACTGTCTTTGCATTCTGACATCTTTATAAGTATTTTAAAAAACAACAGATGTAGATAGTGTAACAGAAAACCCCTTTGCTGAATTTAACTCTTTTCTTCTGACTGCACTAATTATGACAATGTCAAATCCTCCCACACTGACTGGACTGTGCTCTAGGAGCATGTACCTGTGTTTTTGAGAATAACAACGAGTGTCGATGTTGCAAAGTGTGTGTGTTTTTTGATGGCTGAAGTCCAAGTCTGCAGTTTCTGTTAAAGTAGCCGGAGGGCTTTCCTCACCTCTTTGTATTTGTTTTCCCTCAAAGGCCCCTGCTAGCTTTGCTGCCTGAGGCTAGTCCCACCACTCTTTTACAGTAAAGGAATATATAATTATATAGACTGTAATATTTAATTTAATTGTATTTAATAAAGACGGGGTCATTAAAAAATACTACTGCAGACGTTTTGAGTGCAAGTACTCAAAGGGGAACAACTGCCATTCCAGTTCCAACTCAATCTAATAAATTCCTTCATTTTCAGTGTTCTGATATTTACCACGCTACGTCTACCACACCAAATGAGAAAATACACGAGAAAAAAAATTAATAAAACCAGTGTTCGGCAGGGAAAGGAGATAATCTCTTCTTGCAGGTGAGCAAAACATCTTTTAACATCCGCCAAGAGCAGATAATGAGACAGTCGGCAGGAAAGTGCGCATGTCTGTGTGTTCATGCAGATATGTTGAAGGTGAGAGATTAAAATCAAGACTTCGACGGGGTGGTGTGAAAGAAGAGAAAAAGAAAGCGAGCGCAGAGTGGGAGGATGAAGGCAAAAGTCAGTGTGCGGCGCTATATAAATAAATAACTGTATTAAAAAGCCAAAAGAGTTCTGAAGGCTGTGGCATAGCCTGACAAGATATAAATTAATAAAGCTCCAAAAACACTGCGCATATGTAATGAGGTGGATGTCTGGTCGTTTTTTTAAAGCCCCCCCTAGTCTCTCTTAGCCCCCCCCCGCATCCATCCATAATTAATTAGCTGCCTCTGTGATGTGGGGACTATAGATCAGGGAGGAGAAAAAATAACACGCTAAATTATAAAGTAAAGCGATATGGGGAACCCGGGGGAGAGATGAGATGGCATAGATGGTCACACAGGAGCTGAGGGGGGGCACACTGGTACAATAACAGGGACAGTGTGTATGTGTGCATGTAAGTGTGTCCGTGTGTGTCAGTCACGGGGGGGGGGGGGGGGGCAGACAAAAGGGTATATGGAGAGTGTTGGACGCCCACCCCCCTGCCGGCTGTCGACATGGCCCCCAGGGTTTCTGACAGAGGTCTCACATCGCAAACCAAAGAGTTGCAGCCTTGAACTTCAGAGTCCCATTTATCCTTTAGTTCAATCCACTATACATTAATAAATAGCACTGGGTGGATCACACATTTTAGCAGTGTGAAACTTGCACCATTAAAACTGAAGGTTAACATCTTAAACAAGTAACCTTTGTTGAGGGCCACCCACCTCCAGTCAACTAATACGTAATGCTGAATAATTAAAACATAAACCACAGTCACATTGTTATATTATCAGTTTAACTGTTTTTGCAGCTGGAATTTCAGCATTTTAATATCTGTGCTACCAAAGATCATATACTGCCATACAGCATCGTTATGTTCCAGAAAAATAAATACCCAGACACAAAACAGAACACAGGTGGTAAAATTAAACATTAACAGTGCAGTACGATGATGCCAAATCAACAACAGATTCTACGGGTGGAAACGTGATAACAGTACTATAATATACTGCGGTGGTTACTGATTAGACTACATTGTTCTTATCATTTACATGAATTGTTTAATGACTGATCATTTAAAGAAATATGAATGGTTTTCAGGTTTAAGAAACAGCTTTTTAAATGAGATTTTGGAGGAATTTAAACCACATTGTTAATTGAAGCTCATTGCTTAATTGATGTAAGCCATGTAATACCATGCCATGACATGTCATACATCATATTTATCATTTCAAGGACCACATATCCTCTTGCTCCCTTGTCTTCTGTGTAGCAGCTGGCTTGTAGCCATGTGCTTCTTTAAATGAGTGTGTGTGAGTGTGTGTGTGTGTGTGTGTGTGTGTGTGTGTGTGTGTGTGTGTGTGTGTGTGTGTGTGTGTGTGTGTGTGTGTGTGTGTGTGGGTGTGTCTTTGTGCGCATACTAGTTTTGGACTTTGGACTCATACTAGTAAGGAAAAAACATAAGATCCATTAGGTCTGAATATAAAGACCAGAAAGAGAGTGCACAGGCATATTAAGCCTTAAATCTACAAGCCATTAAATACACAATGATACAATTACTACAACACATGTAATATATGACACCCAGAGGTGCAAGTATTATTAAAAGTGAATAAAACGGATCATCTCCGCAAGCTGCAGGGTGCGGTTCATATGCGGAAGCAAGTGTGCACACAAAGTTGATGCGAGCTTATTAGCAGGCAGAAACCAGAAAGATGTTCTGTGACCAGACAGACACCTACTGTGGGGGGAGGGAGGGAGAGAGACTGTGGGGGAAAGAGTGGAACAACTTAATAAGGCAGCAACATGTAGAACAGAGCAGGAGCGAGGGAAGCAGAGGAAGAAAAGGGACTTTGAACCTTGAAAGGGACTATGAGATTGTCTGCCCACGCCCTGCTTTCTTAGCAGAGCAGCGATGTAGGGAGGAAGACGGAGAGAGAGGGAAATAAGGGGATGAGCGCAGAGGAATGAAGGAGCAGAGAATGGAGAGTTTCATTTAAAGTGAGATGCCAGAGAATGTGTGATATAAATGTAATTCAACATGGATTATCAAAGTCTGATGTAGCAGATGCTTGACTGAACCTACCTACATACATGATCCTTCTATGCTGTGCAAACACACACGCACGCTCAGACTGCTTTGATGTAACACCCAAGCAAACATACATGTTGATTTCATCTCCTAATCCCTCATCCTTGACTTACAGGAAAGCTGCCAAACCTACACAGTTTATCCCCTCGACACAAATGGCGCAGTACGCCATAAAACAATAAAAAGCAAGAATGTGTGAATATTTTTTTGAGAGCACATCCTTTTTTTTTTTTTCCTCCTTATGGATTTTCATAGAGTAGAGGGGGAGGGGTGGGGGCGCTTGGCACCCCGTTATCATTCTAACCCAGATATGTCAGCAGCAATCAAACCTTGTGCTTTTCAGCTTTTCAAAGACAAGCTTTGATTTTAGAGGTAGATACGCTCTCCTGTCTCCTGCCTCATGCCTCTTCTCTGAAGACAGCACCATAATTCAGCAAAAGGATAGACTAAAACTGACTTTTGTTTTCCAGATTGAGTGGATGAGCAGACCAATATTATCTGAACTCATTTCTAATTTTGTTTGCAGGTTCCCTTAATGATTAACTCTGATCACCTTTGTTACCATGATTTACGCTTTTATGATCTTAAAGAAGCTGGTCATTAAGAATCCAAAGTGCAAAGGTCTGCTGATAAATTTGGAACTGAACAGTGTACCAACACACTTTCTGCACATTCCTTAAAGGGTAAAATAGTATAAACAAGTCTAATAAATCAGTCATAATTAAAGAGAAAAGTCAAAACAATTACATTTGTCTTTTAGCTCACATATGTAACTAATCAAATCGTCAAAGAAATGTTTCCACCCCCAAAATGTGCTGAATCATGAAAAACTGGCAGCATAAGGTGAAGGTTTACTTCAGATCTAATGACATCTGACTATCGTAGTCTTAAATCAAACTACAGGAATCATGAATTCTACACTTTAACAACCTCCCCTTAGGCCAATTTTCAAAGAAAAGGTAGGTTAACAACCCTGCTGCTGAAGTAAGGATGGCATGCAAAAGCAGCTAGGACATTTAAAAAAATCTTAATATACATAAACATATTCTTTATTTATAGAGCTTTGTGTTTTAAAATAACGTCATGCTTCAAAAGGTTAAAAAAATAACTCTCCATCTTTCTGAAGCTTGTATGTAAGTGCATCACTGTCCATCTTGAGTTTCTATAGGAGTGCAATAGTGTCATGAAATGGAGGCTGGAATAAAAATCAGTGAGAGCCACTTTACTAAAACAGCACAGTGAAAAGCCCAACATGACAGACACAGTTAGCTGGTCTTGTGAGACTGGGCGACTCAGCACGCTACCGGATTTTATTTCCTGACTCTCTTTCTCTATGCCTCTCCATCGCAGCAGGCAGTTAGCGTTTCTCAATCACAATCGCTCTCCTTTTCTGATCTGCCTGCACTTCGGAGTTTGCTTTTCCTTCAGCTCACTTTACTGTGTTACTACTGTCTCCAACTGCTGACATCTCCTTCCTTCAGTGACTCTGTATTTATTTCTTCTATCCTGTCTTTGACACACGCAAGGGTTGATGGCGAAAATGCAATATTCATCTGTGTTCACCATTAGGCAGGCTGGCTGTGAGGGCTGCGGAAATGAAGATTTAACACAGCCTGAATAATTGAACCACTGGGACATGTGACTGACACAAAGAAACACACTGGCACAAAGACAAACACTAATCCACGCGTGCTGCAAACCCCTGTGCATCTATCATGTCATATTCCTATGAGTGTGCCTATGTGTCCATTCCTGTGAATCTTTACTTCACACCTACTCTTCATTTAGCTTTCACTTGTATTGTATTCAGTGCTGCAGCTGGTGTGTTAGCACAGCTGGGGTGATACCTGCAGCATCAGTGGGCTTTGTCGTCTGTCGGCGAATTACATCAAGGAGAGAATTCTTCGCATTTTCTCAATGTCGTATGAGGATGAAGACTTTTCAACCAAATACACCAATAATGTGCTATTAATACTCGCTTAACACAAGCTGCATTTGCTAAACTTCTCCCTCTTCCATGAATAAAACTCTGTCTTTGTGCAGTTGTCTACTACACGAAAATCAACCCAGCCTCCTGTCTTCTACTGAGCCTGATGGATGGTGCAACGCAGTGCAGAAGTCCTAATGGAAGCTTTGAGCAGAGATCCTGAAAGAACATTAGGGGGAAGAAGAAAAAAAGCTGGGATTTGGGAATGTTACGACTAAAAACAGCCACAGACAGGCAGAGATTAAGCATCTGGGATGTATGGATGTTACTGTATGTGACCAATCGTCCAAATACAGTAACACCCAGAGCAGAGCCTCATTTCCAACACTATGATTAGGACACTAGGAACTAGGAAAACTAGAACAACACACACATGCAGAGTGCTGCAACTTTAATGAAGGGCTGAATTGGATGACCATGGATGTATGAGAGAATCTGCCAAAACACCTGATACAAACTCACACTGATTTCCCTGAGGGGCAAAATGTGGTTACTAACTGTTGGAAGTTTCCTCGGGAGCCTCACAAAGAAAAAGAAAAAAGAAAAAACAAACAGAAGAGCTAGAGGACTGAAGCTGTTTGAAAAGCTAAAGAAGGTGCACTGCTACCAAACCAAACCAAGAGTTAAACATTGGACGGTCATGGTCTGACGAAGCTCCATCTGGCAAAGAAGCTGTGGTTACTTCAGCCCATCGCCTCCACTTCCTCTCCATGTTCTCTGTCTTTCCCTCCCTCTCCCTTCCTTCTCTCCAACTTTGGAGAGCATTTGGAAAATAAATTGCGTCACTCTGAATGTAATCTGCTGCTCGTTACAGCCAGACTTTCTCTGTTTAACTCCCTGCCCTTGTCTCTGTTTCTTTACATTTTCCCCCCTCTACTCGTTCTGTTTGCATCTGGTCTCAATTACAGCACCTCTAGTCTGCCTTTGGTTTGTCTCTGGTGAAATATATGCACAATTGAAAGTGCTGCATTGTTTTGGAGAACTGCATGAGGGATATTGCATTCCACCTCCACCCATTTCCTAATTTATTTGCTCCCTCTTCACAGCATTGTTTATATTTTATTAAATATAGCTTAGGCACGTCTTCTCCTCATACTGAGCAGAAACCCACATGTGGGGGTGTGTTTATGCAAGTTCAGCTATGAGCTACATGGTGCACTGAGGTGGAGAGAGGAATTCAACAGAATAAAAAGGGAAATTAGGTATTGCAACAGATGAGCAAGTAAAGAAAGACAAACGGATGTGCATGAAGGAACTGTAAGGGTAAAGGAGGGAGAAAAGGGAAAAAAGGAGTGTACATAGAGGAGAAAACAGATATTACTAACAGATTAATACACCAGGATGGAGCGATACAAAGCAAAAAAAAGAAAGAAAAGAAAAAGATGGATATTATTCAGCCAGTCTTTTCTCCACCTTACCCGTATAACCCCTGCAGCCCTATGCTGCTGGTTGTGCTCTGTCCTGATAAGAGCCAGTGACAGTCACACACAAACACGCACTAAAGCAGTCTAGTCAAACATGCATATATATCCATGCACCAGGCAAGATGCCTCAAGCAGCCTTGGCCTATGGCCTAGTGTGTGTGTTCTGCTCAGTGTCTGAGCACCGGCCAGGGCAAACACAGAGTGCCAGAATGTCACCGTCCAGGGCCTCACACCTCCATCACAAATAACCCCATCAGCCATTGTGTGTGTGTAAAAGAGAGCGTGAAAACAAACATTAAGCATGTGTTTCTGTGGCTGCTTAAGAATGTGCAAGCAGGCTGTATGCTTTAAGTGTATTTGGTTAAGAGTGTGTGAGGAAAAGCTATCACTTGAGAAAATGTGTCACTGTATTGTTGCACTTTGTTCAGAGAGCAGCCGATATGCAGCATCTCTTCTTAATCGCTGGTCAGTGTGTCACAGGCTAACATTTGAATAAATGGCTTCAAGTGTTTGTTAATGTGTCTCCTACCACCACTGCTGTTTCGATATCCACAGTGCCCACACCTATAGCACATAAACACAGTCAATATGTGTTAATAGAATATCTTACCATTTACTCCACATGCACACCCCTATTTTCTTCATCTCACCACTCTTGCAGAAGTACAGAAAACCACTTATTTAGGACAGTAAAAAAACTGGTACAGCTTAAACTTTGCTTCAGCTATCCAGAAACAGTGCAGGCTCTCTTACACGTTTTCTGGCAAAATCGAATCCGACCTTCCTGTTCTCAAGTTTGATCAGCGGTTTGCACCTTGTTGTAAACTCTGTGTAGTTCACTTCATTCACGAAGGTGTCTTGATTGTAGACTTGGATGATGACATGCCGGCCTTGACTACATGTGGTGAAGGTGCTTCAACTCAAAAACAAGTTCAACAATTGTAAGCAACTCCAGATTTTTTTTTTGTCCAACTTATCTTCAAATAATGAGGGAACAGGCCTCACCTGCTATAAACCTGCTTGACAATCAACAGTTAATGCACTACTTTTGTTAAAACTTTTGAATTGAGGCTGAAAGTCTGCATTTCCATCACATCTTGAGTCTTCATTCACATTCACTCTGATCCCATACAAAGTCAAAATTACAAAAATCCTGTTATTGTCCAAATACCTATGGGTCCTAACTGAATGCATTATTCAGGATCAGTGATTTAAGTCTATGCTGGTTAGCTCCCAGACAGAAAATAGCCTCGTGAATTGATCCATTTCATTTTTTCCCCTTGCTCCATTTTTACGTCCATTCAGACATTAAATGAGTATTACACGGGCACAGAATTCTAGCACTCACTGCTATTTCTAGCTATATACTTAGCATGTACAGAACTACTGATCTACTCATCTAATGCTCACTAGAAAAGCACACATTTCCCAAAATTCACACACATTACAAGATGAGGGAGAAAGAAAAAGTACTGACAGGAGAAAGAAGGAAATGAAGAAGAGTGTGACATACTTTAACCTGCATGCATTAATAGATAGGAGGGACAGAATAATCTGTGTTACATTCCATGTAACACAGATGTTGGAGACGCTAAAAATAAACGTGCAACAAGACAATGGTAGTGAAATTACTGACTTGTAGAAAAACTGAATATATTAAATACAGGAAAACATTTAAAATAGCATACAGGACTGTTCAAAAAGAAAAGGTTAACACCTCTGGAGAGAGAGAGAGAAAGAGAGGGGGGGGGGGATGGATGGAGAAATGGAAAAAAAAGACTTTTGGGTTAAAAAGCAGCAGCCTCGTACCCACAAATCTCAATCAAGTTAACCACCTCCTTGATTGCTCAAGTGAGACTGAGCCTTGCTTTGCTAGCAAAATAAATAAGTAAGCATGTCTTAACATACCTGAGCCCAGCCACCCCTAACCTTGCCTGGCACTCATCAAGGCTCACAATAACAGTTTATTTTCCAGGAGAGGAGAGGAGAGGAGAGGAGAGGAAGCAATCAAGTTCCTCAACAAATGAGAGGAGACAAAGAAAGTTAAAATTCTTCTAGAAGAAACAGGAAATAATTCATCAAGGAGACCTTCCGTTCTTCTTTTGCTTCACTCTTCCTCCCTCTCCAGCTTTTTTTTTTGTTTCTAGAATAAAGTAACTCCTACTCCTCTCCCGCAATTTTCCGCCCGAATGCTCCTTAATTTGAGAATTTGTTTGTTGTGCCATTGGAAGCATTGTTGATTCATGCATATTTGATTTGGAAATGTCACTCATTATATTTATTTCCTCTCTGCTTACTCTGTCTTTGCCTCACTTTGCTCCCTCTTTTGACACAGTCCGTTCACAAAAAAGAACAACACTTTCACTCTTTGGTTGGCTTATTCAAACCCTTTTAGCAGGATTTTCATTCTTTAAACTTGTTTATTTATTTTTTCCCATCACAATGTAATTTGGTGGAACAAATTACAGATGGAAGAGATAGCACTGTAGTGCTGGTTTTGTGAGAATGCAAACTAAAGTGTGTGTGTGTGTATGTGTGTGTGTGTGTGTGTGTGGGGGGGGGGGGGGGGGGTCCCCCGCATCGGCAACAAACCCATCCTCTGGGTTGCCATGGTAACAACATTTAGATACCGTCAGATGAGAGGATGAGGGAAGAAAAAATGAAAAGAATTAAGGTTATAGAAAAAAATCTTATGTACAGCTGTCAATTTTCTTTTAAATACTTAAAATAATGGTGCTTGTTTTTTGTTTTATTGAAACAGTGGTTAAAAAAAGGGAACTTCATTCGTTTTATGTCATGCTTCGACTTATGATCAGCTACAGTCTAGTGAGTAGAACTCCGCTTACACCACAGAGTCAGCTGGGCTCCCATCAACCCTGTGTAAACGCTTCTATCTGATTTCTATCTGCCTGAAAGTGAGTCTTATCCAGTCCTATCTACTGTGTGTGAGAGTGTTAAAGGTCTGAGTAAAATGCCTGCCATCAGGAGAGCAGATTTCACTCTTATGTTTAACACTGCTTTTTGTATTCAGGATAAAGCTAGAGCATAAAAGGAGACAAAAAAGGGATTGTCAGGTGTCTAAATTAGGGGTGCAAGCATATTTGAACACAAACACCTATCCCTGATGTCATGCAATCCCAAGAGGTAAAACCATGAGGTGGATAAGAAAGCGAGGCAAAAATCTCTGTAGTCCTTTCCCTTTTTTTTTTTAGCAATGTATATTTTGTACAGCTAGCACGGAAAGTGAGCAAAAAAGAAAAAAATTGATGAGAAAAAAAAAACATGTGGAGACTGAGCATCAAAGTGGAGATGAGGTAGAGAGAGAAGGACCTGGAGAGGAGAAGGATAAGCCTAGCCTACAGGAAGAGCTGTACTTGTTGGGGCACTGAGAGCGCAACTAATGGATAAGGCAGCTAAGAGAAGGATGATGAATGACTTTGTGAATATGCATCTACATGTGTGTGTGTGTTTGTTGTAAGAATGTTTATACTTCGGTTGGATAAAAGACAAAACATAGTACTTGTGTGCTTATGCTGTGTGTATGTGTGTGTGTGCGCGTGTGTGTGTGCGTGAGAGAGAGAGAGAGATGGTGCAGATGATGGTTTCTCTTGTGGAGCATGTGGTCGGTGGTTTCTTGGGCAGACGAGGTGACAGGAGAGGTCTCTCTGTCCACATGCCACTGTCAGCCAATCTGTCTATCCCTTTTGTTTTCCTGCTGTCTTTCTCACTCCGATGATCATCTTCCTCTTTATACGCAGCAAATGCCAACATTTGAAATCCTCATAGTTTGAGATTTATTTTTAAAAGACTTGCTCGGTTAATCATTAAATAATGTCCAGCTACTTAATTTCCTGTCAAACATCTAATAAACTCATGTAAGTGTATTCAGTTCCAAATCTTACTCTAGCACATGCTATGCCTCAGAAAAAATTCTCCTATCATTCACCAGTGTTACTGAGTTTATATGTTTACTTGCTTCCAGCTTTCCTCTATTTTTTTTCCCTTTCATCCCTGCAGGCCTTTCCTGTTTATCCATCCGTTGCCCCTCTGGCCTCTCTCGGCTCAGAGTATGCTAGCCAGCGCTCTCCCTGTGCCTTGCAGATGGGTGCACTAATCCGCTAACGTTAGCTCCATGAGCCGTGAAGGCTAGGTCGGTGTCTTGTTTTGGACGGGCACCGAGGCTGCGGTTTAACTTGCTAGCATTTGAGATTCTGCACAGCTCAGGTTTGAGGGAAGAGAAAGACGAAAGTAAATAAAGGTCGACCAATTAATAAAGGCCGGTGATTGGGGCTGGCTGACAAGGGGGGACTTTAATCTGCATAGAGATAACAGCGAAATTCAGACCACAATATAAGGAGATGGAATCGTGTTTGTGTGTATTAGTGTATGTGTGAAGCATCAATCAGACAAAGCACAGGCATGACTGTCAGTCACTTGGGAGTGCAGTGGATTTACATGCGCAAGTCCACAGAGGAGATGAGCGTTTCAGTGCATTTTTCTGTGTGTGTTAATATATACAGGACTGTGTTTGGTGTGTGTGAGACAAAGAAACTAGAAAACCACCCTGAAAACATAACACGGCTCTGCATCTATCACTAATATCCTTGTTTATACTCCAGCAGTTGACAAACACTTGTTATGCCTTGCATGATGCCTGCTGTAGCTGCCAGAAGGCACGATTGATATTAGCTTTTATGCTAATGCAGCATTTGGCTATGTAAGAACAAGGCAGTATTTCCATAGACATTCATTCATCCAAGCCTGCTTATGGCCTTATGGGCCACGACAGAATTATTGCTGCACAGTACACAAGCTGTTGTCACTGTGCCAAAAGCCACTATCACACAGACAGACAGCAGACACACGAAGCAGGATAATATGAGGAGAAAACCACAGTGAGGGTGTGAAGGTAAAGGTAAAAGCTCGACGCTGTATGTGTCAAATCTATAGATAACAAATATACATGCAGCAGAAGATGTTGCAGTGGAGTGACAGCAATGTGCACTAATCTGCTCAATGAATCTTACCTCAGAGTTGTTGACACGGCCCTCCTGAAAAGAGCAGTCGTTGGCATTCTGGGTGCACATGTGGCGGTACTTGCACCAGTGGCATGGAAAGGAGCCATTTACACAAGAAAGACAGCTAAAATGGAGAGAGATTAAAAGAGAAAAGAAGTTAAGAGGGTCACCTGACTTCTTACTTCAGGCTCAGTCACTGCACTGCTTTACAGCATCATTCGTCATGGCACAGTAACAGAAAAAAGTGAAACTGGTCCATCAGTTTCTATCAATAACCTGATCTAACTTGCTGGAAGAAGACTGCGTGTTATTTTATTTTCTCTTTATCATGTCTCTTCATTAAGCAAGTTCATTGAAATTCGCATATGGAACGGACTGTATTTGGGATGTGTGGTCTGTCACAATATGTCATTTCTTTTTTTCCCTCCTCTTTGTAGGGAAAAACATGAACAGTAGCAGGAAAACAGAAACCAAATGCCTAACTGTGTGATAGCTGTGTTTGCCGCCTGCTTTTTGTAGCAAGCTACTAGAGCCCAGTCGTCTAGATAGGCTAAGATGCTGAGACCCTTATTTATGAAGGTTGCTAATGGTGCCTCGGCACATTTGCAAAGAGCAAGAGACAATCCGAACAGCAGCACCGGGTATTCATAGGCTACGCCCTCGAATGCAAACCTCAGAAAGTGCTTGTGGTTCGGGTGTATAGCCACATGAAAAATAGCACATCCTAGATCGATCGATCGATCGATCAATCAATCTTCCAGGCCAACTGCATTTAAAAGCTGTCTCAGTGTTCAAGACCACTTGTATTGCTCTTTTCTGCAACAGTGCACTTATTTCCTCCTTCAGTATCACTGCAGCCTCCTTGCAAACAGCAGTCTTTATCATTCTGCAGAAACAAAACCGCTTGACCCGGAACTGCAAACAGTAACCCATAGCAACGACTCGCACCACCCACGGAGAAGGGGCGTAAGTGTGCCAGCTGTGAGCAGCCAGCCAAGCTAACCTGCAGCAGCTTGGGAACTTAGGAACCTGTACATTCATGTAGTTGTTTGAAGGCACCTATATTGGGGCACGACAATGAAAATACAGCGGGAACACTCGATGTGGTCACCTGAAAATTTAACACACCTGGAATGGGCGCTTCTGGGCCTGTGACAGCTAGCTGTAGACTTTCATATGACGTATGGGGATGATGTCGCGCAGAGCGACGCATCGCGCTATATGTGCAGGCGGGGCCGTGGACATGCACGCCATAGGTCGTCCACCTTAAAGGCGTGAATATAGGTTTCTTGAGCAGGACACACGGAGCCGTGATATCTCATACTTATGTGTTGCACCATGTGAATCAATTGAAAGGGAACCAGCAGACTAAAAAATAATGTAAAACAGGGCTGGGATAATATAGTTTGAATACAGAGGTATTGGGAACACCACACTGACCAATGCAAAAAAAATTGTATTGATATAAATAAATATTTTAATGCTATCTAAAAAAAAATTTTTTCCACTTGTTTTTGGCACCCCGTTTCATATTCTCTCTCATATATTCTTCCCATCTTCCAGCTAGCTATCTAACATATGTACCCCCCTCCCGCGTTCCCTCATTCATCACTCCCCACTTGCTTGTAACTGTCCACTGCTTGCTGCTTCTATATGTTCAATAATCTTCCTCAAACTTGGCCTCTCCGTATACATTTCCCTGCAGTCCTTTAAAATCTACCTCTTTCTGTCACTCCATTTCTGCCCCTCTCGCTCTTTTCAACTCTTTCATTCACCCTCTCCCCCTTCCCCTTTGTCTAAACCCCTCTTTCATCCGTGGGACTAAGAGTGCTTCACGATTTTGAATTCACCTGCTTTAACTGAGGCGAGGTGCAGACAGACAGGCTGAAAGATGAGAGGAAGGAAAGAGGGAAAGAGAGAGAGAGAGAGATCAAAAGCAGGTGGATTTCCCTGACAGAGATGTAGACGCCAGGTATCGTGGGAGAGATGGGAGAGGGGGGTAAAGGGGGTGAGAGGTCTCACAGGAGAGCGAGGAAACATTAGGCTGGAAGTGGGGAAGCGTTTATGAGTCTGTATCCACCATCTAAAGGGACCTGTAAGGGACAGCCAAACAGGTTTAAGAGCAGTTTATCTACCAGGCATCATGCTATTGGTGCTCTCTTACTCCTCGAGAGATGCTTAGCCACTTGGTATCTCATTTATGTGTACTGCATAATCTAATGTAACCATTATGACTTAGCAAATAAAATTGTTTCATTTTATTACAGAGCTTACTAAAGCCTTTTGTCTTCGGCATGAGCTTAGTTAGAGATTATTCTGTGACTCATTTCAGCTACTGAGCTTTGTGTAAGCATATGGTTTATTGGAAAGACAATAAAATACTACATTTAATATAAGTAAGCTGGGAAAGCGAGCAGGTTGATTCGTATTCAGCCTCATCCACCAGGTATAAATTTGTGCCTCTGCCTGAATGACTCCTGACAAGCTCTCAAGTGTGTTTTAACCCTGTGTAAAATGCGAGCTCCCTTTCCCCACAGCAAATGAAAAATGAGGGTCTTAACTTGTGAGCACTGAGATGGAGCCCATATATGAATCCATCAAACCCTGATGTGGATTCATTTGGATCAATTAGGGCCACTCGTTTGTTAGGTGCACGTTTTAAGCGATCGTTTCTAGCCCAGACCCCTCCTTTTGAGCAACATCAGACGCTCGAGCTTAATTCAATCCCACTGCCTCTTTAATTGACCAATTTAGCATTGTGCTGACAGAAGCTGTCCATTTAGAATAAAAGATGTGCAGCTAAGGAAATAACAGGCCTCTTAATACCACACAAGAGCAAATAGGAGATTTGTCAATGTTGCCAACAAATGGAGGGAAAGCGATTAGGCGACGCAAGGTTACCATACAGTGCTGAGAGTCAAAGAGCAGAACTGGGATTTTAGCTCAACACTGAGTCCCAAAGGAAGTTGCAAGAAACAGTGGAAGGGCTGTCAATGCTGGACAAAAGACCAGAAGACATTACTGGTGCAAGACAAATGAAGGAGAGGTAAGTTAGTCATGCTCATGACGTTGCTTGTTAGGGTTTCTTCTCTTGCTAACAAATACTATTTTTAATGTCAAAGAATACCTTTTTTGGATTAGAGTTCATCAAAATACAGTACAACACCAACTTAACACAGCAGGAAACCAGGACCAGACAGTGAGCAGTACAAAGTGTAGTTAGTAATTCACACCAGTTAACACATCTGTCACTAAACCCTGATAATAATCCTTTATATCTGTTTTTTTTTCCTTTTTCTTTTATTCATGTCAAATCAACCTTGTTAGTGTACCAACGACTTTGAAATAATGAGCAAAATATCAGCAGGTAACTACTGCCAACTTTTAGTGACTTTCATGGTTACGCCCTTTGAAATAAAAGGCGTCGCCCATTATGCGTGCCACCCAAGGCCAGCAGTAGGCCCTGTCTGACAACCCCCTACTGCTCGCTCTTTGGTTCCTCCAAGTAACCAGGACCCCCTGTAACGAGCTGCCTTAGGATTTCAAGGTCTCTATTTTAGGCTTGGTGCACACCCTTTTAATAAAAAGCCCACCCAGGGCAATTTGAGGACGTTCAATTCTAGTGTCCAGAGGTGGGCTCTTTTCTTCCGACCCCCCAATAGTGTCCTTACTGCTCCTTCCTGTCACTCCCCATCGCCTGCAGCCACTCAGAGCCTTTGAGCGTCTGGAGACACGCTGCCCGTATGTCCACGCTCATAATGCTAATTTAATCCACTCATATTCAGATGCTAATGGAGATACGCTAGCTTTGCAGCAGCAGTGGCCAAACACAATAGACTGACTTCCTCCTCTCTCTTCTCCTTGGTCAGTTTGGAGTGTTAAACACAATCAGCTCTCCTCGTGAGCTGCGTTTGACACTTGTGCACTTGGCAAAATGAGTTATTTATTGGTCACGATTAATTTGAAAGAAGTGGAGGTGAATAATTTAACGGCCCTCCAGAATAGTCTTTCCTATCATTACTGCATCCCTTCAAAATTTGAGAGGGATTGATAAAACACATAGGGACTAATGCTCGTGCACATAAATTTATTAATGTGTTTACAAGAGTGTTTACAAGAAAACAAGGCAGTCTATGTGGGCCATTCATTTTATAATTACTCCAAACGTTTCTGGCTTTATTCTTCTACCATTTTCTCCATCACAAAACCATGCCCCTTTCTTGTTATCAAATTTAATACATTTCTTTCTCCAAAGAGCACCCTCAATCACACAACAAATGATCCAGACACTGGCCAAGCCACATTAACCATATTGAGAAAAGGTGCTTCATGTGGCCTTATTCAGACACCCAAACTCTAATTCATTTTCAGACTGTATGCTCTATCTTTATTAAATGGGGGGCTGTGGAATGAAAAGGAGCGTATGGAAATATTTAATTAAGGAGCAATCATGGCCGCGGGTGATTTTCTATTTCAATCTCAGCAACCCTTAAACTGAAACAGTGGGAATTCTAATTATATTAGTACTGCTATGCAAATTTATGGCATTTTTGAAAAGGCAAGGGCCACGACGCAATCAGTTGAGTAAATAAAAAGGTGGGGTGTGTGTTGTTTTTAAATTTATTTTTTTGGTTTTGTTTTGGTGTTTTTTTGGTTGGGTGTGGGTGGAGGGGGGTGGGTATTAGCACGTGAGATTAAACTGTTGGCAAAGCAATTCCAGTGTGCATTTATACTCCAGCATACAGGCCTAGACAGCAAGAAGTACAACATGATGCTGGGGAAGAAAAAAGAAAGATGCGTGGGAATTCACTCACAGCTAATGCTCGCAATTCTGCTTCTGAATGTTTCGAGAATGTCTGCTTCCTGCATAGTGTAAGAGCCTGCAGTATTTTAAGTTCAAGGCCATTAGAGGAAAGCCCAGCTCTGCAAAGAATGACCAAGCATTCTGGAAACAAGGCCTTGCATGTGGCTGTGCGGGCCTGAACTGATTACACCAACAACATTACCAGTCTGATCTCATCAGATGGCAAACACTTACGCCTGGGGGGGGGAACAGCGGGTATGCGGGACATAGTGCCAGCTCCAAATGGAATTCTTATCTCAGCATCTCTCTTCACCATCAGAGTCGCTGCAGAAGATGCAACGTGCCCAAACTCTAACTTCATTAAACATGTCCATTACATCACTCAGAGGTTGTATTAGATCAGAACAGGGAGCGGACTTAATCAGAGTTCATTGGGCTAATATCGTCACACGGGCGACTCTCTCGTCTCTGTCACTTCTCGTACTTTTTCAGTCGATTTATGAGATCAGTGACATGTTAGAATATCTGATACGATATCGAATTTTACAAAAAGGTGTCCTACTATATTTGTTTTTGTTATTAACATGAGATGTGATGCAAAATGCACCCAAATAGGCAAAAAGACATTGAGAAATAACACCGACATTATGAGGTCCTTGTGGGATGAATTAACTGTGATTTGACATCGTAAACCACCACACCCTTAACCAGCTGAGCTAATCATCGTTGCCGTGGCAGGGGATTTGTGTACAAGAGCAGGGGGTTGGGTTAAAGGTCACAGTAACGGATTAGGTGTCCAAGACAGTTGGGGTTTCAGTGAGCGGTAAGTGCAGGAGTGGAGTAACACTGCACGTGTATGTCTGTGTGTGTTTGTAGACAATCCTCGAAGGAGGCTCATCCTGCATCCAGAGGGAAGCCAGGATGGAGCCCTGTGGTACCCCAGGGGCCCCCAAGCCATCTGCTGCCCCAAGGCTAATACCCCAGCAGACGTTTCAGCCTCCCCTAGATCAGCCCCGATTGAGCAGGAGGGAGGGTATTGTGTTAGGGGGGTGGAGGAGTTAGAGGATTCTTTTACCCCGGCAGGGCGCACCAGGCTTGTGGTAGGACTGACCTAGGGGTGTGGCTCTATGGGTGGTAGAGATTTTCAGCAGAAGGTGGATTAGGAGAGGCAGTGAACTGCAACTAGGCACAGAGAGCTGAGGGCATCTGGAGTGTGAAGGAGACCAACTCATCGGAAGAGGCACAAGATTTGATTCACACCGTTTCAGTCTTATCATATTTGCTTTGATCTCTTTGGGGTAAATAAGTGCCAGGCTGACAATGTCATTGCTAAAAAACGCCAACTGTATTTGTTTAATCAAGCGGGTAAAAAACAAAATAATTAAGGTAGAGTCCAAAATTTTGAGGCATTATGACAGACCACTATGTAATGAATTAATCATGCAAGTACCATTAGTGTGTGTTGTGGGATATGATAAAAAGAGTAGAATTACCATCGCATGTCCCGATCGTTTCTCATATATGGCACATTTGATTTTTCTCTTCAACTGTAACATAAGCCTCCTGTGGAGGTCCGAGGGGGAGAGATAGATGTGTGTGTGTCTAACTGTTTCTCTCATGGACAGTAACATGAGAAAGCCTATGGTACGAATGGACAAAGAGGCCAATTCTTAAAAGAGCAAGAGGGAAAAGACTAAAACAACATTTTCGCCCATCAAATTAGAAAACATGTCGTCACTGTCACTTACGACTGATGGACGCTGCAGTTGTAGAAGACAAAGTCGACACTGGCAAACTTCTTGCCCGTCTCCTTGGACTTCAGGTAAAGTTTCACCACCCGCTTGTCACCTGGATATCAGAAACAGGGAAGCAGCCAGATTAACAGTTATTCTGCTCTCTCTGAAGGCTTAAAAGAAAAAAGTCCAAGTCAAACACATTAGCAAACAATTATATTTGTATCTAAAAACTACTTTAACAGAATAAACACGGGCGTAAATTAAAACAACTTATTTGTCGATACAGAGTGACACTTCTGTATTCCACTTTTGTGCCCTTAACAGATAACACATACACAAAGACATACTGCAGCCTAGCAACACACTACTCATGTCACACCCACAGTAGGGTGGCATTAAAAATAGCAGCACCAATCAGTGTTTGGATGCCAAGGCTGATGAGAACTCATAATGGGGCATAATGGGCTCAGTTGAAGAACTACTGTGATGTTGCTTTGAGGAAACTTAGTGCTCGCTATGTGACATGTTTTCGGTGCTTTGAATGTGGATACAAAACAAGTTTTTTTATTACCATCTTTGTGGTGTGACAGAATTGGACATAAAACAGGTGCATAATCTCTGGGAAAAAAATGATGTCGATATTTTTAAACATTACGCTAAACCACACTGAAGTTGCTGCTTTGAAATGAAGTTAAGCACAAAACCAGTCTTTCAGATAAATAAAATGAAAGTGACATCAGTGCACAATGGTTGATAATGGGAATACAAAAACAGTTCTATTTTCAGTAGATAAAGCTGGACTTGTGTTTAGGCTTCAGAAAGCGAGTGTGTGGCTTTTATTGAAACTGACAAGGAATACTGAATATAGACATGCAAAGCAAATCAACTAGTAACATTACAATTCTGTTCTAAAGCTCAAGCATACTACAAGATCCTTTAGGAGGGCACACATCTGCTACATCTGATGGTGAATATACAGTACAGAATGGCATGGAAATAAGATGATAAAGAAGCCAAAGAAACCAACAAAGATGTCATCATAAAGATTTTGTGTCCACATTCTTTTAAGCATGTCACCAAAACTTGCCATAACCCTAGCCACACATCTCAGTGCGACCACCCAATGACCTCATCACTCAGTGCCCTTCCTGCCCTGACCTTTGTTTCGAGTGATTGGGGCGATGTCCCGGGCAGAAGGAGACAGGCAGAAGATGTGTCCACCCTGGATCTGTCCCTCCGTCTCCACATAGTCCTCAAAGGAGCAGTTGACCCCCGCTGACAGATCGGGCACATTGCGAGCTTGGAGGACCAGCTACGGGTGGGAGGGGGAGAGGGAGAAGGAGAGAGCAAGAGCAAGAGAATCAGTACCCAGTGCTTGATCAATGGAAGGACACGGTGTACATGGATTGTTATAAGATATGACATGAGGGTTAATGGGTGTTGGGACAGAAGGGGAGTGATACATGGGTATGTGTATGTGTGACAGTTACAGGAATAAAAGAGTGAGCGCATGTGCGTATGCATGTGTGCATCAGTCACTGGAGTGGCCATTTCGAGCAAGGTTAATGTGTACAAGTTAATGTGCAGAATGAAAGTGAGGCTAACTGTAATCAGTCAAACCTATATGATTACACCGAGGAGCCACTGATGGAACGAGACCTCGAAAAGCTCAGAGTAAGAATTACGAGGGCACGGAAAGCAGATTTCTAATTAAATCTGCTGTAAATATTCAAAAGTGTCTTTTTTGGTGTACGATTTTCCTAAATTTCCTAAAGAATCCATGACATAAGATTGCATTTATATCCCAGTGAAAACTGGGAACACTGTACACCAGATATAGAGACGCACACAGTTTCTTGCTTTGCTCATTTCTCTGTCATTCCATTATGTTGTACCAATTTGATGATAGGACGAATTCAATCATTTTACCTAAAAACTGATAGTATCTAACAAACGTCATATTAGTACAATTAATGAACAAAGCTCATTTGTCTTTAAAAAAAAAAAAAAAAAGGCACAGTGGACTCAGAAGATTTCACAGAGCTATTGAGAAGGTGAACGTTAACTATAACGTCACCTTTAAATAAACCAGCTACTTATCTGCTGAAAAATCCTCATGCATCATACAACCAGCCTAAACCATTTTGAGACGACACTAACCTTAGTTTGACATTTTGGGAAATGCCACCCCGTCTCTGTCAAATAACAGTAACTAAATCTGTCTACCGGCACCTCTAAAGCTCACTGATTATTATGTTATGTTATGCTTGCTCGTTTAGTCTGAAAACAACAACATGACATTTTAACAGCGGGTTACGTGCCAGGCCATTTCTTGGCTACACCGACAACTTTGCCTCGCTTCACCAAGTTGGAGTGGGACACACAACCTTACACTTTTTTTTTTTTTTTTATACCAGTGAAGACATAAATCTAATGTTTAGGAGGTTTTTGAGTTCTGGCCATTTTACAGTCTTTCTGCTCAAGTAAGATATCCGTGTGCACTGAAACAGGAAGACATACCTGGACTTCAGACATCGTGACAGAAATATTTCTCGGCTGAACAGTTAGCTCCACACACTGTCTCTGGTCAGAGGCAAACCTCTGAGGCTCTCCTGCCCGCTCACAGTGGTCCTTACGTGAACATCTGGGAAACAGCAAGACAAGAAGCGAAAGATTAAAAAAGATGAAAAATGTATAGTAATTACAAGAAGAAAGGTAAGGAGAACGGGGTAAAGGAAAATGAGCTTGACAAGAGGTGAGAGGAGGATAAAGGCAACAGTGGACACAAGAAACTGTTAAACTAATATGACAATCATATTAAGATGATAAACACGCACAGTCGTCACAGTCACACAGAAACGGGAGCAATAATAAAAGACGAATAGGCTAATAGCTTCCCCCAGCCATTACTGTAGGGCTTTAGATCATTACCTTATTGGTCCTGACATTTGTGCAAGAACTGCCAAGCTACAAGACCAGTCAGCTCGCCTCATCTTTTCACTTTACAGGCCCACCCAATTCACAATTCTCAGGACATGTACAGGCGATCGTTAAAGTTTCCCTGAACACTAAAAAATGATGCAATTTCCTACCAGATGCATATCAAAGGGGTCAGCAATTTCACCCACGCTTATTAAAAGCCAACTGATCGTGCTAAAAATCAGCATTCAGCCCCGTATCGTAGTGGCTTTACTATAAGCAATTCATAATGCATTAGCTATCACTTTCACCTTCCCGCTAACAACATCTGGTCCCAGCAGTGAGAAGAAAATGCTGATGCAGCGTACTGCAAGTCCTTAACAATAATAGAGAGCCAGGAAAAATGCTAACTGCTTCCTTCATACAGCGGTGCCCCCATTCCCTCATTTAGTTAGCCTTCACTCACGGTCGGGAAGAAAAAGCTGTCACCAAGCACCCACCTGAGAGTCCCTGACATACAAACACTGTAAGGCATTAGCAGAAAAGTAGAAAGATTTGTACACCTTTTCTTATTAGGAACCTTTTTCCCTTCTACTGCTCTTCTGGCGTGTGCGACTGTGTATTTGTGTGAATGAAGCGTTTCCCCTGTTTCAATTCCATGTGTCCAAATGGCGGGCTGTCACTGAATTCAGTCCATCATGACTGTATGTGTAATTTCAAATGTGTGATAGTCTCCTGAAATGGGTAAAAACAAGTAGTTTGTGTATGTGCTTGTGCATGCCTTGAGGAGAGACGGTTTGGTGATATGTACTATAAGTTTAATTAACGTACTAAGAGATGGCATTACGCCAAAAGTGCTTGAGGCAATCAAAATGTGGTTTAACATGCTGTCACCTCTCAATAACATGCAACTGTTCTCGCCTTACAGTGTGTGCACACAAACCCTTCAGTCAAACAGAAAGAATGACGAGATTGCAGGTAAACAGTGTTAAAATGTATCACTACACTCTTATGAGGGCTAAGCTCAATTTTCCGACTGCAAATCCCTCTATTACATATCTAACCTTAAACAGTAATCTTATAGCAAACAAGACTTAATCCAAAAACCAAAGACTGACAATGTAAGAGACTAATTCTAAAATCTGTAAAATCTGTTCTTGCAAACGTCTGCAGGTGTACAATACCATGCTCAAACACACAAAACTGGCTAAATAACACTGAGAAAAATAGTTCTGATAATGTAAGCTCTCATGTTCTGTTAGTATTTATTGGAAGCATGCAGCAGCTGTAAAATTTAAATTTCCTCTTGAGTGATAATTAAAGGACTAATTTATACTTGTTAGAAGAATTTTATTAAATCTATAACAAACATTTACAAAAGAGCTGTTTCGGAGATTAGGATGTCATCACAATTTGTTGGGTAAAAGCCTACTAAGTATAATATAAAACTTTTCAGGTTGTTGCTTCCATTCCCAACATGATGTTCTGAACTAAAACAGCCAAACACTGCTTTCGCTGCTATCTACAGTGTAATGCAATAGGCTACATATGAAGTGCACCAGGATGGAGTATGTTAATACGTGCAGCACTTACACATTGTGAAGAACACACCATCCACAGTGAGGGTCTCTGGAGCCCAAACACTCCCCGCAAGTGGTGTACTGCTCACAGCTCTCTACTGGAACTCTCACCACCTACGGAGAGAGAGGAAGCAGGGAAGAGAGACAAGAGATATAGAGCAGGGAGGCAATTAGTGTCTTCACAATCAAACTCATAAAATGAAGAGTATATTCAGCCGGATGGAGGTAAGAATTTGACAGCTTATCAGACTCCTATTTAAAACATGCAATCAGCAAACAGTTAGTGTGTGTTTGTCTCAGTGTGTGTGTTCCTGAGAGAGACTAAGTGCTGGTCGGTGAGAGGTGTATATGTGTGGGTCTTTGTGCTTATATGTGCTGTGGTGAACCATTTCAGCAATGTGTGACAGCCTCCAGTCAAGCATGTACAGGAGAGGCCTCGCAATGCATCATGGGACAGCTGAAAGGTGAACATGATAAAAGTGCTGTGATTGACAGGTGACCTCAAAAACCAACAGGAGGCAGAGAACCAGAAGGACAGACCCAGTGTGTGTGTGTGTGTGTGTGTGTGTGTGTGTGTGTGTGTGTGTGTGTGTGTGTGTGTGTGTGTGTGTGTGTGTGTGTGTGTGTGTGTGTGCACGCGCATGTACGAGGGAAATCTGTACAAAGCCTGTGCAACAAAGCCTTAGTGCATCAATGTGACATTACTCGCGCTGTGTGTTTGTGTGTCTGTGTGTGTGTATGTACAAGTGTGATGATAGTCTGCAGATGTTGCCTACGAAACCAGATTAAGTGTGCAAGTTTAGCCCTCCACTTCAGTTAAAGGTGACGACAGATTGTTCACAACACGGTCCCAGTGAACGTGAAAGAATGTGTGTGTTTCAAGATATTAACAGGTTGAGCTTGTTCAAGAGTGTGACACACCCCGAAAGCAAATGCTGAGAAAGTTAGTGGGCAACAAAGTAAGCGTGTGTGTTTGTATCTGTCGCAAGTGTCAGCGCCACATCCAACTTTTCTTCACCAGTGGGCCCCCGAGTTGATGATTTGCTGGAAGCCCATTTCATGATGTGTGTGCGTGTGTGTACGTGTATCAAGTTGCCACTGCAGACTGGTTCTAAATCATGTAGCATAGAGAGGGCCAGCTGATCACTAAGTAAAAGCATTTAACAATCTTTCCCCTGGGTAACACTTTCACATCACACAGACAGATTTAACCATGAGAACCTCATCCAAGTGGTATGTGGAGGGACTAAAGTGGTGTCTTTTTTATGAGGTAGGGATTTGGGGGGGGTTGGGGGGCAAAACGATAAGAGAAAAGAAAAACACGGAAGAGAAAAGAGCAGAGGCCTGAGGCTTAAGATAAAGGTGGTTAGCAGCAGGACGGAAAACAGGTGGACAAAGGAATAGAGGACTGAAATATTAAACTGGGGCCAGGATTCCTCTGCAAGCTGAAAGTACAACTGAGATATGAGATAGATGTGACATGATGGAACTAATTTCTGCTTCGAATGCCTTGCGGCAAACTGGCTTTGGGGCTTTGTGAAGGCTCACAGGACAGAAAAACAAAAACACTTGACACTATACGGTATCATAGCACTTTCTATCCTCTAGTTCTTTCTATCCTGAGTGCATATCTATTTGTTTACACTATATGATTCTTGTGCCTATATCACTGTTTGTAGCCATCATCCTTCCCAGAGCACCTCATCTATTAGTCAATGTAGACCTCAGTACAGTAGATGAAATGACGCAAACAAGATATGGTGCTGGACTGTAAGGCAAACGAGGAATTTGGTAATCTACTGGAAGTGCTGGCTGCATGGATGAGAAGTCAAAGAGAAGTCTAATGGAAGACAGTGCGAATTGGCAAGGACATTTTGCTGAGTAGATGGGATATGGTGGCAGACGCCTGCTATGTGTCATTGTCAAATTGAGTGTGAGTCTAGTTTTCATCTGAAAGGAGAGTTGAAAGAAGGATGGAACAGGGGACTGGGTCTTTTGGTGTCTTTGATAATAAAAGAATGACAGAGGGGGAAAGGAGTGTGAATGAATTAAGAGATGATGGATAGAAGGGGAGAAAAGCAGCTTGAGTTTAGGATATGTGATTGGACACCTTATAGGATGTCTCTATGACTCAACAAAAAAAATAGAAAATCGAAAGGAAAGAATTATATGTTCCACGTATCATCACATATACCAGCCAATTCCTCCACTCACCGTAATTCACCGTGACTCTGATTAAGGACAATGATCCACATAAGTCATACTAACACTACGGGTCCTTGGTGAGCTAGCATAATCTTATCATGGCCTTGTGTAATGATAGGTATGACCTATCATTCCTGCAGTAGCAGTGGTGAAGACACTGTGGGCTCAGCTGAGTGGTAGTGACTCAAATCTTAGGGAAGAAATCAAGAAACTGGAGTGGTTGTTTTCTCCAGTGTGTAAATAAAATGCTTTCCAATAGCTGTGAAAGTATGTGTATGACGTATGATACAAGAAGATACAATAAAAAAATAAATAAAAAGAGGTCAGTTTCTCCCTCTGTTAGGAATACAGGCACACACACACTTATCCTCACTGTCTCCCTCTTCCTATCTCTCTTGATGGCTCTTTTAATGAAAGCCAATTCCTGACAGCGCGCCACATTACTCCTTTAAATGACCTTATAAACCAAGCCCGCCATCTCCTCTCTCTTGACTTCTCCTTATTTACAATAGCATCCACTGCTGTAACTCAATTCTCCTTTTCTTGCTCCTACTTCCTCTGTTGTCAACCTTCTACCCTGACCACATCACAATGCCATGACATCTCCTTTCAGCTATAAACTTTCCACCTTTCCCCTTCAATCTGTTTTTACAGAGCGCTATCACCTGCTTTTAAACGTCCAGCTAACAGGCTTTGTGACGGTCACCCCCAAAACCCAGAGGAACTGTAAAGCTTTCAGCGCAGCTTTTCATTGGTTGTAAACTGTAAAGACATAAAAGGATCGGCCTTGTTGCGGCTTCTTCTCTTTTTTTTAAAAAAAAAACATTCAAACACAGAGAGAGGCTGGAGAAGAAGAGAGAAGGAGGGGGTGTAGCTGTAGATGTCTGCAAGAAAAGAGACTGGGTTATACTGTCAGGGAGCCAAGAAGAAGAAATCACTGCTTGTTTTCAGTTATTTTTAGATAAATACTTGAGACTGCATCATAATTTGGCAAAGCTTGTGCCTCACTATAGAACCACCACCAAATCTCTTGTGCTTAACACTACTTAAAATGGCTGTAATGCTGTAATTCAGCCAACAGTAGAAAGTACTGAAATTTGATTCTTACAGGAAAGCCTCAAAAGGTTAGCTTGAAGGACATCACTGGGTCAATTTTCCACAGATACTTCTTACATGCACACAGTTTTTATCAAAGCAACAATAAAAATCTCAAACACATGGCTTTTTATTGCTTCTCTACTTTCATCTAAACTTTGTTCTGTGATCTTTACACAAAAAATAACTACACAACATTTTCCTTGAAGTTTTTTTTCCCTTTGCCAACATCTTGGGGGCAGAGATGGGGAAGCAAGGGAGAAAGAAAACAGCAAGATGAGTAGGGTCAGCTCCTCGTCATCATTCCTCTGTGACTTCTTTTCTCTAAGCTGACATTAACCACACCTGCATTCTTTCAATAACCGTCAATCAGCGTGCACTCTCTCCCGGCTTAATCTGTGCTGGCAGTGAATAGCCGTGTGCAACAATGAAATCAATACCCATCCACACAGCCACTAAACACTCCAGGAGGACACAGAAATAGAAACAAAGACAGATACAACTATTTGTTAGGGTAAAACTTCACTAAACACATTGTGGCTGTCATTACTTTGCAGTGACAGTAACTGGTGTTGTCATCTTCTGCTTTGGCAACAGTGTATCATCCCGGCAACATTAGAAATTGGAGTGCTGAACTCCCAGTATATCCATGCAAGTGAGCCAGTTCTTCAAGTGCTAGAATACCAGGTCAGGAGAGCAAGTGCGTGTACATGAGGGCGGGGGGGTCGTATCAAAGGCTGGGTTAGCATGTGTGCATTGACTGGATTGTAAGGGGCTTACAAGATCAATGGCAAGCAAGACTAGGCTTGATGTGTTGACTGATTGGAGATAAGCAGGAAAGCAAACAAGACTGGCACAGTATGGCGCTGACAAGAAAGGAGAGATGCTGTAGATGGCTAAGAAATGCCAAAGTGAAAGAAACAAAATGCAAGAAGCAACAATCGCGGTGTCCCATCAGAAACTTATCTGCTGTCACATTGTTTACTGATAGATGTCGAAATACTACATAACTGTTAGAATTCAGTGATGTAGCAATACAAAGAGCCAAGGCGATAAACAAGTTTAAGCCTTTATGTATGGCAAGAAAGCTGTAATTTTTCTCTCAGAACAGTATTTTTGCACTTAGCACCCTTTGACTCATTCCCCTCTATCTATTGTTTCTTTTATATTGTGCTTTATGTGCCGTTTCTTGTTTCTGAACAGTTCGACTTCTCTTTCACCCTCATTCTTTATTTCTTTCACTGGATTTTGTTTTCTCTCTTCTGAAACACAGTGGCGATTTTGTCATCTATATCCTGATGAAAACAAGAAGCAGGCCTACATAACTATATATTTATTTGCCATTTGCATTTGTTTATGTTGTGAATTCAAGGCCAATTAGGATGACAGCTAAAATCCAAACTATCCTACAAGGCATTTGTGTTAATTCTGAAGTCAGTGCAACAGTAAATCATCAATATGAAATTTTGAACAAACAAAACAAAAGTGAGAAAAAGAAGAAAAAAAAACTTTTAAGATCTGGGAACCAATCTCTCTCCATCAACACCTTCATCACATGGACTTTCCCATCAGCTCTTCTAAAAGGAGCTATTCTCAACAATAAGTCAATATACTCTCAGTCTTTGTGTATCCATTTGTCCATTACACTCTGTCCCTTTGGTGAGAAGGAGCCCGACAGAAAGAGAGGAGACAGAAGAACGAAGCGGGATGAGGGAGTAAGTGGGGGGGAAAAATAGAGACGAAGACAAAGCATGAGACAGAGATTGAAAAACTGTAGAAAACAAAGACTGTAGAGGGAGAAAAAGAGGTAAATGTGACCGGCTAAGGTAGACAGGCCTAGGGGTCTTCTAATTAAGTGAGGATGGGAGAGGCCGTCTGCCTGGTAAATGACTCTGTCACTTTAGTAAATGGACTTGGTGAGGAGTGAGGAGCCACACAGCTGGCATTTCCATTAGCACTGCCAAGCAACCCACCACCATATACACAGAGAGAGAAGCAGAGAAGAGGAAGAGGGAGGCAAAAAAGGGGGGACAAATGCTGCTTTTCTTTATTTGCGCTCACAAGAGCTGCTGTGTGGAAGTCATGCCTGGGAGGTGTATAACAGATAGTGTTTTTGTGGAGAGAGAACCTAATTTTGCCTGATTAGCTTTGCCTTCATATGGAACCCGTCATTCAAAATTAGTTACGGATATATATTTATAAAAAGCTACAGAAGTCCAAAGACGTGTTCAGATGTTTTTTTTTTTTTTTTTGGGGGGGGGGGGGGGGGGGGGGGTTTCAGATCAATAATATATTTACACAAAGTACTGAAAACATTATGTATGGTGTAGGTGAGGGAAATGCCAAGGCAGTGTGGAGGAAGCAGCATACACGACTCCCACTCACTATTGGCAAATACACAGGACTAATAAGTGTGCTATTTGCACATCAGCTGAATCAAATGCCACAAAAATTACTCACTAGCAGGCTGCCAAGTTAAAGACATGTTGGAAATTTGCATTCTCACATGCACCTCAGCTGGATAACATTTAGAGAAGTTCAGGTGTGTGTAGCGCATGCGCAACAGTTTGTGATTCAAGTGAGAAACAAGTAAGTCACAAATGCAAAATGTACAGAATTTTCTATTTGAAGACACTGCAACAGTACGTACAAGCCAAGTAGTATTCCTTAAGGCAAGTGCAGTGATCTTCACAGGTCCAATTTGGTTTCACACATTTTTACTGAGAACTAGAGATTTCTCTCTTTCCCTTAAAAGATATGTTTGCCAAAAATGCAAATGAGTTGAAGTGAAATAAAACAATCAGTACTTACAGCCCCGCTTATTGTGTGCAAATGTCTTTCTAGTTCCATTTATCAGCGTCGTATTCTTTCCTGTTGTAATTTATGACAGTAAAACCAGAAAGAAAACGTGCTTTTCTGCTTTTCCACTCAGCTTTCCCCCATTTGATACTTTATAACCGGGGTCTGACGAGGCCTGCTGTGCATGAATCTGAAAAGAAATTTGACTCAAATTCAAAACAATTCCCTGTGCTGTCATGCATGAGCGACATTTCATTGTTCTACTCAGTGTGACTTCTGGTTAATGCATGAAACTGAGTAGTATAGTGTGCCACTAGGAGCAGCACCATTGGCTATACCAGCTGTTGATTGGCCTCGTTCCAATCAGTCAGGGCCATATCCCTACACCCAATCACTGTGAAGCAACAGGAGAACCGACTGTACGGCCGATTGATAGTGATTGAGAAGGAAGGCGAGGAGGGGGAGAAGCCATTAACCTCCCTATCCATCTCACCCTCTTTTCTAACCATATCAGTCGCTCTATCACACCATCCTTTGGGAAAAGATGGCAAAGTATAACGGAGAAAGATGAGAGAAAGACAGAGCTATCTAGTAGCAAGTTAGACTTCCATTAGGGCTGATAGCATCACACACAAGACAAGTGTCCGAGCACACTTTCTGATGAGGCGCGCACACATTCAAGAATATTGCAGGGATTTAAAAAAAGAAATGCAACAGTGAATGATCTGATATGAACAAGGGCAGTGAGAGGAAAAGCAGGAAACACAATTAAGAGAAAAAGAGATAAGTGAGGTTAGAGACACTGAAACCATCCCCGCCTGTGTAATGATGCCATCTTGGCCAATTTTGTCTCATGTCTCTGAAGGATTTACTAATATTTCACTCAATTTTTTCCCTTCGTCAAGTCACAAAAGAGGGAACTAGAGGTGCAACAGACAATTCTCACAGTAGTTTATTTTGATTATTTTTCCCCCACAGTTAAGTCACTGGTTTGTGTAAAATATATATATTTTTTAATGTAATCAAATCACCATTCGAGCATGTCTTGATATACACTGGCCTACTGGAATATTCAACCTTATTAAGAATTTGTAGAAGCACTCAGATGATCCATCCATAAATGTAACACAATACAATGTGTTGTGTAGTTGCACAGCAGTCATTTTAATTACAGGTGTAGGTGCTTCATCCTGAGTAGAGAAAGGTGTAGTATTGGTTTGCACTCTTGTAATTGAGTGCCATATATCTGCATGGCTACATGACCAGCTTCCCTCTATTCTAGTCACTGTACTCCTTTCTCTGCCTCAATGCACCAGGTCTATTAACATTTACATAACAATGACCACATTCTTGCTTAAATTCTGTGTGTAGGACAAATTGACTAGTGACTGTGTACGTGTGCGTTTGGTATAGGATACAAGAGCTCAGGGATCAACATTAAGGCTTATACAGGACAAGTTAGATTTTTTTTTCAAGCCAGTGAAAAAGAAATTAATTTGCTCTACCATACATGTCCAAAAAAACAAAACAATTCTGTGTCTTCATATTATGTGACATGGATTACTTGGCTTTTGGTTAAATAAGAAAATGTTTAATTCAGAATATCAATGTGGAAACCAAGCCGAGTTTGTTTGTGAATAAAACTAAAGAAATAAAGCAGCACTACAAACTTGAGAAAAAAACGGTTCTCGTCCTCTCTTCATTTACTGCATGCTACACTTACTCTATGGATGATAAAACAAAGTGTCAGCCAACAATGGCTAATGTTTAAACACCACATTATGTGCTTGTTAACTTCAGGAGTTCCTCAGTCAGCCAGAGTTTGATAAATTGTGGAAAATTAATCTTGGAGCCATTTAGAACCGGCTGATTAGCTGTATGTAGTTCACTAAAATGTCAGCTTTGATTGATACAACGAGCTGCTTATTATGTATGTTGATGTCAGTTTGTGCTAATGTGTTTGCTAACGAGATTGGCAGCGAACCAGTAATATGTGAATGTAAACAGATCCACACACACACACACACAGACACACACACACACACACACACACACAGAGGGGATTGATGTCTAACAAAACTCCACGGGTAAGATGCTACTTGATGAGGCCTTCCTTGCTCAGAGAGCTAACAACACAATACAGACCATTGTTTGCTACTGTAGGGACTCAAACCAACAGCTTGTGAATGTCACAAGAACTTTGTCTGCAAGCACATCCAGTGTAGGACTGCAGATTCCTTGGAGGGATGCAAGTCTCTGTGAAATGTTGAGGGGGAAATCTCTTTCAAATACTGAATGGAGATTCAGACAATGGTGTTAGCCCACACACACAAAAATATACTCAGATCAGCCAAAACATTAAGACTGCTGACAAGTGCAATGAATACGACTGATCATCTTGTCACAATGTAATGATCCACTGGGAACCCAGGGTGCTGGCATTCATGCGTATGTTACTTTGACACGTAAAACAGCACTCAGTTGTATCAGCACCTCTCCCAGGGCAGGACGATGTTCACCATGAACACCGTAAACTGGTGGCCTGGCTTCAGAAACTTCACAGATCCCAATCCAACTGAGTATCCACAAAAGGTGCCAGAACAGATCCAGTCTGTGGAAACCTCACCCCACAATTCACAGGACCCCCAGGATCCACTACCAGAGGATACATTGCACATGCCCCACGGACTCAAGGCTGGCTTCAGTGACATGGCTCATTAATGTATGTTTAGAAATAATGTTTGAAAGCTGAGTTTCTGTCCAAATGTATAGTCATATAAAAGTAAGCAAGCTGAATCAATGTGAGTCTCTAACAATCAGAGGTGCCTCCCTGACACAACAAAGGTTGCCTCATGCATACACAAGATTTTCCTCCCCTGTATCAAGCCTTATAAGTCATTATTGCTTGTTGCCTTCTCACACTTCAAATCCAGTCCCTCATCCAACACCAGAGCAGATGAATATTCATGCTTTCAGCAATTAGCCAGCACCACACACTACAGCACCATAATATGCAAGGGCTGCCATCAAAGACGCATGGATATGTGCACCCATGCGTGTATGACACTGAAGGGCTGAGTAAAGGGTGCAAAGATGGCAAGAGCAGCATCTGTGGCATCAAATGAAGCCACAGCTTTCTACCTTTTTGGCTCCAAAACAAAAGATGAGATGATTTGAAGACGGGAAGACTTGACTGAGCCAAAACACCACAAGACAATTTCCCACAGAGGGAGATTTGCACAGAGCAGAGGCTTCAAAAAGTTTGGGTTGAGTCAAAGAGCTACATTGTTCTTCTTGAAGTGTTGAATATTTTTATGAAAAGAAGCAACAAAAAAAACTTGACCAAATCAGCAGCACTTAATGAGCCTGCTAATCTGCATCAAGTATTTTCCCGTTTTTGGTAATAGCAGTTTTTAATATGTTTATGTGCAATGTATACATGCACTGCTTAGGAGTGAATGACCGGATGTCAACTGGGAGAGACACTTTTGTACATTTGTGCATGTGAGCAATGTGATTAAAAAACAAACAACATGCACCAAGTCCATAAGAATCATACAACCCTGACTGCAGTGAGAAATAAGCTGATCTAAATTCTCTGCAATAACACACTGTCTCATCAAACACACACACACAGCAGGCCGTCCTATCCCACTGTCATATCCTCCATTGATAATAATGACAGTGATGAATATAGCTGGAACAGAGCAAGTCATAAATCACTGGGCCTCACCCCTAACTGTGACTCACCGCCTGAGCCTCCATTTGTGTGTATGTGAGTGGGTGAGGGCAGAAGGGTGGTGGAACTTGTGGTCCACGCATCAGTGGATATGTCCAGTGACACCTTAATGTGCTTGGCTTGTCTGAGGAACCCCCGCAGGCACCCAGCCACACACACACGCTCCCAGGGTGAACGCAGGGCTGTGTGTCTATCTCACTAGAAAAAAGGGGGCATGGCTATATTCCTCATGCAAACTAGTTGTGTGTTAATGTGTGTGCGTGAGTGTATCAGCATCTTTTAGCAAAAGCAGGCCCTCCTACCCACTATTCCATGTATCTATCCCACAATTTTCCACCTTTGCCTCTTTAAGAACGAGAGTATGAGCGTGTCTATCTGGCGGTGAGGGGGGCCATGGCAGCGATAGGGGGAGATCATTAAAAATATGGGAATGGGATCAGTAGAAGGCATTTGAGAGGGGAGGACTCAATTTGGGCTTAGATGGAAATATCAGAGAGTGTGTGTGTGTGTGTGTGTGTGTGTGTGTGTGTGTGTGTGTGTGTGTGTGTGTGTGTGTGTGTGTGTGTGTGTGTGTGTGTGTGTGCAAAAGTGAGGATTTAAAGAAAAAAAAAGTAGTGGTGGGGGCATGGTGGGATAGATGGAGGGCAGAGGATAAAGATGAGGGTAGGATGGAGGGTGAGAGAAGGCAATTGCCCCCTCCAGTCATTAGCGCTGGAAAGGGGTTTTAGCTATAAGGTCTGGAAGCCACAGCCCCCCATTCTGCTTAACCCAGGCCTGCTATCCATTAATGGGGATCAAACGCACAGGGAGATGAAGCTCTCTGTGTGTATGCGTGCACACACACACACACACACACACACACACACACTTGTTTACAAGACTGTGTGTGTACATAAAGTGTGTGTAACCGAGCATATGTTCTGGGTACTAGCGCCTATAAGTAACATTATGGTTTTGTGTGTGCCCTTCATGCCCTTAGCTGCTTAGACATGTGCTTTGTTCTTCTAGTATGTGTGTGCATTGGTGTGCATTTTCTACTATGTTACTTCTTTCCCCAATCATGTGCTTAATCCAAAACTTGAAAATAAGTGTCCCCTCAAAAGTATATGTGTGTTACCATTAATAAGAGCAGCACATCCCACAGCTCATGTTCCTTTCTTCTGTACTCCTATGGTCAGGATTATAGGGTGCAAGGTGTGTATACATGTCCATACTGTATGTGTTGCACTGAGTGAATCAATTTAATTCGAATGAACTTCTTTGACTACAAGTTAAGTTTCCTGAAGTAGACGAACTTGGTGTTGTATCTTTCCCCACCGTGCAGCTGGGTTTGGTGACGAGCAGCTATCGAACTGATGGATGATTGTGATGATGGGGTGTGTGTGTGCAGATGGAGCCTCACATATGTCATCACAGGTCATCTGGCTTGAACAGAGGTATCTTCAGCCAGGACACACAGGGCGGTGATATAACATACTGTTACAGTATATATTGTGCTATATACACTCATAGCACAATCTGCATTTAAAAATATTTATCTACCAAGCCCCAGCCATGGCAGTGGTTATACAGTGACCATTGATGATCCCACTGGGTGTGAAACAGACAAAGAATGTTTCCATTTTATGGCCTGACTTTGATTTAAGCCACCTACAGAATCAGTACCTCTGAAAAAGCCTCTCACAGAGCAGACCCCAGATACATCTCACCCATTTTCAATTCGACAGCCTATTTTAGGTCTATTAAATACAGACATATTCCCATCATGTACAACCCCTTTTTTTCTTTCCCCCTCCCCTCCCCTCTCGCTTTGCTTCCTTCACTCACCACACTAATGAGACAGAAGGAAAAAAAAAACCAACAACAACCAGGGAGCAGCTGGAAATGGGGAGCAGCAGAGATGCGACATGCTCTCTCTGCCTCCTCCCCAACCCCTTCCTCTCCTCACCATCATACTAGAGAAAGCCTTCACCAGAAGAACAGTGCGCGTGCACGCACACACCCCATCTGACCTATAACTCTCCCTGCACTCCCCATGTATGTAATGTCTGGCTTATTAGCAAGCCATCATGGTGGCGATGTTTGTAGCTGGTGTGAATGTGTGTTGGTGTGCAATGAAATCCAGTGTGGATGATTTGTGTGAGTACAGAGAATGAGTGTAGAGTTGGTAGGAATGTCAAAATATGCACAAGGGAAGTGTGTTCTGGACATTTAGTAACAGGCTGCTCTACAGGAACTATTCAAACATGCAACACAACAAAAATAAATGTTAGTATTTATGAGTATGTACCTTTGGCAAATACTGAATAGTCAGGTGCAGGATATGGAGAATTTTGAACTCTTACATGTATCATAAGTAAGAGTTTTAAAAAGTATGTTGTCCCAGCAGACTATGTCAAAAAAGTATTGCAATGGCAACATGTCTGCTGGGACTGAATGTGTGTCCTAGTGTATTTGTTGGACATGAACTCACCTGTCTGTCAGTCAAAGTGTAGATGTACTGCTGGTCTGGGCTGAACAGCATGTCTCTCAGTAAGGGACTTCCTCCTTCACTTACGGTCACCTTCTCGTACAGCACTGCTGGACGGCTGGCATTTATGGAGTTAACCAAGATCTGCAAAAAAGAAACACACGGGAAAACTCATTTGGATATGAAAACAATAAAAAGATGATGCAGAAAAGTGATGTACATGAATACAGCAATAATATCAGACAGCAGCTGCTTAAAAACCCCCGTGCTTTTACAGTAGAAACCCTTGAAGCTAAATAAAAATAACTTGTTGCTTGTAGAGAAATGATGCAGCGTTAATCCAAGTGGAACATTGATGCACAATAAAAATAAACACATGCTTAATTCCTCTAGATTTGCTGCACGAATAAAGGAAATAAAATGGTGACAAATTTATCTTCATTTTCACATCTCCCTTTAAATATCCATGCTAAATAAATAAATAAATAAATAAATAAATAATGTACACTCAAGCTGCACTTTTTTCTACAAACCAAAGTTCAAAAACACTAAAGTGTCTATGGATGTTGTTCCAGCTGGTGAAATAAGCTGATTTCACTTCAACTGTAACAGGTGGCAGTTATTATAAGGTGGGAGGCATGAAATTATCAAAATTTTGGAAAAAGGTTGAGAGCACCTGTTCTACAGAGCTATGTAAACGGCTTAATTGAAAGGTTATGTTAATAGCAGTATTGAGTCTCGTATAATTATTGCGAACACAGATGTGATTACAGAGGTAGATGCATGGAAGGGAACAATATTGACAGGATGGTGCTGTTATCATGACTATAGAAATCTTTTGTTCAGCACCTGGGAGGAATAAACTTTAAAAATTATAAGCAAAAAATAAAAAAAGTTAAGTATGAAAACAGTGTGGTCCTGTATAATGATAGAAAGCATAACAGTGAGTCACATCTCTGCATGTGAACAACAACCTGATCACCCAAAGCACCTGTAGACAAATATAATACAGAGCAACCAAGTCAGCACGTGCACAAACATGCACGTGAACGGATGCTCAAATTTTTCTTTGTGAGTTTTGGCAAATAATTTGCCAAGATATGGAAAGTAATGGAGCAGATACAAGATAGGAGATTGGCTTGCTGGCGTGGCTGTGAGCCAAAGTCATCTCAGCAGCAAATGAAAAGTACAAAGCAGCGGGGGGGAGGGCAAGTATCAGCTCTCCATTACCGAGCTTTGTCGACTCGCACTGCTATCAGCCCACAGTGACAAGGGTAGGACAGCGGGCAATGACTAGCTGGAAAATGATACCAAATTCACACACTGACAAATAGGTTCACATCCAGATAGATGAAAGAATGATAAGATGACAACCCACACACCAAGTGATAGATATGCAAGCACTAGTTTGATTGAGATATATATATGCACACACACAGACACACACACAGGAAAAAGAAACATGTGGGTGAACAATGAACACACTTTGTGATAAAAAAAAAAATTATTTACAGTTTTGCCAAAAGAAACCAAGGGCAACAATCCCATTATCGCTCTCTGCTGTGTGCGTGTACATGTGTGTATGAGTGTGTGTGCCAAAGAGAAGGGGAGAGAGAGATAGTGAGATAGAGTGAAAGAAAGAGCTCATAAGGCTGTGATAAAGCTCTGGAGATGAGAGGAAATATGGATGTTATTATCTAGATAATAGGCCCGTAAACAAAGGATACATTTCATTCACGGATGGTTCGCATCTAGACGAGTTTGCACACGCACACAAACACACATACCAGCACATAAGGCAACACAATTTTTAAGTGCAGACAACCAGAATAAAGAAAAATAGCTGCTGATGCACACAGAGGTGAAAGAATAGCTTTTGTTCTGTGGCCTCTATGTATCTTTTTTCCCACTCCCTTAAAAAAAAAATGAGACATTTCCATTGGCAGCCATATCTATCTCTGGATCCGGCACCCAAGTCCAGTTCACTGGCTAATGACCAGTCTGAGCCTACACTGGTTTTGCACACACAAATGCAATATACCACAGAGAATGTAAGTCTGTCTTTCTGACAGCCTTCCTATCTTCTGTTTGCATCCATCTGCTTGTCAGTCTGTCCAAAATCCAGCCTGCAAAATCCCCAAGTTAAAAACCAGTCTCTTTGCTGGTTTTAATATCAGCTTAGAAACAGGGACTGAAACATTGAATCTGACAAATAACACCTTTTCCCCCCTCATCTTTGTTCTGCTCAGGTTTTCCCTCTCTCAGGATGCAGTTCATCTACAGTGCCAACATAAAAAAAAATAGTGTGCAGAGAGAAACAACGGTGAGAAAGATAGAAAACAGAAGAGTGGGTGAGTGTGAGTGGGCGACTTGCAGGGGGGGGGGAGAGAAAAAAAAGGTAATAAATCATTTCAAATCAATTCATTCCACAAGTGCAGAGGGCGAGGCTGCCCAGAGTTACAGGAAGAGAACAAAAGACTATGGAATATATAAGCTGAACAGATGGTTGGAGGAATGGATAGATGGATGGGATACTTAAAGAAGATCTAATTCAATCAAACTGAGCTGCTCTGTCTGGAATTCGAGGTTACGCTCTAATAACAAGGTTAACATGGCAGGGTCTGTGCATTTAGAAGGGTTTAAAGCTAATACAAGGGCTAAGTGTGTACAAATACGTGTGAAGATTCCTGTGTGGGTGTCCAAGCTCAACGCCAGCGCGCATACGGCTTGATTTTCAATTGATCTACAAGCATTTGTAGAGTGATAACATGTAAAGATGTTTTCTTACACATATATAAAAATCACAGATTTATGTTTGCATCAGCTTGCATGCACAGCTCTTTGTGTGTGCCTATAAGCTAAGTCAAGAAATCAATGCAATTGTCAGTAATCAAGCGGGAAGCTGTTGCTGTCTGATTGTGTCCTCTGTATTGCTTAGCTTACCATTAAGTCCTTGATGGATGAATCTACAGAATGATGCTGTGCTTGTATTTTCAAAACAAGCCCCATCTCTACTCTCTACATGTATAATGTAACGTTAATAGACTTTAAACACATTAAAGACACTGTCTTAAGCAACGGTGAGGGAAAGCAGTAAGAGGAGACAGTAGAGAGAGGAAATGATGCGGCACAAACGCTGCTGGAAATGAACCTTAGTCTTTGTCTTTCTGTGGTTCTGACGTAAACAGTCTATAACCTGACATTTCATAACTTTCTTAAGTGCTATTCAGAGTACCTCCATGACCAAAATAGGCATTCCTTCCTGTAGTGATAATGTTTTGTCAGCTAAAATAAAACTGAGAATACATAGAAGTGAAGAAAAGATGTTTTTACTACATCTGTGCCATCTGTGGAAGAAAAGAAAGAAAAGAAAGGAAAACAGTGGTTTTACAACACAGAAAACAAATCTGAAATCTAATATTTAAAACATTAAATAAGAGACAACTTAAACGTCTAGTGTATCCATAAATTTCTAACTTTCCCCACAAACCCTGATACTTCTCCTCCGGCAACGTGTCGCTTGATATTCAAAAATCATGCATAATCCCTGTATCAGAAAATGAGATTGTAACCAAATAAACCAACAATTTACCAGCTCCACCCTGAAACATTCCAAACAACCACCTATCTCATCATCCTGCAACATCTAATATCCATTTTTTTTCCTGTTCTATGAGCATTAACATCTCTTTCAACCTGCCAATCCATCCAAAAGCCCCTAATGCTGGGTTTATCTGTGCCAGGCAGGCCTGGTTTGCTCTGATAGATAAATGGGATAGCTAGCTGGTGATAAGGAAGGTGGGGGTATGAGGGTAAAGAAGCTGGATGATAAGACAGTAGCACGTCAATGAGAATGATGCCTGTCATTGGCTCAAGTGACAACTGATGAAGCTAGTGTACATAAGAGATGTAAAGATTCAGAAAGAGGCAGACACCATATTCTATTGTGTACAGAATAAAATGCAGAAAGAGACTAAGAAAGGCTGCAAGAAGCAGGGGAGTAAAGATGGGTGGAGGAGAAGAGGCACAAATTTTCATATAAGCATCTGTCTTAAACTGTCGCTTTAAGTATTAAGTCTGACTACAAGGGAGAAGGAAATCACTTAAAAAGAAGGCAAAAAAGGACATCAAATGCCTCAAGACTGTAATTAGCATCACAAGGAGTGGAACTAAACAGACTGGTCCAGGTGTTCCCAGGTCTGTCTGAGAGTTGTAACACTTCAGCAAGACCACGGACTCTGGATAATGGCTTTGACATTTCAGAGCAGATTCGGAGAAGTGAGTGAACATAAAGCTTGGCTCACTAATAGCATGAAGCCGCACACAAACCACACCGCCACAGACACCACATCTAAAGAAGGGTAAACTTGGCATAACTAGGTCCATGCATTCATACATAATGGCTGCAAGCCCCACATTCCTGACTTTGATGTGATGTGGGCCCCCAAGTGAATGTGCATGTGTGTGTTTATGGGGCCCCACCGAAGTAGGCCCTCTACAGAACAAAGGGAAATGAAAGAAAGTGTTAAATGGGTGAGGAACCGAACAAAAGATTGGTATGCACCCACAATCCCTGGACAGGGGTGTGATAAAGAGGTTGAAGAGCAAACAAGAGACTTGTGCACCTCAGTGATTCTGTATTCTTGGCTAGCAAGCTCATTTTACAGCCTACCCTACCACACAATACAAAGCAACTGTGCCTCATTTAATTTCCCACTCAGCCAAATTAACTAATACAATAGCCCAACCACAATTTACTGGGTTTGATGGACACTAGAGTAACCTAATGCCCGCTTCTTGCAAACACCTCTCAAATCTTTTTCCCTTCTTTCAGCACTTTTGTTTCTCCGAGTGGGGGCTTTCAGATAAAGACCTGGAATCACTCACTTCCTATCGCGTAGTGAGCTTGGCAGAACTTGAGCGCAGCACGACACAAAACAAATATATCTGTTGTTCTCGAGTGGCAGCAGTCATCAGAAAACACACAATTTACTCCTTGATGCGTGTGTGTCTGTGTGCATGTGTGTTTAATGGACTATTGTAATGTTTTCTGTTTCAGAAACAGCAGGAGGATGTTGGCCCTAAGGAAGCACTGGACCCTCTAAACTGTACACTCAAAACAAAAACATCTATACTGGGTTACTGGGAAGCAGTACACTCTATTGTATTTTAGTTACCATGCATTGTTAGAGAAAACAGAGCATCCATTCAGTGTGTACAAATGGTTTCAATGGAATAAACAGTTTTATCTTCCCCCAAAAAATAAAATAAAACAAAACCCTTCTGGGGATTTAGTTATGTGTGTATGGCCGACTGTGAAGTAGTATGAAGCTGGGAGCAGATGGAACATTACACATGAGTGACTGATGGCCCTGATGCTTCTATGGGACAAATACCACTTCACCACACACAGACACACACATATACATACACACCATAGGCAGCCAACACACATAGGAGCCCTGAGCAAACCTTTACCATATGTGGGTCAGACAGTCATACCAAACAGCCTTTTCTTTAAGAGAACCAAGACAGACAAAGAGCTATGGTGACAATGATGGAGGTGGTGTACCCTCAAACACATGTACAGACACACACGAGCTCTGTGTGTTTGCTATCATAACACTGTATGTCTGGAACGGCTTATTTTAAGGTCTGGGAGGGAGAGCAGACACAAACATGGGTTTTTATTCAAAAAGAAGCTTTATTAGTGCAGAATGATTAAACAATGTTATTTGTATTTGCAGGAGAGTTAGTAAAAGGAAGTCTTACTCGCTTCTGGATATTACTTATTCATGTAGGTTTATTTATATAGATAGACAGTACAAGCACCCAAAAGGCTTAACAACCTAGATTAAGGGAAAGAAAAGGCAACGAAGGCAGTGTGCGTCAAAAATGCAATAACTAGCTGCAGCTCCCAGACAAAAACACACACTCCCACACTTCACTAGTACGCCAGCAATTCTTCCACACACCACCACACCCTAGCACAGGTTTCCTACCCAGTTTCAATTTCCATTTAAAAAGTCCCAGACTAGATTTTTCATGGCCACATTTGTGAGTGAGTACACAGTGCTAGATGTTTATTATGTAAAAAGTTTTAAAATCTATACTATGTGGGCTATTATGTTGTCAAATATCAGCCAGAACACTAGTTGAACGGACTATCCCTCACATAAAGCAATTAACTTTAAACCCCAGATGGCAGATCTGTGTAGGCGTTTTCACTCAGTTGCATGCCATGACTCCTTGCCTTCTCCCTAGAAAAACCACTAACTGTATGATCAGTTTATATTTACAAATCCTACATTTTACATTTTGGGAAAAAAAACAATAGGCACAGCAGTCTGGGAACAAAATCTTTAACACATTTTGTTTTTAACAGACCTCAAAATAACTCAAATGAAATTCTATACTTTGGAACCTTGTTAGCAACAATAAATCACACATCGTCAAATCTCCTTTTACTTAGAAGCACAAAGAATTCTGGGTATTTCAAGCACTTGTCTATCACTGTCCCAACTTGAAGGAAAAACAGAGTTATTTTAAGCTTTTTTTAATGTTTTTTGTACATTTACGATCTTACACCACAGCACTTGTGTTTTTGTTTTTTCTAAGCTGCACCTGACACGTTCCATCAAGGATACTGAAGCTCAGGCTTTACAGTCGATGAAGTCAAATATGTAGCTCTGCAATCTGATTCTGTCATATCAGGTTACTTGCTTTGCCAAATCTTATCAACCGTCTTTGGTATTCGTCCACATGTCTACACCATGGTTATTCATGTGTGAGCCAGTGGCCTTTCACCAGCAGTACTCCCCAAAAGGTCACACACTCGCACACGTGTGCACACACACATCTACAGCTGCAGAAACATGTAACAGGCTGTGGAGAAAGAGGAGGGGAGAAAACACAAAAGGAAAAAAGAAAAGGAACAAAACGTCCAAGCCACATGTGGTATCTCTCTCCCAGAGCACATGTGTGCATACAATAACATGAAGGTAGAACATGGAGATAGAAAGTGAGCTGCTTTAAGAGCCAATTAAAGCTATTCATCACTGTTGATGCCTTTTAATCCTCGCGCTTGCTGAAATTAAAAGCCCTAGTCATTGTTATATCCTTTACTTCTCTGCCAATACATTGCTCTCCTTTTCCTTAATTCATCTATCATGCATTCTTACTCCTATTTCATCTTTCCTTCTTCATACAGTCTCCTTTCTTCCTCTTTTCACCCTCTGAATTAAATGCCTTTAGCTAACAGTCGTCAGATAAGTGTGTGTAGCGAGTTGCTAGACACGGCACAGCGGCAGCATTTCATCTTCCAACCATCACTAAATCACACTAACTCAATCATCTGCATCTCCACGCGTGCACACATACATACGCACACAAGGCTGAGAGCGTGAGAAGCCCTGCATCTAGAGAGGTGCTTTACTATGACTGATTTTATCAGCTGTCTTGCAAACGGGGGAAGAAATTGCACCACAACATTATCATATACAATAAGATGAGACTCGAAGATAGAGCTTTCCAATTGAATGCCTTTTTAGTGTCGCCATTCAAATGAGAAAAGACCTCCTCTTACATTGAGGCGAAACACAAATTCCTTATGGGACATCTCAACCAAAACAATATTACACATTTACATCAAAGACTGCTGAGAGGATGTTTACGTTAAAGACAAAGTGCCTAGACTTAAGTCGAGATTTAATATTGATATGTTTACGAGTGTGTTCAAGCAAGAATGGCAACATGTTATATGATTCCTGAAGTGACATTGGCATCTCCGGATGACTGCGAAGCCTCGAAGCCACTGAGAAACTGTGAGGAGCTCTGCTAACAAGCTGCTAGCCTCCAGACTTATCAGACATAGGAAGGTGGGAAAGTACACAAAGATCGGGAAGAGTGCTTAATGCAACCGGGTGTGGGGGTGTGCATGTGGCTTTGAAGAGGGCAGTGAACCACATACAAACACAGGAAGAGATCAGCTGAACAACTGTGTTTGTATTGTGTGTGTGCGTAGGAATGTGGAAGGTTGTGTTTGTATGAAAGAAAGTGTATGTGCATACAAACTAAGTGAGGCAGTCTATCAATTTGCATGTGTAGCTGAGTGCTTGCGTGCAGTGAATACAAGCAAAGTGTGCAATTGTGTGCACAGAGTTAATCAACATCAGTCACAATAATAAGGCATCAATTAATAGCTGGAGAAAACGCACAAAAAAAATATACACACACCCCCACTCTGATGTGACACTATGCAGCACCGCTTGACCCACCATTTATTAACTATATCAGCCATTCACTAGGATTACAGTGAATAGGACCTCATCTTCAGCTGTAATTACTAAGGTAGGTGTGTGTGCGTGCATATGTGTGTGTGTCTCTTCCTGTGGGAGAGCCAAAGTGATTACATGGCCACTGGTGCCTCTAATAACATCTTTTAGGGAGAGAGAGAGAGGAAGAAAGAGAGAGAGATGAGTGATTTCCATCTTTTCTGGGTAGGACCAGAATTATGGCAAGGAAATTCTATGGTGGTTAAGATGAGGGTCTGTTTTGACTGTGCTGCCATGTAAAAGTGTGTGCTTGCACGTGTGTGTGCGCGCGTGCAGATTTTTGTAATGGATGTAACACAAGAGGCTAATGGGAGCCACGCCAAAACTACACCTCAGTGTAATGTGTGCCAAACCATTCCTGGCCACAAATGCCTTCCTCTCCACAGCCCCTTTCATTTATTTCTCTCCCGCTCTGTTCATTTTATTTTACCCCTACCTAAAAGTTCCTCTGGGAGGAGTACTTTCTTCACTATAATCTTTTTCCCCCTCTTCTCTTTTGTGTTTAGACACTTCTCTACTTCCCTTAATCCCGACTTTTTTCTTCTTCTTTTTTTAAAGGCCTTTCTCTCAACAGCATATTCCTCTTTTGTTTTTATTCAAAACACAGAAAAGTTAAACTCTTATTTGCCTCTCAAACATTGCAAACGCCCATAACAAGTAAAGAGCGAGCAAGAAAAGACTGGGAGAAGATGACATAAACAAAGTCTAAATGAGCACAGGGCACTAAATGGCACAAACCAGTGAAACCACAGCACTGTCAGCTGGCGATAGAGAAGATGTTTTAAATTAGGAGCAAAGTTACTGGTAACAATAGGAAGCTTGGTGGCTTAAATGAGAGGAGATTTGGAGGGCAGAGAAAAGCAGCGACAGAACACACACATACACGAATAAAGTCTGGCAGCTATAAAGGATGAGGAATGCAGATGGTGTTTAAAATGAGCTTTTACCGCGTGGTTTGTAGTGATTTACAGCCGTGGTCGCCCATGTGTATGTATGTGGGCTTAATCAGTGAGTTGCAGGGTGCTAGCGTGGTAGACTTTTCATAGTGTTGTCCTGTAAGTGTAACGTAAGATAGACTTAACCATAACACACACACACACACACACTTTCATCACACTTTCATCTTAACCATCCTTTCTCTCTTTTCTTGCTCTTTTTTTTGTTTTTTCTTCTCTTGTTTAGTCTAGAAAATGTCAGACGAGTATCACGCTAACAGGTGTTTAAAGCCTTCTGACAATCCCAAATATACACAATGGCCAAAAAAAGAAGTAAAACATCACATTAAATAAACTGAAGACAGCAATTGTTTGACATTTTCCGTGTTAATCCAAGTTAACTTTCTTCACTTAGGGCTCGCTCTTTTTCCAAAGGTCAGCACCATCAAGACATCTTGCCATTTGTCAGCAAAACTGAATCTGAAAGTTCACCAAAGTTGAAACTGAGGGGAAAAAACTTGTTGCCCTGTGGGGAAATCCATAAGCTGTTGCAACAACATTGAAATGAACCAATTCCAATAAACACAGAGGTGACAAGGCCTTCAAACATTAACCGTTGAATAATATTTAAACATCCAAATCATGTTGTGATAGTTACCCCACCACAGGTTTTTGCCGGTGCCTATTCTGCTGTATGAGGTGGTCAAAAGTGCAAACTTGGGAGAATGAACAGTGTGTTAGGTTAAGAAATAGTTCTGTTTGTGCTGCGTGTGCTGGTTTCTGTATGAGAGGAGGAGGCACATTCCTAACGTGGCCGCCCTAATCCTACACTTCAATACAATCCTCTATTGCACACCAACCTATCAGCCTCTCTGTACATGTGCCAGTGAATGCTTGTGAGCATGGCAATGCCTCTGTGTATGTAAAAACACCTTTGTGCACATTTACACTCACACCCGGGCTTCCCCCCCCCCCCTTTTTTTTTTTTTTTAAATCATCATCAACCAACACTCCATATGTCAGGGAATAACTGCAAAGACATTGGCATGGCAACCTCAAAACAATCAGCTGAAGGAGGAACACAGAACGAGAAAGGAATGTGTGTGTCTGCGTGTGTGTCTGTGTGTGTGTCTGCGTGTGTGTGTCTGTGTGTGTGTCTGCGTGCCATGTCTGAATGTTCTTACTTTTGAGTTTACAGGTGATGTGGTACATGATCTGTAGGTCTGGTGGGATTTCTGCCATTAGCTTGACACAGTTCGACTGTATTATTGTTTGTCCAGCAGGAGGAACCCTGTTGATCTTGGCAGCAGGATAACTGTTTTTCCTGAATGTTGGATGGAGAATTTGTGATGGATGAGATTAAAGTTATTTCTGCAGAGTCTGGATGGGAAGAAGGGTGTTTTAATAGTTTCAAAATGAAGATGTGATGAAGTATTTACTTGGCAATGAGTAAACTTAAAGAACTGAATTTTTGAAAGCACATATATGGCAGAGTTAGTTTTTTTTTTGTATTTTTAAGTGATCTAGCACTAGGACTGTTCGATATAACGATATATATCGGATGACGATATGAAAATGTCTATCGTTGTATTTTACGCTATCGTTTGCTTCGCGGTGTCGCAAAATCAACTGTTTACGGCAATATTTTTTCATTGTTTTAATGGTCACTGTATAATTTCCCGAAGTTCTCTCTTCCTCTTATATTTAATATAGCCACACTACAGACGGACAAGCCATTGTTTTTAAGCGTTGTCCTTAGCATCAACGACGGTAAAACGATCTCATGGCTCCGCCGTCCGCATGTTTATTTTCCACACAAACCTTTCACAATAAAGCTGAAGATCCTGCTCAGATTTTTCAAAATAAACTGAATCATGTGAAATAGAATGCAGAGTGTTTACGCAAAAAAAGTGAAAAATGAAAAGCTAAAAAGAGCCGTCAGATGTTAAAAAACTAAAGCTTAGAACAGGCTTTTCCCTGCAGCACACCGTGTAATAAATACTCACAAAGAAAATTGAGGCCGTTTCAACTTATGTAACACTCGACTCCAGGTACACGACACCCAGCGGAAAACACTTCACGCAAGTCGACTTGCCCGAGATTCACAGAATTAGCTGAAAATGTAAAATTTTTGTGATATACATCATTATCGGGATATGAGATTTTATCGCACAGCCCTCTCTAGCACTGCTGTTTCCGTTAAGTGAAAGGAACTCATGCTCTTTCTCCACCCAAGCAAAGACAACATTGGGTTCTGTCTGAAACCCAAAGCCTGACACAGCAGTATGGTGAGATCAAACTGAAACATTAACTTTCCCCAACCAGCTTTTATACCATCATCTCTCTTTTCCCAGGTGAGGCCACCCACTTTTCCCCCAGATTACTAACTCTTGTTTGGGGATAAGCCAGAGAAGAATGTCCCTGGCTTGGGTTTAGCCCTGCTGCTGGGAATTCACCTCTGAAATTAAAGGAGGAGAATACAAGAAGAACTGGGAAGGCTGCCACAAGCAAGAGTCAGAGCAATGTGCCTCCCAATACACCCCTTCAACACTTTTTCTTTCACCGATTCATCTCTGTGTTGTTCATTCAGCGCTTTCTCTCTTTACATTTTTATTTCTCACTCCATCTCATAGCTTTGTTCCCGTTAATTTCCCCAACTCCCTCCCTGCTGGACCATTCTGCACTCCTAGTGTGCCGTAATGGCCCATAGGGAAAGCCTTGGCTGCTGCCCACCAAATACAACAAGCATGACTGATTCAAGAGCCAAACGACTGGACTGGACTGGACAGAGGGGAGAGGAAATGTTGTTCTCTATCTGAATATTGTGGGGGGGGGGGGGGGGGGGGGGGGGGGGGGGGGGCTGTGGGCGTGTAGACAATAAAAGATGAAATGAAACAATTAAACAACTCAAGGATCTGAAAGAGAGAAGTCGAGACAAAAAAAATAAAAACCAAGGCAAACCAAACACAAACACACATGCACACACACCTATACCTCAACATTATTTAAACACTACACCGTTATGTGTGTGAGAGCAACAGAGGAGAGGGGCAGAGAAGTAGAAAACACACAGTGACATTTACCAGATGGGCATGTGTAGAGGCACACACGCTGAAACAACTAGCTACTTGATCCTTTATATTATACATTAAATGACACCAGTGGAAACAGGATGAGGATGATACATTTTTGACATTTCCTCCATCCTAGACTGCAAAACGTTCAAAACATTTTCCCAATATCTTAACATTCTAACTAAAACAATTTGAATTCTCTTGCAAACAGACCAATTTTAGTGCAAATTTCCAACTAAAGCCAGCACACAAGTCAGTATGTGTAACAGTAAATATAACTACAGTTTGAGGAAAGGAAGTCGGGTTTTTGAAAAGTCAAAGTTTTGCGTCGGTATTTTAAAAAGTTGCTAGGTTTGTTCTCAGTTCCTGTTTGGTAAGTTCTCAGTTGGTTTGAGTTAGTTGGAAAAACATATTGAACCTTGTTAGAAAAAAACAAAGTCATGTAGACTAATGGCAGAATAAAAGAGAAGGAGAAGAGTAACAAGAAAAGGTAGAAACATTAAAGCACTTGAGATGTTTGCTGAGGGACGGAGAGAGAGGATGGGATGGGATGGGAAGGAAGGGTGGGACACCCTCCGCTCAGGAGAAGACAAAGAAGACAGACTTAGCACACTGTAACCACTACACTGTAACACTGTGTGATTAAATGAACCAAAATACTGGTTGATGACAGCAGCTGTGCTGTCAAATCGGCTACTGGCATTTAAAATGAGTGACGAGTCTGCTGCTGGATATGATTGGATAGCCTATTGGTAATAGCTGCTAATCAATTGGATGATGTAAAAACACCGAGAATTGCCCAAGCTCATCTATACGGGGTGCTGCCCTGTGTTGTAGCACATCACAACAGTGAAGGGGGGTGAGGTAAATATAAAACACCAGAGAGCATATGTTATATTCCTCCCAATGAGAAGAGCTGTAGGGTAATAAATTATTAACGCGCACTTCCCAGTTGATGAAAAGCAATGACAGGTACACACAACCTGGAAGCAAGAACAGCTTTGCTGCCTCTGGACTTTGCTGACTAGACTCCTTGTGATTCTATATGTAGGCTGCAAGCATGGTGTGCTACACTTAAATAACATCTATTAATACCGCCACTGCTCAACTAGAGCCACTTTACACTACCTTATGTAACCACAGAGGGCACAGATAGGGACTGACTATAGCTATATACGGAAACATAACACACAACAGCAGCACAACAGACTCCACACACTGCCTTTGGTAGGGATGCACCAACCTGACGTTTTGAGTCCAGATACTGATACAGATAGCTTGGCTTTGTGTACCAGTTGACACAGAGCACTGATCTGATACCAGTTTTAAATTAATAAGCTGTTTCTTCACTGAGCCAAACAAACTTATCTTGGCCTGATCTGACTAAAGAATGTGCTCCTAATACACCTCAGGCTTTTTTCCATGTTCTTAAGCATAATGTAATCTTGCAGTTTTATGCCAACAAGCAAGAAAAGGCTCTTTTTGGATGTCGTCCACACATGATGCAATGCTCTTTGTATTTTCTGCGCCCTCACTTAAATTCTGACTTTCAGTGATAACCTCTGTGCCAAGTCTGAAGCACTTGTGTGTCTAAATTCCACAAATGTGTGTGTGCGGCCTGCTTTTAAAAGGATTTTCCACTGCAGTTATGACATGTTACTGTGGCTTATTCCACACCACCTCACTAGTATTGTAACTGCATCTGGACTGATTTCAAGATCATCACTTTTTTTCTTTAAAACATGACTTGTCAAATGTCAAATTCTTTGCATCACAATCAGATGTCTCCTATCCACTGGCAATTCTTTCCTTTCTTTCCAACTTTCCATGTTGAGCCACTTCCAGTCTGGTGACAGGTGGTCACAGCTCATTAAAGAACCTAGCTTATGAAATTAAGCTAACTGGAATCACAGGAGTACTCTGCTGTGCTAACAGGTTTTTTTAAGCTATCACATGTGTATTTACTTTTGTCGTGATTTCTTTGGCTGTTTCAACTTTGGGTTCTTTTGCACTTTAAATATATTCTCTGATTTGTAGCTTTGTTGGTCCTATATAAATATCATTTAATATTTAAGTAATACTTATGAGTACAGTCACTTCTGTAATATAATACAAGTATTATGTACAAACACAAAAACACAAGCCAGCAAGCAGGCTCAGATACACTCCAGGCATGCCATAGCAGCAGTGCTTGAGCAGCTGGTGCGACCAGGTGGAAGACAGCCTCTGGTTTGGCCTATAGCCATGGTAACAAAATGGGGCCTGACCAATGGCTGCAGTCTCTCAGGAGAAGGTTGGGAGGGGTTTGGTTGACACCCAAAGCTATCCAGATGATATGGCCCACCCACGTTCAACCACATTGCTGCCAAATTATGACAATTAGAAGCTGTAAATGACTTTCTCTATCCTTCTGTGGGTGCCTAATTTCATCCAGGGCTGGGCTACAGTCATACAATTACTATGAACAGATTTGGCAACATTCATAAACACAGGGGCAGTACTAAGCAAACAAGAAAGTTATTGTTTGACAACTTTGTTCTTGTTCATCAGTCTTTTGTTTCAAAATGTTTGTTTCCCACATGAAGAAAACTGAGTTTATGTGATTTACAGCACCCAAAACCAGAGCTACAATATTATCTTCAAAGGCCTGAACTTAAAGCAGTCACACAGGGTCAAAGAACAAAACAGACAGAAGGGCAGTGATGAAAACAGAGGATAAAAGGAGGATGAGGAAAAAAGAAAGTTCAAGAGAAATTTAGTGAGAGCGCTTCTGATACCAATGGTTACTGGATGTCATTTACTAACACATTATCTGTGTATGACTGTTTTGCTCTGTTTTAATGAGGTGTACAAACAAAGGCAAACACAGAGAGAAAGAAACAGAAGAATGGATCTAAAGCTGTGGTTAGCAAGAGGAAGAAAGAGGAAGGACATAAGAAAGTCAGAGTTTAACAAAATTATATAAAGTGTGAAAGAGCTGATGACGAGACACTGGTGATTAGTCACTGTAAACCAACAACAGAGTTGCAAAAGGATCCGAGCAGTGACAAAGACGAATCTAAATTCAGCTCTCTTCTTTTTGCCTCCTGGCAGCTTTGACCAGAATTCCAAACCTTTAACCTGCATGGAGTGGAGTTTATTTACTCAAGGACATCCTTTACCTCTATCCAGGCAGGGGGACGTTTTATTCGTGTTCCATGTTCCAGCTCCAGCTAAACTTTGCTGGTAGTACAACAGGTATATTTAAAAGTGCTTGAATGTTCATCTTCTGTACCTACTTGTACAGGGTTGCAAGAGAGCCAAGTGCAACCAAAGTGACAGTGACATCAACAGACTGCATGCCACTGATTGGGCAGGGAGCAAACTCACTGGATGAGTCATGGGAATGACCTCTTCACAAGAATCAAACTCACCAGTTTTTTAAACCTGGGAATGAGGGACGAGGTGCAGGCATTTTTATAAATGGTGGCTTGGTGGTTGTGTTGTGTTTGTGTTGCAAACAAATGACTTCACGGGACTCCCTGCGCACATTGAGGTGGGATTCAATTATAATAGAAACACAACCAAAACAGAGTAGAGTCAAGTCAAGTCAAGTATGTGCTGGTGGAAAGAGGCATAAGGGAACTTACAGCACAAGCATGTGTCATGTTTTAACCAAATACAGTGAAATTGAGGATTTTCATTCAGTTTGCTGATTCTTACGACATTTCCCTGCAGGCTCTCACTTGTTAGTGGGATAAGAAACTGTTTGGCAATCACGCTAATTTTAGTTTAATTACAGAATTTAGTAGTGTGGTAAAAGCCCAAACCCCAGGCTGTGGTTACATGCAGCACTTCCTTTTCCTCATCCAAATCAACAGTTCAAACAGAAATACATGCAGACAACTCAATTCCACGTCCATATGTATATCTATATATAGCTATCCATCTATCTATCTATCTATCTATCTCATCATCTGTGTACACAATCTGAATATAACTCCGTTGACGTAAACAGGGGGTAAATCTTATTCAGCTTGTGATGGTGAAATTCCAACACAAACACACACACAGTGCTGGCACTGTAACAACACTGTTGGACTTAAGTTTAACACTTGATGTAATGGCTTAGGCAACAGGATACTGTAGTACACTATCAGCATCTGAAGAAACACCTCCAGCGCCCGTGTTTGTTTTTATGCGTTTCCCTGACAGAGCAGAGTCCGACATGTGTTACTGGACATTAAATCACCACTCCCTGCCTTCTTCCTCTTCACTTTGCTTTCCAACAGCTCTCTCCCATTTCCTTCTGCAAGACAGTTTGAATAAAATCAAGACAAAGAGCAGAGGAAAGTGAAAAGTGTGAATTAAAATGTAATGCTCTGACAAAAAAAAAAGGTTAAGTTAGCGAGAAGGCTGCCCTGGGAGCAAAACAGGCGAGAGGAGAAGAAAGCACAGCAAAGTTTCCAGACAGTCAGCTGAGTGCACTGGACTGTCACAAGACTTCTTTTTATAGAAGTACTCTTTATTGTGTCGTACTCTCCAACACACACACACACACACACACACACACACACACACACACACACACACACACACACACACACACACACACACGCTTATCTTATCCTTTTCCTTTCTCCAAGTGCACCCCACACAGAGAGGACGTGTGTATGACAGGAGGAAGTTGTTCATATAGAAAGAGGAAATCCTTCATCCTAGATTTCTCACATATGTAAAACCACAAACACGTGAACAGACAATTGCACAGGCAATCAAAGAGATCAGCCCTGCCCGGAGTTGCTGTTATTTATATAGCAACACACACACAACCCGATGACACCATTCCAGCTGTGCTAACTTGAGTTGAAGCCAGAGAAATTAAATGTCCACTCTCTCCCACAGTTTATGGCAAATTGATGTGATTAGATTAACTCAAAATCGAAGCGAATTACAGTGAAAGTGAGGCGCTAATATAGCAACCAATCAGCTGTTTAAACTCAAACACACAACTATATGTACAAAGAGCATCCAAAAACTCAATATGTAACTCAACATGGGCGGCTCTTACGCAAGTTAATTGAATTCATTCATTTCTTCTTCTTCTTCTAACCCTTTCTCTCCTTTACAAAACTACAAAAACACAACAGACGCTAACAATTTCCTCAAAGGGTAACCACACATTGCTATTAGCTCATTAAGAAGGAGCCCACATGCTTGCTTACTCACTCTCTCCACTCAAAAGTAGAAAAATTCACATCCCAACAGACCCAGACATGCATATACAGAAAAAACACACACGCGCGCACGCATACATACACCATTAAGCAGCAGCATGGGTGCTCAGCAGGAGTTAGAGGACAATTAAAAAGCTCAATTAAACCTATATTCTTACTTTGAGAAATACGCATGTTACAGATGGTGTGGCATGCTCTCTTTGCGTTTAAAAACACACTTTGGTGCTTTCCTCCTGGGGAAAATAGCAGGAGGGATGTAGAGAAAGGAGGGAGAGATTTGATGTAAATACGTCTAATGGTTCTGTGTTGAGATAAGTGCCTGATGAAAATGTATCCCACATCCTTGAAATGCAATACTGCTGATACTGATATGATATTACACGTTTTCACAAGGCAATTCACTTCTATGGCTCGAAACCCCTTCAGTAATGTTTGTTATAGCTGGAGATAAAGTGTTTGTGTTTTTCCACAGAGACATTCACAAGCTTGTTTTCCCCCCTTTCATGTATCATTTCCTCTTTCGGGCCATATTTACAGGTCTGCCTCTGAAAACTGTGCCCATTCGCTAGGCGTGCTTGCATACCCCCCCTTCCAGCTCTCACACCATTTCCAGTAAAACCAAATATCACAGTCCCATTGTCTTCCTATCCTGCATCCTCCATCCAGAGCCAAGTCTGTTAAGTTAGCCAGCGCAGGAATCTGCTGTTCGTACGTGTGTACTTGTGAGGTCACAAATTTAGAATATACAATACCTTCCTGTTCATAGAAGTCAAAAGACACACAATCTCACGCACAGAAACGCACGCGTGTGCAGGAGGCAGATGGTCCAACCTGTAGGTTTTCCACGGCCCATTTGTGGAAGGGTAATGCTTCACTATCCGCCCTAACCGACTGCGCGCACACACAAAAATACACACTCACTCACACATGCAGAGATGGCAATAAATCCAAACCAGCACAATACAACCCCCGCAACGGACATGGCAGAAGCAATAGCTAATGCCAGAGAAAACATTTCCAAGAGTTCATCTGGAGGTAAACTTGATTCCTGCTCACAGAAGGGCATGCGATGCAGTTCTTCAACAAAGGAGCAACTTGGCAGCATAGTAAAGACTTTATTTTGGCCAATCAAGCTGACAACCTCTCCAAATTAAATTAAATTAAATCTGCCAGGATCATTTAAACCTCAGCTTTTCTCTAACGGTTAAATTTATCATTATTTATGTTTCATTATTAAGCATTGCTTCTGTAACATTCATGAAGTTATAGAAGTTTACAATGAACTTTGCTCTTTATCAGAGTATTTAGCACTTGTACCCTTTTGTGGTTGTAGCTACAGACCCACAATTTTAAGGGTGAGCTCACATCTTTTTAGCTGTTTAAAATTTTCAATCACTTCTATTCAGTGACTTTAATGCTGTATAAAAAGCTAAAATCCATGTCTCATTTTCGAAGGCCTGAAAATCATCACAAAGTCTGCGCTGTTTATAAAACAGAGCCATCGATGCAGCACAACTGATTCTTGTCCTTTGTTTTAGGTTCCACGTTAATTAACATTTCAAGCTTGTGTAATGTTTACTGTTCATGAGACGAACTCAACCAGTAAAATAAAAGTAGGACCAGAGTCTTGTCCTGTGGATTATTGCTACACATGCATTGTTAAAAACTGAAAGCCTTATATCTCGTGGGAGTCAATGATTCACAAACCCCAAGCTTGTGGTCAAAAGCTGTCCAAGTAAGAAGCTCTGACAAACATCAGATGGTATTTGCAAATTTAACAATATCTCCCTCTAACCAAAAATAAATCTTCCACTCAGTTTCTTTTTTCTTTCTAAAATGATGGTCACACTAACAGCTAACTGATCGTTTGTAGCAGTTTATCGGTGCGATCTCAGAGATGTAGCCTCAATTTTCACCATCACCTTGCTTTATAAACATGCTTTTATTTTCGGTCTCTAGCCTTCCTAAAATCTTAACCCCGGTCTGCAGCCCACTGCGGCCTGAGAGAAATAGCGGTGAACACACACACTCTCATCCAGACGTTCACATTTTCATGCACGCAGGCACATGTGGAGCAATTTGCATTTTCACACCCACAAATGCAAGTGCAAGAACTGTGACACACACACGCACAAGCGAACACATACACAGAGAGAGAGTGCTAACTCAGAGCTGGAGTTGAGAAGTCCCAGTGGGAAAAGCCACTTTCCGGAACATTTTACCCAATTTGCATTGCTCCTGGCTCAATCGCTCTCTCTGAGGAGATGACTTGGGAATTGAGAACAAGTCAGAATGTGTGTGTGTGTGTGTGAGTAAACGTATGTATCTCCTCCAAGTGTAGGGAGGAGAAAAAACAAAAATCGGTGTGTCAGTAAAGTCAGCACAAGAGAAATATGCATTTAAGTGCAAAAGAAAAAGCTTGTTTGGGCATTTTAAACACTGAATACCCACTTGTTCAACTATTCTTTCATCTACCTAAGCACTCAGTTAGTCAATAGTCTATTTATTTCAAACTCTTTCACTGAAGTATGCAGGTCAGGTCTGACTGCTAATGAAATTGGCTCTATATAACTGTGCTTCAATGAGAGCGTGTACATGACAAGTGTTATATACACAGCATTTACAGACTTCACTGGATATGAATCAAAAGTCTACACTTTTGTACACCACCTCATGTTTTGGTCAACACCTAAGCTTTCATAACATGAGGATATGGCCTTTTGTGGCTTGTAGTCTACTGGGGACCCTGCATTTCTAAATCTGTTCCTCACAAACAGCCTGAGAGGGAGATGCAGAAGCAATGCCTTAGAGACGTGATGCAATGAGGAGTCAGAGATGCAAGCAATCAGTCTGATTAAGAGTGTGTGTTTTGTGTGTGAGCGTCGCCTCTCCTCACATCTCCTCTCTCTTTTGTTCCAGTTGTAATCCCTCACTTGCCTGTGAGGTCTGACATCATGTTATCTGGTTAGGTATACAAGGTAAAGAGAGGTTCAAAATAAACATGTCTACTTGAAGAATAAGACGACAATGAGGTACAGATTATTTATAAAATGAGAACTGTTGAACTCCTGCAGCTGTGTGTTGCCAAATTCCACTGAAAGAGGAGTAAAAAGCAGGGATTTAGACACATTTCTGCCACTTTCACGCTGAGTGAATAGTAAACTTTCAGCAAATGACCAACATTTTTAAAATCAATCCACATTACTGTGTACAATACCTCTCACCAGGTCTTTACTTTCTGACCCTGGAGGTCGCTAACAATTACAATGCTACTTTTTTATCAGAAGGAACGATCGAAAGCTAATTTCCCTTAAAGCCTGTCTCTTAACTCTAATCACCCGGAGGGACAAACAATAGCCAGGAGCTCTGAAGTACAACCTTCTCCCAGATTAACTCACCTCAGGACCCTTCCAATAACTCTAAGTGGCTTTGTCTCATTAATGCACTATTTGGTTCTTAGTAATAGCCGTTTTAAGCTATTTTCCACCAATTGCAACAGCATGGCTTTCCAAGCTCCTCAAACAAGCTTGTGAGTCCGTTGGTCTGTTTGTAATCTTGCAGAATGTTTATGCATGGTGGTAAATTTGTGGGGGACAAGTTTTCTTAATTTAATAACATTAAAGCTGTGCATGATACATTTACAGAACTACAACACCGAGTTGGGATTAGAATAAAGGTCTAAATAAAGGGTGATGAAAGCAGTGGGCCCAACAGGTCCATGGCCCCTTTACCACTGACAGGCCCTATCACACAACTCAATTTTGGTATATTTATAACTTCCCTTATTAAATACAAAGTATAATAATGGGTGTAGTCTGAGAATTCGCTTGCATCTGGTGCGATCTCATTTGTGTTAGGCAGGAATCTCTGCGCCATGACAATGATTAAAGGAGCAGGAAGTCTGAGCCAGTTAACAGCCATACCAAGCCAAGTGGGATGGTAATACACCATTAATGTTGTTGTGTGTCTGGGTACCGTTTAAAGTTTAATTACAAAATATCCCTAAGTACTATTCTACAACAAAACACAGTTGCCTTTTAAACAACATGGTATACAAAGAAATGTGTATGTCAACCTTAGTGTGACAGTCGGTGAAGGATCTGTGTAATAAACATTATATTGTAACCTACAGCATTGATGTCAAATCATACTGTGAGCTTCCTTCACACACACGTGCACAGCGTTGCAGAAATTTCCAAAGGTGAGTAGGGTACAATTGCAGCTGTGCCCGTTACTGCACATGAACTTTATCTGGCTTCTCTCTGTCTTTCCAACACACTTTATTCCCACCGGCAGTCTTGACCCTCTTGCCTCCTCTTCACTCCACTGCATTACTAAATGCAGCCATTTTTGCTCCCCTAGGGCCCATGATAGAGCTTTGGTCGCCTCCTGGCCACATTAATACCACTAGGAGTGTAATGAAACTATGGATTTTCCATCGGAGCTCTGACACTAACTGCCTGTTTGCTGTGCATCCACTCTGTGCTGTGCTGTTCTCCACTGTACATGTACAGAGGAGAGATTTCCCCAACAACAACAGCTCATTGTTGTTTTTTTCTTTCTGGAAATTGTTTTGCAACTGGATGGCATTATACTAAAAGTCAAATGAGTTACTGGCAAGCTTTTAACAGATGTTAAAAGAAGTTTGTGTAAGATGTATTTTTACAGCAAAATTTTAATAATAATAATAAAAAAGAAAAACCTTGTAGTTGTAAGCAGATGTACTATCAAAGCAATGAAGTGTAGAATGAATCCTTTCCACAGCCACTGTGTAGTGCATGAATGAACACATGCACACAAACATGAACAAGTTAATGAGTGTGTGCACGTGTGTGTGTGTGTGTGTGTGTGTGTGTGTTGCCTCTGCAATTTTATTTCTCCCTCGCACATCCCTCTCTCTCCTTACACACACAAATGCACACAGGGGTAAACATGACCTACAAGCCCACTTATTTCCAACCCCAGCTGAAACTGCATTCCCACTGTTGTGGTGCACAACTCTAACATTCAGCAACATTGCAGCAACCCAGTTTCAGTGTTGTGGCTGCGTTGAAATCCCATGGCTGAATCACAAACATCAATGCTCCCTGTGACTCTCTCTCTCTCTCATCGTTCTTCTTCCTCACTATTGCCAACCGTGGCTGCCCTGACTACTGTTGCCATGGCAACCGAGGAGCAGGCCCAGCGCTGAGGGATTTGGAGACAAGTTGGAGTAAAGACCTCTATGTTATTGGAGCCTTATTATTGGGTGTGCACTTGTGTGACTGTGCTTATTGTTGTATGCTCAAAATGCTCTGATATCTTCTGTACGATAATAAAATGGGGCTCTCGTGGGACCACGAAAGCCATAGCCTGCCACTGCAAAGCAGGATAAATATCAACTAAAAGGAGCATGGAAAGCTAAACAACACAGTACACGTGTATTAGTCCATCACTGATTTAACTGCAAAAGAGCAGTTAAAGAGAATATAGCTAACCAAAGAAGTCTGTGTACCCACAATCTCTGTCCCTTCCCTCTCTTAAACACCCCGTGTACTGGCCGTATCAATTCCAAGGTTATCAGTAATCCAATAGGTTTCCCTGGAAGCAGGCGGTTTTCCAGAGACACAGTCAATATCCTGAAAGTAGAAACATCCGGAAGGGATTCCTACCAAGTGTTCGTTCTCTTTCTCACTTTCTCAGTGACAAGACTACCTTTTTGTACTATTCTGTCTCTCTCACCCCCCATTTCTTTTTTATCTTGAGAACAAATTTTTCATTGACATTCAAAGATCAGTGCATACCGTGACATGCAAACATTTTGAGACAAACACCAGCACACACATATACACAGGAAAGCAGAAAAGACCTACAGACAGGAAAACACTCTTCAGCGCCACACGGCAAAAACTGTCAACCATTCCTTTAAAGCACACACATGCAGACAGACCCCAAGGTTAAAGTGAGAGGTTGTGGTGTTATTTCTGGGCCACTGGTTCACTGCCGGTGACCCATAAATAAGACAGCACATGGCTCCTATGGATATTACTGCATAGCTGGGAGTCCTCTGGCTATAGCTAGAAGTGGATACGGACTCCTGATGATCCATTTGGGATGAGTTTGCACAGACTGAAGCTCAGCTCTTTACTAATGACAAACAATTGAGTCTATATAGGAACTCAGAGATAACTACTTTAAACCATAAACTTTATATAAAAGATGGTGTTGTCATGGTGGCTATGCCCAAGTGGTTAGTGAAGTGCAGCATTTCAGCGGTTGCCCCGTTGTTGTGGTCAATCCAGATGTTACAGGCAAGGGACGAATCTGCCTGAGAAACTCAGCTGTCAAATCATGAAGTAGCTTTAATAGTTCCTATTTGGCAGACTGGGGAGCTACAATCATGTTTTACATACAGTCTATGGTCCACGTGATCTTTAGCTCGTTTACAGTAGAAAAAGGCAAGAAAACTGCACATGAAATATTTACACAATGCTTTTTCCTATGAACCTCTGTTGCTAGAGTACTTTCAGAGTGTGATGCATGTCTTTTTACATATGGGGGCTTGTGCTCATGGTTCCTTCCTGTTTTTCCAATTGTGTGTGCATCTGTGCCTGCCTTCATTAAAGACTGAATGTGTACAATGTGTGTGTGTGTGGCTGCTCTCTGAGGACCCCGCTTGCGGTACTTTAATTAGCCTAATCCAACAGCAACACATGGATGGAGGAGCATAGTAGGAGAGGGATGTGAGGGTGGTTGGAGGGCGTGAGGTGGCAGACAGAACAAAATCTCTCTCCCTCTCCATACCATTTGTTACTCCCCCTCCAAAGAACACAACATGCACACACCTCCATCTTGGCTCTTGGCAGTGCAGTTGCTGGCCAGGCCATTGTAAAATCCACAGGGAGGGGGAAACGGTCTTTGAAATGGCCACATGGGCTGCTGGAGGCCAGCTATACCATTCCCAGGGAGACAGCATTCAAACCATAGCCACGCTAAATGACCAATTAAATATAATAGCGAGGGCTTAATTGGTGTTAGCCAATTTAGAATGACACTGTGCAATTAATGTTATAGAGAAGATATAGAGACGACTGTTGGGAGTGTCTGTGTACATTGGTATGCTAATTCAGCAACCCAAACCAGTCTTTGTGTCTAAGACCATTTTAGCAAGAAAAGGGATAGATGGAATTGTGCAAGAAAGGAGGGCGGCAGGGGGTGTAAAGAAGGTAGATGAAGTGAGATAAGTTGGGAGGAGTAAAAGAATGACTGCTGGGGGAGAGTGGGTGGGGAGCAAGGGAGAGAGTGAAAGAGGGGGGAGTGAACAAAATTAAAAGAAAAAAAAAAACAAGATGCACAAACAAATGCTAGCCTTGGGAATAGATGCAATCAGCTCAGTCAGTCAGCTAATGACCAATTCCATGGAGAAAAGTGAGACGGAGAAAGACCGATAGTGTGAGTGAAGCAAAGACAGAACAGAAGGACTAAATGGAAAGGACAAGAAGTGCAAGAGGAACAAGAGAAACATGGAAAAGGGAGACTAATTAATCAGGTTGAAACATTTGAATTTAATAAAGGGATGGATAAATTACCAAAAGGAGACAATTGCATAATTTGGATATGGGATTAAAAGAGGGAATATAAGGACATAAAGTGCCTCACCATTCTTAAAGACCTAGCTGGTGGAAATGTTAAGTCACAAGGTCAGCTACACCAGTAATAGGGCTTTTTTTCTAGCTCCAGTAATACTAATAAGAAGACCCTAGATATAGTGGAACAAGAGTTGGTCCTGAAACTGAAATAAGTTCACTTTAGCCAGCTGTTACTCTAAGAGACTGGGCAGAGGGCATAAGACCAGTGTGGGGAATTGGCTTTCCGCTTGGCTATCACATACTCTTACGCTAACAGGATTACCCACAGGGTGAGTGCAGTATGGCCAGAAGTGGTCATGAGGCGAGTGGTCTGAAAGCAGGCAGGCTTGGGGCAAGATACAAAGCCAGCTAACACTGTGACAAGGTTTCAGGCTCAAGCTATTACCCCTGGGGGGGCACAGGACAGAGGGGTAATTAGTTAGACAGCGGGAGATGCCATCATGCTGTGTGAGAAGGATAAACGCAGGGAGCTGTTGTATTTGGACTTCGTGTATCTCAAAAGTATTTTGACGTGTGTGCGTTTAAAAAAAAAAAAACAAAACAAAAAAAAAAAAAAAAACAGAGACAGACCCAGTCTGAATTTCATGGCCTTGAAGTGCTACTAAAGCCTACAATGCCCATTTGATGTCACACACTTCAGAAAAAGACATTCACAAATTACAGTAACAGAATATGCAGTCACTTCATACAACACTGTATGCAAATATACGCAGGTGAGTGTGAATGCAAATGTGTGTTTGTTTCCCTACTCACAAATGTTAATCATCTTAACGTCACTAAACCACAGGAACTAATCAAAAACAATCTATTAAGAATCTATTAGCTTTGCAACGTGTAATCTGATAAGCCTGCTACAGTTGTTTCCCATAGGAGGCTGTGTGCATGAGTGTGTGCACGGCAGTGCCGTTTGCATTTCTTCACAGTAGATTAGCCAATTTGATAGTAACTCACATATTTACACTCATCATTTGGTGTAATGGAGATGGAAAAGAATCCTTGTATTATCTTTTTTATTTATTTATTTTTTTTATTTTCTCAGAGAAGCATCAAAGTGCTGTGCCTCCTTCCATTATGTGTCCTACTTCTGTGTCAGGGTATCCGTCCGTAAACAGTTGCTGATTTCTTCCATTTAATGGCTAAGAGGTTAAGCTTCCACATGTGGCTGTAATGGGCTTGTGGTGAGCTGTGTAGCGAGTTGAAGACAGTCTCTTTTAAAACCAGGAACATACAAACTGTGAGCTGCTGAGTTTAATTGGAAAGGAATGAGCGTATGAGACACCGTGTGACTGTGACTGTATGAGAGATATAGCCTCCAAAGGTAATCTTTGCCTGCTGTGTCACTCATGACCAAACCTCCGGACACTGTGCTGTCCCAGTGTGTTTCCAAGTTGGTATATACCTGCATGAATGGGCTCATTTTACCTTTCAGTATGAGCTATGACATTCCCTCTAGTGCGTGTGTGTGTGTGTGTGTGTGTGTGTGTGTGTGTGTGTGTGTGTGTGTGTGTGTGTGTGTGTGTGACCTGTCAGAAATAATGACACCATGAGTCCTGGCATTGTGCCATCCACCAGGTGTGCTCTTGGCTGTATCAGCTGCCATAGACAGAGCTCTGCTATAATTCTATGGAACTGATGCCTTAAAGAAAATCATTATTTGCTGGAAAAAATACACTAAGCGCATCAACAGTATACTGTGATTTTCACTATTGTACAGTAACACTGAGTGCAATTTTAAAAAGTGCATGTAACTTTCACACACACATATCACATGGAGAGCGGGGACTCTTTGATGTTCCACCCCGAGATGCCTAATGGAGATGACCTAGAAACAGGCTGGCCTCGTCCTCACTTGGATCATGTGAGCATCCCAGCTTGCATCCAGACTCTTCTAATCTTCCCTTAAAAATGGATTCTAGCGTGGTGCATTTATAATTCATCTCCCTTGCTCTCTCTTTTCATTCTGTATCCCTTTCTCTTGGCTTTTTCCCCACTCTCATCTACTCCCCACTTTGGCTCATTAACCCCTGGTAGTAGTGAATTGTGGAGAGAACGCAGAGGTAGTGAATGAGTGCTGTGCAGTGCAGTCACACACAGTTGAACTGAGCTAAAATGCATTAGCGCTGAGATTATCAAGGACTGAACCGTTCTCATTTGTGGCATTAGCCTACACAGAAGCCCACTGTAACTTATCTTGCTCTTTAAAAATGATTAGCTTTAAACATTTATTGTAGCTTTGGTTAAAGGACTAGATTGGTGCCAAGATTAAGACACATTTGTTAAGGTTTTGAGAGTGAACTATCAAGTCATATCGCCTCTTAATGTCACCATAGCTTGTTAGGAAGGTAGGAAATATGGCTCGTTATGGCATATGAAGCTCTTGCAGGAAAAAGGTGCAGAATTAGACCCCTGGTTTAATGAGACTGGATGGAATCGTGCATGTGTAAAGGATGGTATGGCATTAAATCTTTTAAGAAGACCCCTCATTACTGTCTACCCTTACAATCTAAGTGCTACAACCTATCTTCTGGAGTGGGAAAGAGCATGTATGTGTGTGCGTGGGCATACGCAAGCTTTATACATGCAAACTTCCTGTATATATGTACACTTGTACATATATTTATTTGCATTCGGAGTGCATATGCGCACACTCCTCACTTTAATGAGAGAAAATGATTAGAGAGAAATAGCGATCACTGCCATTTCATCTCAACACATACAAACGCTCAGCTATTATCAGGGAGGGGAATCTTTGATCACAGAAGGAGATAGAAAGAGAATATGTGAGCAGCAGATGAAACAGAGAAAACGAGGCAGAGAACAGAAGCAAAGAGGCAAAGTGAGGAAGCAGTGGATGATCCTTTTACTCACTGTGCTTGTTACACTAGTCAGAGTTGAGGGTTATCGATGAGTTTTAGACATTGTTAGAGCTTATAATATCCAACAGTCAATATGGTTGCTGCTCATACAATGAGCAAAAGCAGAGATAGCAGAAGTGAACAAACCCTGTATATTCACAGTGTGAATCTACAATGACACCCTCCAAAGGCTCGAGCGTGTGCAGACGTGAGCGAGAGTGCATTCACGTAAAGATGCTGAACACTATTGTAGGATGAATATAGTCACATGCAAGGATAGCCTACATATGGGAGAAAGACTCAGGCAGGCAATGAACAGAGACAACTGATATCCATTTGCTTGAGCGACAATCACACAAACACAGACACATTAGCTTAAGCTTGGAGTTTTAGATTGTCAAACATACTTATACAGATGCAGGCAGTGGACAATGAAATAAGACCTTATAATGGTCATTACATTACTTTAATAATATGCATATAGCTCAAGTTTCACTCCCCAAAAAACAAAAAAACAACAATAAAATCACCATCTGTGGTCCTCTGAGCACTGTATTAGCCACGATTAGAATAACAAAGGCAAAATTCATTTGAGGTTGCGTGCTAAATGAGTGGTCCTACGGCATATTCCTGGCTCGTCTCACACATTTGTGGCTCAACTGGGCTATTTGGGAAAACACCATTTTACTGTGCTGTCAGGAGAGGGAACAAATTGTAGCAGAAAATGATACATTTAGCTGTTAATATGAGAACATTATGATTAGATTGGAAGACGGATGGCGCGCTGGGAGAGAACTAAATTAGGTGGAAAAACTTGGTGTTAAATGCAAAGTGCAAGTTATCCGTTTTGTCTAGGGAACTTGATCATAACTTCCACAGCCTCTGCCATATCAAATCTGTTTCACAATCAGCTACATCTCCATTTCCTCCGTCGCTTTCTCATCCGCTTCGTGCGTGTTTGTGTGACCCCATGCAGTTGGGTGAACTAATGACCGAGGGCCACCAAGCGCCCACACAAAGCCGGCCTCTGTGCTCATGCCCGGGCCAAACAACTCGTGGCTTGGGAGGCTGAGCCAAATGATGACACAAACCACAGAAGTCTCTCACTCAGACACTCACACACACACACGAACAAACAAAGTCTATGTACCATATTTTCAGACTGTAATTTTCAGCACATTCTCAATTAAAAGACAACAACACAAATAGAGAATCGGTAAAAGACAGATGTTTATTTCATCATTCCTCCCTGACAAGCAACTACTTTATTTTCAGAATGTGTGTTTTTATTTTATTTATTTATATATAATTGTTTTTTTTACTATTTGGGCACTGTCTGCAAAGAGAAGGCGGGAACAACAATTTAAATGCAAAGCACTAAAAACAGCCTCACACACACAAACACATATACACACAGGGGAGTTTGACAGGGCAGCATTATGCACCAGTAGAATAACAATCATCAGTCAATTAGGCCATGACATGGTCTCTTGACGGTGACACCGGCAGCCCCAGTGGAATACATCAGTGACTTCACACAGCAATATACACATACAAATGACAAACTGTCACTTCTTATTAACCCCTGAAAGGCTGTCTCACCGGTGTAGTTACGGCTTAAACCTCATTTCTGCAGTATTAGCTTTACTATGATGAAACATTTTTTTGTTATTTTCAATAGGTTAGAAAAATAAAGATACAAGCTTTAGATCATTAGATCACTTTTGGGCATAATCTTTAACACCAAAGAAGCTGGAGCAAGTTTTATGTTACAGTCGCTTGTGTGGGTTAAGTTTTTCTTAAAATTTGACAGTGAGAAATATTATTTAGAACATTTGCTGAGGTAATTTTAGACAAAGCTCAAACTGAAGATGAGACTCAAAGACTCTATTTATCTGTAAAAAATCTGTAATTCATAAACCTAACTGTGGCTTCATGAGGCCTGCTGTGTGTACAACAGCAACAACATGTGAAATCCCATCTGCCACTTAATGTTTAGATTCCAGCTGCTTAGCTGACGCAGTCTTCCACTTAGCTTTTACAATGTGCTGCAGGGTGACAGAACAAATACTCGGTCATGTTCGCTTTCAAATACACCTCAACAGATCCTGTACTGATTAGCTAATGAAAACGCTTACTAGGTGTAGGGTCAAACATGTTATTTTTTGGCTCCAAGACATGCTCTCAAACCATCATCCACTGTACTCTGCTTTGAATATCCATCAGTTTTCTTCCACATATCCAATTCAGGGTTACAGTGGAGCTGGAACCTTTGTCAGCTGCTTTTCAGCAGTGGGGTACACCCTGGACAGGTCAGGGGATTTTCAAAAAATGATTTCTCATATTCAAAGGATTTTTAAAATGCTATGTTTAAGTTTGTTACATCTATAAACCTATGCGTTTCATGTAGTAACATGTAGTGTAAGGCCTTATTTGTCCCATTCACTATGTTATTCTTATGCTGGCTGTTTACGTCTCGTCTTCTAACTTCTGTCAGAAACTGCGGGGAAGCTCAATTGATGCACTGATGAATGGTCATTGGACGGCACCTCCGCACCCACACACCTGAGCCTGGCATGGACACAATGGGGGACACATCGAGCACTTGGGGCTCGTACCACCTGGCACACTGGCCATATATACACAGCAGATGGCTCGTGCTGGCCTCTGATGGAGGGTGCAGCTGAGGAATCCTAACCTGCGTTTGAGTATTCATGTGTATGCAGCACCAAAAGCAGACACAATAGGTACTAGATTGTCAAGTGATCCTCCCTTCTTCTCTCTTCTCCCCAGACCACCTATTGAGATGGTGCATATGCGTGCAAGCGTATGTGTGAGTGTGTCATGGTTGATGCCCATTTATTGTCACTGCTCAACGGGGCCTGAAAGCACAGAAGTGGCTGAGAGAATCACTCAGACTTTTATCATTGTAAATGTGTTGGCTAAACAAACCACAGCAGCTTTGTTACAATGCTTCTTCAGACAGAAAGGAATAAAAGAGGAGTGAATAAGGTCCACTAGAATAAAGCTGACAAAGACACACAGGGACCGATGGCAGGCAGAGCCAAGCACCCAGACATAATCACACCATCAGAGAATCAGAGCTTTTAATCCTAAAAATTAAGTGCAGCGGATAGCCGGTCAACAGTTGTGCCCTTGACCACAGCAGTATCCAGATGACCATTGAAATTAGTTAATCAGTGGGCATCACCTCTCTTCATCGCTTCCTTCTTCCGCTAACCTCCTATATCTCCTTCATCTTACCATCTTCCTTCCTGATTCTCTCTCTCTAATGTCGGTGTCCCATCAAACCATTACTCATTAGTAAAAGCTTCTCCTGCGAGTGTGTGAGAGGCTACAGAGCACAGAGGGACTTCATTAGTGCTTAAAACATGTTGTTTATGCTACTGTCTTGTTGCTCTGGAAAACCTTGAACATTATAGTTAGTTAAAAATAGACTGAGCGCAGATATAACAGATTATCAAAGCACTTCCCATCTAGCCAATAAAGATGTGAACAAAAAGTTATTTAAGGTAAAGTGATGTTCCTTAAACCTCAAAACTCTCCCAGGAGATTAACGTGGATCCACTTGGCAAACATTAGTTGGTTATATTTAAAATTATTGCAACAGTCACTGCCAGATTTGTTGTTTTTCGGATTTGCCAAACATACCTTTCCATGTCTCTTAAAACACACCTGAAAAGCACACATGCAAGCTGTCTCCTTAAGGCAAATTCATCCAGCCAACCAATACTCTCCTTATTTCTGCCCCTCTTTCCCTTCATTGCCCTCAGGCAGAGCTATATAAACAACATTCAACACTAATGCTCTCCTGAGGAAGGTGTAAGAACAGGAACATACTCAGTAATTCCTTCATGGCCTGCATGGACTCCCACTCGTCCACACAAACTTTAACACTCGTCCTGAAACAGACGATGCTTTTACTGAAAGGATAATGACACAAATAAAAATCAGTTACAGAAACACTGACGCACACAATCAGAGGAACCAACAATCTGTTATCACACACTATTAATTCAGTTGCTCTTTTTCCATTTTTTTCTTCTTCACCTGCCTCTTTATGGCTGCTGTCTGAGTGAGTGAGTGAGTGAGTGAGTGAGTGAGTGAGTGAGTGAGTGAGTGTGCATGCTCCAACGTCAGGTTTCAGATATTGTTCCTTCATAGCAAACTGAATCCTTTCCAAGACCAGATTATTTTAGTTGTTTTTGGGTTTGACTGAAACACAAGGCAGCCAAAAGAACCGCGGGCTCCTTGGCTCTGCTGTTGCGCACACGCACACATATGAAGGCGCGCACACACATGAAAACGACTTATCTCAAAACCTACTGCAGCAGTCTCTTCCCCAGGTGATGCTCCAAACACACGTATATACTAGGGGTGCAACGATACTCGTATCGATATTGAACCGTTCGATACAGTGCTTTCGGTTCGGTACGCATATGTATCGAACAATACAACATTTTTAATTTATTTTATCAACTTTCCTTCTGACGATGCTGTCTGTGTTGAGCGCTCAGTGAATCTGCGCTCGACAGTGCAGCCTAGGCGGAGTAGTCGAACACAGATTCACTGAGGGCAGGGTAAGCTAGCTAGACAGAAGTTAAGCTCCTTGCAACATGGCAAATTGAACCTCCCCCACCCTCATTCAGATCTGGCGTCTGGAACTATTTTGGTCTTCATGTGACGTATGACCCTGAAGGTAAGCCCGTCATGGACTAAAGTAAAACAGTATGTCAGATGTGCCAAGCAATGCTCAATTACATGAGTGGGAACTAGTGTGTTAGCGCAGTTAGCTCGTTAATGTGTTGACGCTGTCCAGCCCCACACACGGGGCAATCCGCGGTAGCTCGTTAACGGAGATTTGCCGTGTTGTGGCGTTAACCTCATTTCAGATTAAGGCTGACAGCACTAGTGGGAACACAACGAATATGACTGCACATTTACCCGATAGCATCCTAGTGCAAAGACAAGTGGAAGCAGACAAAAACAACAAGCACGCAGACAAAAACAACAAGCACGCATACAAACTTTACCGAGTCATTTAGACAGCCGTTAGCACATGATTCTCCTTATGGGGACCTGATATGTTTAATATGCTGCTGAGAATATAGCCCAGAAGAAGCGTATAGTATAGCTTTTATTTAGGAAAGAGCCATTTCTGTGTAATAAACTCTCTTTTCCAAAGATGAGTGATTCCTCAATCAGATACAGGGCTCGCAAAATTGCTAGCGATTTTTCCAGTCGGGCTGCCCTGCTCTGCTCGTCGGCCTATTGTAGGAAGGAAAAATATATGTCAATGCTTTTGCATTCTTTCGGAAATGTAGCTGGGTAATTATGTCATTGGCATCGGTGAGCCACTGTCAATATGTGACATATTGAAATCGCGTTTGAATTTGCGCTTGTTTTTTGCTTTCACTTTGCAATTGCGCGAACTGTGTATATAGAGAGCGACAGCACTGATTGGTGAGTGATGATAATTTGCGCACCAATTCCTCTGACATCGTCTTATCAATCATTAGCTTACTATGCAAACATGACAAGTGAAATCTCCCGCAGCTTAAACATGTGAGAGGTTGATCGCTGAGCGTTATGTGAGTGCGTGTGTTAAAGCAGCAGGATATATATTTTAGTTCTGCTGAGCCAAATAAGACAGGTCAGGGTGAAGAAGTGACAGCCAAAGAAAAGCTTACCACAAAACGGAAAAGTTATGACAAATCAGACTATAAGGCAAAAAGAAAGTGCAGCTTTATGGTTTCATGGACAAAAGAATTTCTGTGGCTGCAATATGACGAGCTAAATAACCAGGTCTACACATTAGTGGTCCGCAGGTGCACATTCGCTGTCAAAATAAAAAACGCGCACAAGATAAGAAGTTGCAACGCGTGTTTGCATACATAAGATTTTCAGGAGGAGGACAGACATTTGTTTAGAACTCTTAAAGATGTCGAAGAAGCTCCTTTAAGCAATTACTTTGGTGTTCCTCCACCTCCAAAGAAATGTCAGGAGTCCGAACCACAAAAGAAGCGGGTATTCTCGGAAAAGTGGTTGTAGGAGGTGAGCTGGCTTCAAACAAATGATGAACGCACAGAGAGGTGGTGCAGAATGTGCCGTGAAAATTTAATAAATGACAAATTAATAAAAAGGCATGAACATTTTTTTTGTATCGAAAAAATATCGAACCGTGACACCAAAGTATCGAACCGAACCGAACCGTGAATTTTGTGTATCGTTGCACCCCTAGTATATACCTCAGTCAGACTGCATAACACCACACAAGAAAAGACATGTGAGAACAGCTAAATAAATAAAGGGACTGTTGCCGAGCTAAGTGAATGGGTGTCACTTTGACAAATGCACGGCACTGAATCTTAGTCGACACTGTATTGTTTGCCGTCTCATGCGCTCTCATAAACACAAACACATGCGTGCACACACGAACCCATGCCATCGCAAGCGCGATGCATTATTATGCACACTGTGAGTGACAAACACACAAGCATTGTGTGAATACATAAACTCGTATTAAAAGTGCACAAACACACAGGCTGATTATACATTCATAATATTGAATGGATGACAGGTCTTGAGCAGTGTGGAGAGAAATGGGGTGAATTCTAATGAGATACCATTTACCCCGAGAGCTCTGTCCTCCATAGTCTGGATACACACACACACGCGCAAAGGAACAATTGCTGAGATTGAACACAACACTGTTACACAAAAAGGACCATAATTGCAGAAAATTGTACATATATCTAACATACAATCACAAAAGGTCAGCTATATCAGTTTAATCAGGCACAGAGGTTTGTCCATTTGTTACATGACTGCACATCATTAATCATTCCTCTACAGAAAAGGGTGCAACAGCCGCATAAGTGTGATGACATAAACCCTAACTTGCTTTGAATCCACAAAGAAATTGACCCAAAGAAAGGGACAATAGTTTCATCAAGAAATGCACTTTAGATTTTCTTCTTCCCCACCAATGCATCCATCACCACTTTATCCCTGTCCAAAGCTCTATCTATCCACCTCAGCCCTGCACAGCTGACCTGAACAGAAAAGCCATTCACCAGTCATAGCTGTTGGATTGATTGAAGGTGAGCTCTTAAAAGACCGTACGTGGCATTGGGACAAAGCAGTTACGTTTTATGCCTGACGTGACAAACATGACAATCAATGAAAGAGTAGGCGCAGACTTGCTTTAAATTGCTTGTTAAATTAACAGGTTTTAAAGAGACACTCTGATGTCCTGCTGGAAATAGCCACTAGCGAGAAAAATGGTGATGACCGCATTTAGTATAAAAAAAAGCATCAGCAAAGTGCCTTATGCAAATCTACAACGATTAGGCCGCCAGTACACAGCTTATGAACTGACAAGCATCACTGGGCAAAACTGTGGTCACCATTCACGAGTAAAAAAATATTTGCCAGAAAGTTGCTTCCTTTTAACTGGATAATAAATAAACGACAAAAATCAAAATGCCTTTTTGGCTTACACACAATTTCCCTTCAACTTCATATTCCATCCAGTTCAAATGGAAAAGAAAACCCAGAATTGATAAAAAAATAAAATAAAATTTTTAAAAAGACCACACACACACACAAACAATCCTACCTTCTTCAGTTTCCCATTGCGTGAGCCAACAAACGCCACAGTGTTGCCGCGGTAGTCATACGCTGCCACTGAAGTCATGCCATCATCCTTATCGATGAAGAGAGGAATCCCCTCGATGGTGCTGGTTCCCCCCAGAGGCTGGTTGAAGTCCTGACCACAGAAGTTATCGTCGATCTGAAGTGGCTAGAGACAGGAGGGAAAGGCAACGAAATGAATCAGACAAAATAAAAGCACTCAAAATTCTATTCTGATCTAAAGCAGATTGTCCAGCAGAAAACAAATTAATGTAGGTTGTGATGTTTGGGGTGATTGTGTGAGTGTTTTTCTGTCTGACATGAGAATTCTTTAGATTTGTTGTGCTTTAAGGTGCGTATTTACAACAAGAAATGCAGAAGTATCTCATTTCAAAACACTAAATAGATTCAGTTTAATCATGAATTCATATAAAGACACATTCTAAAATGCCACAAATTAGATTTTATATTCAAAGTGCCTTTTAAAATTTAAAAAAGAAATGCCTTTTTTTAAATTCTAAACTAATGTGGTCTCATACTATGGAAGCCGCATGTGAAGCAGCATTCTGAGAATTCCTTATATGCCCTTAAAAACAATTCGTAAAAGCAGCTAAGCTGCCTAAAAGTCAACTTGCTGTACGTTTCCATATTCGGTGAGAATGGCCAACATATTTGATTGTTGATTGATTATTGAAATTGAGGTTATTCACTCACACACACTGCTGTCTTTAAAGCACAATCCAACCATGCAAACCCCTTTTATTCCACAGTGTTCGGTCATGGTGGTGACACGGCAGTAATGATGGTGACTATGTGACAATATCTGGAACATTCCAGTGTCACGAGGGGTCTATTACCCCAGGCAATCCACTGACCCATATGATGCTTTAACCAGTCATGACATACAAACACAGGGTATAATCCATGAAGCAGGGTTAAAATGCCACAGCCAATAAATGCTTTACTTCATTTGCACATTTTTGTACACAGTTTCAGGATATCAATCAGGTATCACTGTGGTTAAGTATTAATACATTAATCTGATGGATAACATTTAATGACTGTTGTTTCTAGTTTCCCACGCTAGAAAAGTGACCAATGTTTCCTTATTTCATCACTATCAATATCTTTTTTTCCCAACTTCTGATCAGATGAAAAATAGCCTGAAAACCACATAAACTCTGGGAAACTGAAAGCTATATTTTCTACATTGTTGGACATCAACTGATTAATTAAACCAAACCAATAAATGTCACAGCAAATCAAAGTAATTCTCTGGTGCAAAATAAATGTAAAAAAAATAGGTTGTCTGAAGTAGTGCTGGGCGTCAGGTGACCTGTCACCATGTTTTTGCTGCTGATCAGATGAAGTTGGTAAGATAGGCTGACGCCATCTACGAGCTCAGACTTTTCTCAGCCTCAATTTGGAACTTTAAAAGAAGCTTAACACTTGTTGTCCTGTTAAAAATAATTACACTGTCAAGTTCCAGACGTACAGGACTGATAACATTAATATGGGAGCTACACAGCAAAGGTTATCACTTTATTATGAGCCCGGCCACTAGCCGCTACCACAGTGATAACAGTTGGCTAATATTACTATTGGATTATTGCTAATAGAGTTAAACGGTATGCTGTGTGATGGCCAGGTTAACATTTATGATAACTGTTTAAAACTTAAATATTTCTCAAACTGGAGCCTGACTGACTTCTTTAAGTTCCTAAGTGTCTGTTAGTGTCAAGAACGTCAACTACTTCAGCTGCTAGCGTGCCTGGCTGTCTGCAGCAGATATGTGTGAAGTTGTGTGTCAACTGCAGGAGGCAAAGCCAGCACTGTTAGTATCGTTGCTGTAGAAATTGAGTATCAGACAGTAATTTTTAGCAATGATTAGTGTGTGAGTATCAATTTTCTTTGACAACGCCAATCAAAAAAAGTCCACTTTGGATGCTGTTATTAACAGAGAATAAATGTTTGTGCATCTGCGACTTAACCACAGCCGGCAAACGTGTGAGTTGCTGTATTCACACACATGACAACACACATACACATACATAGGGAGCGTGTAAATGGCGGTGTAATCCATAGTCTTATCACTACATCATCTGATTGATCCGCACAGGAGAAAAGATAACACCCTCTCCCTCACACCCTCTCCCTCCTGATCTGCTTAAATTGCCTGCAGCTCGGCACAAGTCAATAAAACGTTATTCTGCCTTTTTCTTCCTTCTCACTCTTTTTCTGTCTCCTCCTAGCCACTACAGTAACTTAGCAAACATCAATATTCCCTCCCTGTCCTTTTCTACTTCTGTACCTTCTCTTTTCATCCACCCCCTCTCTCTCCATTTCTCACAAAGTCACCAACTCCAGCCCTCTGTCCATCACACATCTGCCCACTTAGACCAAGTCCTCCGAGAGGTGGTGGGACAATCAACTCGAGACAACAAAGTGCTTGCCCCTTCTTACTCCCCATTTTTTCGGCCCTAACATGTCACAGGATAGAAGGAAACAAATAACGGGGTCAGTTTAATGGGGGTTTCTGTGTGTATGGCAGTGTGTGCATTTAACGAAGTGAGAGCTAGAAGCAAACGCAACCATTACCTGAAACAACTTCCTTTAGTAACCACTGATGGCTAGAAGGCACTTTCATCCCTCACAACAAAGGCGACTGACAGACAACAGACACATAAGCACCCATGCGCACACACAATAAACCGAGACATTCTTTCAACCTGAGCAAGCAGATGTGACTACAAGCAACAAAATAATTCCTCATACACATCATATGACAAAAACTAGGGCCAACCATTTTAAACCATGTAGTCATGTGAAAGAAGTGCATGCGTCTTCAGTAGCGTTTCCACACAAACAACCACACACACAGAAAATCCCAAGATGTACAAGCCTAAGAGGCAGGACCTAAAAAGGTTAATGTATCTTCTTTAGAGGAGGCCAACTGTGGAAAATACTGTATACAGTTGCCCCAAGACTCTATAAGGGTTAATACACAAACCACCATTACAAACACAGGCATTAGCAAGTGCTCACACAGTAACCTACACAGGTCTCTCTGCGGTACTGGGGGGTAAAGGTGGTATACAATTCCTGCTGGTCTAAAAGGTTTAAACAGCGTAGATCAGCATGGAATAGAAAGCATTTCCCTTGAGGTTGGAAAGCATTTTAACAGAGGCTACACTCTGATGTGGGTTCTGCAATTTAACACACTAAAAGATTCCCATGTGATTTGGAGCTGATATTTAGTATGGAAAGGATATTCTATCCTTTGTGGTCTCTGCAGAGTTGCTGGCTGGAGACTGCATGTAATGCTCCGCAGTGTTTTCAAAGACACGCAGCTCCGCCGGGGACGAAGGAGTTAAGCCAACAACCTTCCGCTGACTTTGGCAGCAGGGTCTTACAAATGCAGAAGAGGAGGTTTCTTGTTTTGATTTTCACAGGGTGCCTGCGGTGCACACTGAATGAATTTGTGGATTTGCTTTTCACAGAAACTTGGCCTTTTGTCCCCCCTCCCAAAAAAGAAAAGGGGGGAAAAACATGCGAGTGCTGTGCTCAAGGCAAACAGAAGCTGATGGCTCTTAATGACATGATCATTGTCACTTTATTTTTTCTAAGTGAAGAAGCATTTATTGTAAATACAATGTTTAAAATGTAGCTTGCACAGAAAGGGCCCTCTTTTTTTTATCATTTAGAATTTTAAACCTCCTGAACAATTTATCAAAGCCAAGTTCCAATCAACATCTGAGTTTATTATAATCAGACACAAAGAGAACCAGATAGTTACTAGATGGTTTTGCACAAACAAACAAAAATGAATTGATTGAATAATTAACAACAAACATAACTTCTGATTAATTTAACTGTTGTTGGATTTGACTATTACTCGATCTTTTATGTGTTATTGAATACACACAATTGTACAATTCTCTCTAGCTGTTGATTCTTAATATGCAGCTCATACTCATGGTGGCAGAGAACTGTCTGACCTAAATACTGCTAGTAAGTATTGAGAACAATTATACACATAAATCCAGAGTGGTCTCTACAACCCCACGTAATCATGTTCATCAACCACAACTGTATTTCTTCAAGAAGGCGGAGCCGCTTCACCCATCTCGTGCTGCAAAATGGCAAAATAGAGTGAAAATGTTCATATGGCTCCAGACACGTGTGCACACAGCTCCACCCACAATAACAGACTGATTACAGATGTGTGCTGGATGGCCAGGCCTAAAGGAAATGGTTGAATAATCATTCCCCCATGATTGCCATTTCTTCAACATATTAAGTCAGGAAAATATGTCTGGGCACACAGACTGGAATTTGTCAATAGTCACCTCCATTGAGTGAAACATATGGAAAACAGCAGAGTACAACATGGGTTTATGTAAGGGAACATACATAGTGTTGTTGACTGAAAACACTGCTGTGAATTATGGCTATTAAGGAAGGAGGAAACATGGGCGGCAAACACAAAACACTCGTTCATTTAGAAACAGGCAAATAAATTGGGTAGCCTGCTGCAGTAGCAGGCACTATGTTTCTTTGTAGAAACCTGTTTGTAAGAGGAAATAAATGCTCTGTAAAGGAGTGGAGGAGGACAGCGGAGAGGGGGACAAAAACTGGCTGGCATTAATGCTGACGGCGTCGTTTCGAGACAAGCCTGTTGTTCATGTGTGTGCTTTTGTGAGTTTCTGAATGCGTGCGCATGTATGTGTGTGTGTATTTATCATGGGCAGCAAAAAGAAAATGCTTCTCTCCCCACTAGTCATCAGCTGTCTCCTCATCAAGCCAACAGAGACGTAAATGCTTTTCCAGAAACATGACATGTACCTAACTGATGCATTTCACTATAACGATGGCCTACTTTTATGATGGTGTGTGCGAGAAGATGAGAAAGAATGAAAGAGAGAAGTGAACAAAAAAAAGTGACAGACAGCAGTATGAAGAGGAAACCGAACATATGTGGTATCAACCACAAGTGCTGGCTGTTCCTCTGCTGTCCTATGTTGATGAAGTTTTCACACACACACACACACACACACACGAACAAGGTACCTGCATCTGCCAGCATACACTGTGTGTGCGTGCGTGCGTGAGAGCAAGAGAATGTCTGTGTGAATGTGTGAGACTGGCTCCAAGCAGAGTGAGGGATTTTGGGAGAGGGCAGCATCATAAATTACCCAGAAATCTCAGTGATGGTTTTGAACTCATGGAAGCACTGCAAGACTTTCTTCAAGTAGAATAAACACAAGAAGTGCTACTGAGCTTGTGTGCATGGGCTTGCAAGGATACTTGGAAGTGCTGATTTTCTAACCAAGAGAGCAGCCTAACAACCTTTTACCTGGTGGCTTACAGTGATATCCATGGTATCATAACTATGTGCGTGTGCTGTGTTTATTTCTGTAGTCAAAGACAGTCGACATCAACCCCCCAGAGAAATACAGAAATTAATTTCATGTGGCAATATACAGCAAGAAGCAAAGGGGAAAGAATTCATGTATAACTGCCAGACACACGCGCGCAAACAGAATACTGGCCCACCATTTCAAAATGATTTACCAGCATGGCTCACTCAGATCTTCGTAATGTATAGCACTAGTGACGGGGCTTAGAGATTCTCAACTGGAAATAAAGACCTGATATTATTTGAATACACACCAAAAATTATATTTAGAGGATTTCCCCCAGATATATGGCAGTCTGCTTCAACAACACAAGTGAATGATGTATGTGAAGTCACATGGAAAATAAGCACACTGGAAGAAGGTGGTGGTGTGCTTACAATTTGTTATTTTTCATATTCCTTAAACTGGCTCATGCAGCAACTATTTTTGTTTTGTTCTGCTTCCAAGCAATTCATCTCTGAGTTAAAGGAATTATTCAACCCCTCATGCATTTATACCTCATCCTATTATAGTGCAGTCACTAAACACGCTGTGTGTGTGTGTGTGTGTGTGTGTGTGTGTGTGTGTGTGTGTGTGTGTGTGTGTGTGTGTGTGTGTGTGTGTGTGTGTGTGTGTGTGTGTGTGTGAGACACAGAGAATTTATCAATTTTCCCCCAAAGTACTCCTTTAAAAGTTCAGAGGATTTCACAGTGAGCTCTGGATTATTCTGTAAATCTGACAGTTATTTCATTTATCTTCAAAATATAACATTTCCTGTTCTAAGCCAAAAAGAAATTTAAAAAAAAGAAAAGAAAATAACACACCCTAATCCCCATAGCTTTTACAAACACAAATTTGCACTTGATATGCTAAGAACATATGTTGAAACGAGCCAAAATTAGAAGCTCACATCTGTCTATGTTTAGGATAAAAATAAGAAGGAAAAAAAAAAACACCAATGTCAGGTGTGACACCACTGTGTCAATTATGTGTCAATTATGACAACAACCTTGTTTCCCAGCGTGTGACAAAAATGATGCATTAATGTCACCATGAGGAAAGAGTGTTCATTTAAAACCAAGGGCTTATCCACAGGGAAAAAATCATTTTGGTCCTGTGTGCCATCTATTTTTTTTCCTTCTCCTTTTGATTCGTTCTAGCCATTTTCTAGGATGTGTTACTTGATCCTAACTGATCAATAATTTAGAAAAAGAAATTACTGCACCAATTCCATATTCATTGGTAGCAGGATGGTAATTTCTATGTTGAGTGCACTCCAGGCAGACGGTGAAACCTCAAGGAGTTGGCGCCTATTCAGAGAACTGCTTCCAAAAGCTGTCACCACATGTTTAGACCATAATCCAACTGAATAGAAAGAAGAAGAAGAAGAAGAAGAAGAAATATTGCCTACTGGATAATACGAAATGCACACTCACTCATAAATGTACACTGTCACTTGAAAATGTATCTTTGGAAGCACACAGGCAGTTAGAAACGAGAAGATTTCATGTGATCAGGAGGCCCATTAGCCCAGCTGGGACATATGGGTGTAGAAAGTGAATGAATAACATACTTCCGCCTTCCATCATCAACCACCACAGGTGCCCTTAAGCAAAGTACTTAACCTCTGACTGCTCTGATGGAGCTGCCCAGCGACCAGCAGTGGGAGATCGGGCTCTTTAAAGTGCTGACCCAAACAGCAAAAGATACTTTAAGAAATTCTAATTCTGACTGTATCCAAGATGTATTAAGAGCCTGTAAAGAAGTGAAGAAGAGGTAATGATGTATGCAACACACACCCACACACAGTACCGATCAATACATAATTACACTGGCAATTAGTATCATTAGAGTGGTGCTGGAGATGGGGATTTGTTGAGCTAAACACTCCACAGAGAGGGAGAGAGTGAGAGAAGGTTTTTCTATTGTTCTTTAATAATGGAATGAGAGCAACCGTGCGTATGTGTGACGCTGTTAGCTTACAGGGACGCGAAGCAAACCCTTGCCTTTTACAAAACAAAAAAAAAAAAGAAGAAGAAGAAAGAAAGAAAGAAAAAAGAAAATATTCCTGATTTAAAATCCAATTTTCTATCAAATGACCAAATACTAACTGAAACATGATTCATTAGGCCCAATAACTTTAAAGACAACCCACCCAATCAACATCTCCCTGCTCAACTCATTTAGACTGTCAATTAACTCTGTTCATCAACGCTGGCTCAATTAATCAGGTCTAATTACTTAAACACATTTACCGCCACATCCTTTTAGATTAGGCCTGCAGAAAGAGGACTGTGTTTTACAGAGACCACATGCAAGCTACATTCATCAGATCATATTTATAATGACGGATTTAATAAGGTTAGGAGCTGGCCTCAGAGTCAAATCCACTTTGTCTTAACACAGAAATGACAATCTGCTCGGTTAATTTAATGTGGGCTCATCAAGTGCAGAATATTTGTTTTAAGATGACAAAAAATATATATTCTAATTTAGTCGGTAACAATGTCACAACACAAGAAATCTGGTAATGAGCACCATTACAAGTACAACTAGACAATTTCCAATACCCAATTCAAAACATTATATTTTTTATCATTTATATTTCCATTTATATTTTTCACAGACTGAAATGTAAGCAGGCTACTCAGACCCATCTTAACATTAAGAATTAGTTTATATATTTTTTTTGCCACTGCAAACACTTTAACATAAGGAACACTGTCGACTTTACAACAACAACACAAGTTTCCCTCAAACAAAATGACAATGTGTATTTCAGGATAAAAGAAGGAGAATAGTTTGGATGGATTATTTAAACAGATCTGGATTTCAGTCCTTTGGGTGTTTCACTAGAAGTATTTCTTTTTTTTGGTCTGAAAAGCAAGATAGCATCATTTGCATGCTCCACATTTGCAAATTATTTAGGACTGGACACTTACTGCCTGGCTTATAAACAAGTCAGGATGGAGCTCTTGTGACAGGTACACTAGACAACACACTTTACGTGTAGTTTTTTTCCCCACCTTCTTTTTCTGCATGCAAGGATAGACTAGAACATTTGTAGGTGCGTGCTTCCCCCATTCATTCTTAATGAATTGAAGACTTGATCCATACACTGCCTAAAATACCTACTTTACTTATTAAAGTGGTATCAAAAGGTTTTGTAAATATACAACTTTAAATTAATGCAGAGCTATTGTAATGAATAACAGCAGAATCCATGTAACTTCACAAGTAGTGGCTTTTAAACACTGCACGAGCAGTGAGCACTTTAACCAGATACATAAAATAAATATTGAACACAAAGTGACCACTTCGATATTGATTTCAGGTTTTGCATCAAATATCACCTCTGACACTGTGGGTCAAACAACAGCTGGTCTATGCAGTACACATACACACACAAAAAGTATTTTAGACGGACTCCTACTTGCTATGATTGATTCTACAAATGATTGATGCGTTGGCCTATGACAAAGTTCAAAACCTTCCTATCCATCTGGGGATCGAGAGAAAGCAGTGGGACATTTTGAATAGGGCAAATATAATCCTTATAAAGAGAAATTCCAAAGCCAGTGAGCACAAGGGTGGTAGCAGAATTCCAACAGAAGTATTTGGTTGTTAAGTACTTTGTCCTCATTGCAGCCCTAAATCTATCCCAAATTAAACACTGTAGGTTTTTACTAAATAATGCGTGGCGCATACACATGAAAGGCACAACCATCTGTATGGGTTTTTCTGTTTTGTTTTTAATTCAGTTAGTTTGTGTGAGTCCATTATTGTGACTTGGCTCAGTGAATAACCAGTGCAAAATTTGTTCATTTCAAAGGGTTCACCTTTTCTTGCAATACTGTACAGTTCCAAGTGTGACTAATAGCAGAATATAAAAGGCCTACCAAAACAATATTATACACAAGACAATCTTGTGTACAATATGTATCTGTTTGCACTAGTCTGTAAAACATTAATGGCATTAAACAGACACAAAGAGTCATTGTAGCTAATGCTGTTCTCAGACCACATGACCAGCATGGTTTAGATTCCATATAAATATCTGCTATGACGGCCAATTAGAAACTGCCTTGAACAGCTCCAATACAAACCCTGGAGACCGCTACAGGGCATCTCCATTGTGGATTGCTGTGTAGTGTGCTAAAAGGATTCAGATGGAGATTTTCTAACTTAATATGGCCATGCTTCCCTCCACTGTCTTGATGTTAAGTCCACAACTTTCCTACGACTTTCTCCAACTACATTTCAGAGCACTTAAAAAAACAAAAACAAAAAATAAGGTCAGTGCTTGCTAGTTTTCTGTTTTGCTTACTGCAGAGAAAACAGCTGGAAGTGACCATCAGTTAAGACAAATTCAGTGAGTAAGAAAATACATTCTGCAAAGTGACCTCCGAGCAACAAGGCTCCCCAACTTTCTCTACCTAAAGTGCACCTCTTTAATTTCTGTAATATTTCACATACCAAGAGTCTTCTTGTGCTCCTCTGTCCTCATTGTATTGCACCACCTCCTAGACGTACACATGGACAGATGTGCCACAACACACACAGAGTTGACATGACAGAAAGGTGTGCCGCTGAAGAGGACAGTGCAGTGCCCAGGTGACGGACACCGATATTATTTGTGCAGCAGCCAGCATTCAATCACACTCTCCTCTCTTCCTTCCATCTTTCTCCCCTCTTTCAGTCATCTACTCTTTTCTCAAGCTGTTCTTGGCAGTGGCGGTGAAAAGATTTCTGGGGCTATCACTCTTCCTCTCACCCCTCTTCTCTCTGTCGGTGATTCACTGCCTCTCCTTCGAGCATGCTGGCTGTAAAAGGCTTGCTGCTCTCTCCTTGATCGTTCCTCGTCCTTCCTTACCAGCTCTACATACCATTTTATCTTTTTAATCCATTCTCTGATAATATTCTCTTTTTGTCCCTGCCTTTCACACATGTGTCATATTTAGGCGGCTACAAGTTACGCCTACAAGTTAGTCAGCCATGATTGCAACGCAAAACATGGCTCAACATCAAAGTCCTCATCTTCAAAAAGAAAAAAAGAAAGAGCACAGCGTCATTTTTCATCTTGCCTGCAGGTCATTTATTGGGTTTTGCGTTTAACAATTCAATTGGTGTACACGTAAAGACCCAAAATCATACATCTGAACTACTGCCTCGATATAATACATTTGTAAACAAAACCGACTTTGTAAATGTTCCTGAATTTTGGAAAAGGTATACGAATGCTTTTCACTCCAGTTTTCACTCCCTTCAAGTCTCTACCTTGGCTCACTTTGCTATTTTGCTGTCTTTTTCATCTTCTTAGCACCGTTCTTCAAATTCCTATACTCTCTCCTGTATGTTGCTTTGGCATCCAACTCTTCCTCTGGATCAGACTCCCTCGTGTTCTTTCATTTTTATCGCCGCCCACGTCTAGCACCTTTCTTTCCCTCTCTCTCTCATCCATCTCTTGTTCCTGCTGCCCCTCTCTCTCGTCTAATTCCCACAACTCAATCACCCCTCCTTGCACTCACCTCTATACTGTGCCTCTCTCCTGTTTCTCCTCTCTTCTGACTACACTTTTTATCTTTCCTATTTTTGTAGTCATCTTCCTCTCAACCCTAACTTAGCAACTCTCTCTCTCTCTCCATCTCACTCTCCTCCTGTGGAAATGGTTTGTATTGATCTCTCAAACTAGGGAGAAGGTCAGGGGTTCAATAATAAAGCTCAGGGACAAAACAGGCGCATAAACAATCTTACTCTTGCACGCACACACAAATCTTTTATCACAGAGCTGCTTCTAATACGCTCAAACATTTGTGTTTACAGAAAACAGCTATCTCACTGTGACTATAAACATATCATCTTAATGATGGCCGAAGGCAAGAAATTACGATCCAGCACAAATCTGAAAATTTCACACAGCGTCTGGTCATGCATTACGGCTGTGTGGCCAACAGCTGTCCAGGCATACCGCACACCCCACCATCAACCACGCTTTGCCCTCTAAACTACTCTATGCAAGGGTCAGCCTAAACACATTCACCCTTCACACCCACATCACTGAGCATTTCCCACACTACACAGACTGCATTTGAATTCCTGAAGCAGCTGAAATTCAGGGTGGGGCTCAGGACCAAACTTCAGTATCTTACGAGAATGTGTGTGGATATGTAGAGTGAGAGATTGACAATTTAAAGGTGTTGATCACCTAATTCTGCATGCCTGTGTTTTAATTACTAACCAACTGCACAAAGATACAGAGATTTTTGCCCCTGATTGAACTATACACACTGCACTGACTTGTACATGTACACATATCATTCTGATAGTAGCAGAAAACAAATTGCATTTGCACAAACATTATAATTGTCACGGTCCTGGGTCGGTGACCCAGTGTTTTGAGTTTGTGTCTCTGAGTTTTTGTATTATGATCTTAGTTCTTTTTGTTGCCCCAGTTTATTCTTTAGTCTAGTGTCTTAGTTTAGCTTTCTTGTATTCTCTTTAGTTTTCTGAGTATTTAGTTAGCCGCCCTCTGTGGTCCAGCTTCAGCTTCAGCCTCGCCTGGTCCAGCTTCAGCTTCAGCCTCGCCTGGTCCAGCTTCAGCTTCAGCCTCGCCTGGTCCAGCTTCAGCTTCAGCCTCGCCTGGTCCAGCTTCAGCTTCAGCCTCGCCTGGTCCAGCTTCAGCTTCAGCCTCGCCTGGTCCAGCTTCAGCTTCAGCCTCGCCTGGTCCTGCGGCTGCCACACCGCTGCCCAAGCCACGTTCTGCACCTCGGAATCGCCGGCCACTTTCCGGGCCACCAGTTGGACGTCATCGCCGCCCACACGGTCAGCCCCCAGAACTGTTTCCCCGTCGCCGCCATTGCCGCCCGCACGGTCGGCCCCCAGAACTGTCTCCCCGTCGACGCCGTTTCCCATTTTATTCTTTAGTCTAGTGTCTTAGTTTGGCTTTCTTGTATTCTCTTTAGTTTTCTGAGTATTTAGTTAGCCGCCCTCTGTGTCTCCCTGTTATTGTTCTTGGTGTTTCTTAGTTGCTCCGTCTCCCCTAGTCAAGTCTGCGTCTATGTTACATTTCCTGTTTTACTTTGAAGGTCTGTGTCCTACGTGAATGTATTGAGTTTCGCTTCCCTTGGGTCTCGTTATGTCCGATTTCTCCCAGCTGTGCTCCCCTTCTGTGTCTCATTCCCCTCGTTATTTCCCAGTGTATTTAAGCCCTGTGTTTCTCTGTGTCAGTATTGCGATCTCCCTCATGTGATTCTCCCCGTGTCTCCTAGTCTACATTATAATTGGCTTTTCCTAGTTTAGTTTTGTATTGTTTGTGATCTGTTTTCCAGCAATAAAGCTGTGCTTTTGAGTTCTGTCCCCGTGAGTTTGCGTTTGGGTCCAATTCCTGCCTGCCACACAGCCGAAACATGACAATAATGCACACATAATGCTCGCATTATGACAGAATGAGTCAAATTAAATTGATAAACTTACAGACTTAAAAACAATAATTCCATGTAGTACTGCTTTGCATTATAATGCACCCACAATAGTACTTACTTATGTTTATGTTATTGAACTGGTTAGCATTTATCATTTTTCAAGAGTTACAGACCATTCAAATGCTTTAAATAATGAGCTATTCATTAATTCATGCAGCACCGTCTTCTGTGCATTTTAAACTGCATGTTTCTCACACTCCTAACCTATAGCCAATTATGTCTTTAGACTGTGTGAAGAAGCCTTTCGAGTAGCCCACGCAGGCCTTTAAACTTCACATTAAGGCCCCCAAACGGTTCAAACCCTACTCCTAACAACAGGCCTAAACACTGCACCACTGTGACATCTGAAGCATTTAAGTACATACAAATCATCTGTTATTATTATTCTGTCTAACTGAGTTATTTCTGTGCTTGTCATGTTTAATCATTTATGCAATGCTCTAGCTTCAAGACTGAAAAAAATAATCTCAGATCTGAGATTGGTCAGGTCACTGGTGGCGGTTAAGGTCAGTGGTGGGCAGCTGACACAAGGTCAGTGCTTAGGGGAAACTTCGCCTACATCATTAACCTGGGTCTAACCTCTCGTGCTTTGCTGCTGCCACAGGGTCAGTGGGTCGGCTTATCTGTGAAGCTATTACATCATCATCATCATCACTGATGACAACTTGTAAGGGACAACAGTTTTTGAGATGATAAATTAACGGCAGATGTAAGATTACCAAAGCTCCTGTAACAATGGCTGCAACAGAAACGGGGAAGGAACAGTGTTATTAAATTAACAGAGCATGAATGTGTGATTTGATGAAGGAATCACTGGCATTAAAGTGAAGATTGTAGCAGTATTAGGTCTGAAGAATCCTTGGTGGGATGTTCTTTGCGAGGAAAAAAAAAATCAATACAAATTGCAAAATGGGGGGAAAAAAGGGGGTGGGGAGACACTTTCAAACTGACAACAGTACTGTTGTGTCATAGCAGGAAATGCGTAGGTGCAACTGATTAATAACAGCTGCATTCCATTAAAATAGAGCCTTGATATGGTGTACACTGGCTTCCCAGTATGATTTATTGGGACACTTAAATGAAAACCATAATTAATGTTATTGGACACACCTGTGCTCCTGATGTAACAAGGGAAGCGGTCTTGGTAAAACTGTGTTAGGCAGGAAATATATTTTGAAGTCTTATCAAAAGCCAACAATGTACAGCAGTTTAGACTGCCGAGGTTGGGTAGGAGTTATCATGACAGCATTAAGCTTATCAGCACAATGCAACAAAGTTATCTACCTGGTAACGCAAACTTGCACATATAGTATTTGACTGGGCTTCACAGTGAGTTACCAGATGCACTGCACCCCATAAATGGTAAAGTCAAACTCTTTGCAGCACTCTGCACCAGTAGCTCCTGCAGTACCAGTGCAAAGGTCTAATTGAAATAAATGAGATAGGCTGCTTTTTTGGCCCTAGAGCTATTGTCAGTGTGATGGGCCCTAAGAATGAAAAGAACCATAAAGAATGAAGACAGCCACTGAACAGGAAAAAGAATACATCTACAGAAAGTGGTAAAAGAGGACTTGGCTGGGTCATTCACATCACTTATACTACCACACAAAACACTCCTGCGCACTCAAGCTAATGAAGACCTACAAAGAGAAAGAGTGCTGTTCTTACCAACTATCCCACTCCATTAGACGCAACACAGGGTGAATGGTTTGTGTGTGTGTGGTTGTGTGAATGGAAGACACCTGCCGCTAAAGTGGTGTTCACTGACATTTAAAGAAAAAAGCTTTAAAACGGGTCCTTTAATTAAGCTATCTTAAGAAAGAGCAAGGTGGAGACAATGCATGGGTGCTTTTAAAGCAGACATAGGATGCAAGATGTGGATGCTGAGACAGGTGGTCAGCTAAGACAGAAACAGGGCAAAGGTTTTGGGTAAAGGGGAAATGGTGAAAAGATCCAGGAATATTTTCAGAAAATAAAAAGGATGTTAGCAGGTACACATGTTCACAATGAAGAAAGCCAGGCTATGTCTGTCTATTTGGAGTGTGTTGGCTGTAATACATGCACGGTCATGCACTGTGGATCAGTAAGTAAAAACCAAGTCTAACTCATGCTATCCCTCAGGATTTCACACTGCAGTGCACCGAACAATACTGTGTGTATGTGTGTGAGAGCGTGAGGGCTCCTCCTGAGTGACATTTCACAAATCCAGGGGACTGGGCTAATGATGTCCCCTGTCTGGTTAAATCAAAGCACCAAGATGTTGTGGAGTAAAGAAAGGCAGCAGGAGAAAGAAATTAGACTATTTCATACTTTATGCCATTTATAAGTGCAGGCATATATCAGCAGTCTACATTGGTGACATAGCACAGGTAGGTCTGCATTCAACTAGTGGCATTAAAATGTGTTTTGTCTGAATGAAAAGCATATGCTCTAACAGTACTTTTATTACAAATTCATAAAGTACTGAAGAGGTTGTATCCAAGCAAGGAAGTCTTATACTACACAAGTACAAACATATGTGTGTTGTGACAAAAAATGAAACTTACAAAATCGCTTACTACTAACTAAAAGCAGAAGAAACAAAAAAGACTTGAGCTTACCGAGTTGATACAGGCGAGCTCCTTGTTAAGCAGCCAGGGTAGGGAGAGTTTTCCATCTCCCCTGTAGCAAGACTGGATCCTCTCTTTGATCTTTTTTTTTATCTTCCTAAGGGTGAACAGGCACAATGCTGACTCTTTGGGTGGTTTGGCGCGATTCTTCTGACCCTGAGAGAATACTGTGAAAAGGATGTCTTCATTTTCGGAAATCCCAAGAGAGTTGGCCAGCTGCCGGCCCGGTCGAGCCAAGAAGGCGTCCTGCACCAGGCGGTACTCTACCCCATCTTTAGTGCAGCCAATGGGGAACTCAACGTAAGAGTAAAACTTTGGATCATCCATGCAGAGACGCACAATTTTGGAGGTGAAGAACTGCTCCCCGCTGGCATCAGGTGAAGTCAGTTGAGTATCCAACTGCATTGTTAGATAATAGACAAACTGCTCACTGCTGAAGCTGTAAACATAATAGATGTCAAAAGCAGGGAACTTGGATAAAGTGTCCGAGGGGATCTTCAGCTGAGAAGAGACAAACTCATCCTGATAGACGAAACTGAACATGTCAGCATTTTCTTCATTCTCCATCAGTTTGCGGCTGGACAAGGTGGGGAAGTACTCAGACTTGCCGTCGATGGGAGTTCCGATAAAAAGCTTGCTGGTAGGACTTTGAGGGGAGCTTATGATGACTCCTGACATGGTACCCGACTCTGCCACACTGGAGAGGTAATGCTCCTTGCGGTGGTGGGGCTCACCAAGCTTAAAGAGGTCATCCAGACGCAGGAACTGACAGATACCCTGTGAGGTGCTGCCACAGGCGATAAGTCGGTTTTGTGCATAGTCTATAAGAAGAAGCTTGTTCACATTCGGGGTTTGGGCCAGCTCATGATTGCAAGACTGGACACTGGGAGGTGGGTAGCACTTCTCATTGTCCACCACTGGGCCTGTCATGTGGCTGCGCAGATTGGTCAGGTTGCTGGAAAGCTTGAAAATCCGGTTAACAGCTCCCACATAGACTTCTCCAGTTTTGTTATGAATAGCCAGATGTGTGAGCGAACAATCAGCTGGGATGAATCTTTTGAAGGGCGGGGGCTGGCCTCCAGACAAGGATGAGCTGATGATGACTAAAAGCCCTATGAGGAGAAAGTTCCCCTGGCCAGAGGAGGCCACTGACCGAGCTAGGTGACACATATTTGGTATGTGCACAAGCAAGGCTTGGGAGGGGGGTGGGGAAGGAGAAAGAGAGCGCAAGCTGTGGTTCCAAATCCCGAGTCAGGATTTTTTTTTTGATAGTTTCGGTTCTACTGTCAAAGATTAAGAGGGAGGGAGAGAGAGAAGGATCAGAGAAGAGGAAGCAAAACTCCTATTGATCCGCTGTCCTGTTCTCAGCGTTGTGAGCAGTCACCAGGAACATCCACAGAGCCACGATGTGGGAGCCCTGGAAGGTAAAAAGAGAAAAAACACCTTGAGTGTTCAAGGAACATTTCTTATTGATTATGCATCAAGGAGGCAGTGAGGCCCACAAATTGCACATCCAAAATTAGAAGGAAAAAAAAGCCAAGCTGACATTTGCCCTAGTTATAAATAAATGATATCAAATCAAGTCTGGAAGGCAAATGTGTGTCTGCATTTAATTATGAGTGAAGATGCAGGGAAAGCATAGGCCAACTATTAAAGGCTCTGTACACATAATATAAGCCTGTGAATGAGTTATAGACTCACAGCATTGAACTCCTTAATATTTCATATCTTTCAGTGTTACTGTGGTGGCTTTGGAGGAGGTGTGCTCTTGAAAAAGGGCCAGTGGGCACTGTTACATTGACAGCAAGCAATTTATAGCCAGGACTGCTTGAAGGCTTTACTGTCATGGTCTCCCCAGTTTCAACACAGTCTGATTGTAACTATACCTGCACTTCTGACAACTGTAAACAAGCACCGGGCTTTCATGGAAGCACAGCAGGCAACCACAACTCTGCTTCCTCTGAAAGAGCTATGATTGCAGTATATATCCTTTAGATATCAGGATAAATATAACATAGCCATAGGGCACTATGAAAACCATTGGCTAATACATATGCTGCACGTACAGGAAAATTCTTGCAAGCATTCACTGATTGCTTATGAAGGGCCCGATCCACTGCATTCCAACACTCCTCCAGAGCCAACCGTGCCTCGGTCAGACAGCAATCACAGCAAGGACCCTTAAAACATGTTATTCATTTACCCTACAATGTAATTAGAACCAATTTCAGAAAGATGATGCATCCCAAGTATGAGTCCCACTGAAGACTGCAGAACAAGATTTCTTTTCCCCCGCCAAAAGCTCAACTTCTCAACGCAATACATCTACATACATATACCACATCTACATACAACGCCGATGGCTACAGTTCATCCTTAGTATGTGATTCAATTTCAAAATTGTATCTAGTGTTCATGATATACTCATTTTATCACCAGTACATGTGGCAATATGCCTACAAAATTACAGCACAGTCAATGTTTGTATTTTTCTTTTACACACTGCTTCCTTCATACCTGCTCCCTCAAGCCAGCTAATTCTGGCATTTATTTCATTTCATAATGCACACATATAATGAATCCCAGAATGCAATGTGCTATATGTACACTCAACAGAGAACAGACATTAAAAAGGAGGGAGTGAGATCATTTATAGGGATGGAATTTTTATAGGTAAAGGACAAGGAGGAGGAGAAGGGGAGGAGTCAAAAATAGAGAGGCCATGCTCTTTTGGGTGTCCTACAATGACAATACAGTGATGAGGAGCAGTGTTTGCCGGGCGCGTGCTGGCGGCTGACAGGCCAATCATGTTCCTGCAGCACCAGGACATTAGTTCTTCTGTAAATGCTGATTATGTAAAACAGGACACAACTCTCCCAGGGATCCCATGCTTCAGTTTCACCTTGACTATCAAAGCGTCTGTGCCAAAGGTGTTTTATGACCATACCAAATCGGAAAAGATGAGACACTACAGTGAGACAAGCAGGGTTAAGAGATGGGGATAGGGGGATGAGGCAAAAACATGAAACAGATGACGAATCAAACGAGGAGGCAGACGGAGGTGTGAAGAAGAAAAATCTGGTCTGTAGAGTGTAGGAATGTGTAGTAAAGAGCACTGAAGCAGCACATATGCGACAGTCCACTTGTAATAGCTTACTATTAAACTTATTTTTGCCCCTAATTAGGTACAAACAACTGGACCTTTGATACCAAAAGACTGTTTCTGATACACAACCTGGATTTTTTTAAAAACCAAAACTGGCTTAGCAGCACCTGAGAAAGTCTCCATTATCGTGGTGCTAAAACATCTGAATTTACGTGATTGTTCTTGATTGTGTAGCAAAAGCTGTAGTTTTTTTACTTATTAGTGTGGATATACAGGGCAGGGAGCTCTGCCTGCCAGGCTGAGAGAGATGACTGTCAGCTTGTTCCTTTTTTGTTCGATATTTCTGTCCTTGAGAAAGGCAGGTATGAGCGACAGATTATAGGTGTGTAAACCCCTAAAATGCACTCTTACAAATCTTGAAAGAATTAAACACCTCAGTAAGAGTAGTCATTGAATTGCTCATAAATTTTAGTCACTGGTGCTGCAAACTGTGTGTGAGAAAGAAAAAGAGAATGAGGGAAAGCAGGAGAGAAGAGAAATAGTAGTGGTGATGTTCATGGAATAGCAAACCATAGCTCAACTGACACAAAGCTAGCCAGGTTCAGGGAGAGGTGGTGTCATCCAATTTTCTACAAATGAAAAGCTAAGGAAAAGACAAATGTATAGGAAGAGGGGGAGAAAAAAAACAAGGAGAGAAAGAGAAAAAGAGAGAAAGTGGCAGAGAGAGAGGGAAGAGGATACTGTATGGGCTAAAATAAGGAGAGTGAGTGAGGAGCCAAAGAAAAAGTTGCACTTCTGCTGCATTTTAATCTACCTTCGCGAGAATCAAACACCAGGGAGCCCTGTGGGTCGAGGCACCTCGGCAAGGAAACTGCAGAGAGAAGGGCCTGAGCTGCAGTTATCAGATATATCCCCACTTTCCACTCTGTGAGATTAAAACGGCTCGACGCGGATCGCAGCCTCTTCGACATAAGCAGCCGCAATAAAGTGACGAGCCAGCCTATAAAAAAACTAATTTCTTGCTCAACGGTACAGTCGAGCTGTGCGATGAGAGCAGATGTCAATTTAAAGCGTGGCAGCGCATAGGGAAGCCGGCTGCCTCATTTTCCTTTGTCATTTCCAAGTGAGGCAAAGACACAATGGGGCAGACTGGGCGAACAAGCAAATGAGAGTGGCTGATAGAGAACGAGAGGGAACCTGGGGAAAAAAGTGTCCCTGCAGTAATTCCTCTTCATTTAGACCAGCCACAGCTTGATGTAAGAGAGTGTGAATCACACAACAAATTGCATCTAGGGTCTGCTGCTGCTTGTTATCTATCAGGGCAATAAGACAATGACATCACAAAACACATCAACAACTACAGGTTAGTGAAAAGACATCATGGCGTGAAGGCCTCCGTCTACTTATAGACACCTTTAGTTCCTCTCTTTACTGTCAGGGTAGACACGCCCAACTGTTGAGTTATTCGCTCAACTTCTCACACATGCCCCCAAATTTCTCAGTTTTTTCCCCTCTCTCTATTTATCCTTCCAAACCCTCATCAATTTCAATTTCCTCCAGAGCTAAACTGAAATGGGCGGAAGAGTGCTGGCAGAAGGTCGGGAGCCATATCTGGAACCATCAAGGAAAAACATGTCAATCATTTTGGTGTGGAGCACGTCTGTGGCTTTGGGAATGGGCAGTCACCATATCGGGGGCAGGGAAGGTGTTATCACATCAGGGAAAAGCATTAAAGACGGCTGGCTGTAAGGGACTGAGTTTATTGGATTTGATATCGAAATGTCCTATCAATCGACAGGCCTGTACTGCATCCCTATGGGCACTGGAAATAGGACTGAGGGGAAGAAAAACAAAGATTATAAAGCAAGGACCCCCATTTTAAAGAGGCTGCAAAAGTGGAGAGGTAATCCCAAATGCTGGTGAAGCGGCAGGTGACTCTTGTGAGCTAAACTGGATAACTGGCTCTCTCACCTTCTTCTCCAAAGCAACTAAACCTGTCCGTTCAGATAATGGTCGCCGCTCAGAGCGTAACTTTGTGCTGATTTATTGCCAGTGGCATATCAATTACAGCACTCTACAATGGAGGGGAGAGAGAGGAAGAGAAGGTGGTGAGAGAAGAAAGAAGAGCAGCATTCAGACATATTTTTTGCCCTCTGTGGCTTGTCACAACATATGGGTCAAGTCTGGGACCAAACGAAGAGGAAGTGGGTGTAATCGAGGATTTAAGAAGCCAGGAAATTATAAGTAAGGCAGGAAATGCGTGTGAGCAAATAAAATGCAAAGCTCTAAAAATTATTGCAAATTCTCAAGACTCGTGCACAAAGTCAGTTACTGTAGACCAATCACAGCGTAAACACAGGTGGTTGAAAACAAGGTGGTGCAGCAGGAAAAACTACAATTTTATCTGTAGGTACACAAAAAATGCAAAACCATCCCTGTTGTACATAACTGCACCGTCCATGTTTAACTCTCAACCTGGCCTGACTTTTGTTGAACTCAAGTTCCTCTATCACTCCCACATTTCCCATCTGGTTCCAGTATTACTATCAAATAAAGGCATATATGCCAAGATATAACTTCGTTTAAATACAGCCACAGAACACAAAGAACGATCCAATATTTTAAGTGCAAATCATGACACAAATGTGCAGAAATTAAATGGGTTT